>NW_006442484.1:56648715-56651706 GCF_000325575.1 Pteropus alecto
GCATTTGGTAATTTTATTTTAGTCATTCTGCTAGCTGTGTGGTGAGATTTCACTGTGATTTCAATGCGCACCTCACTAATACCCAATGATATTGAACATCTTTGCCTGTGCTTATTTACTATCTGTATATTTTCTTTGGTGAAATGTCTATGAATGTCTTTTTGCCCCAATTCTAATTAGATTGTTTTTAACCTTTTAGTTTTGAGAATTCTTTATATATTATAGATACTAGTCCTTTGCCACGAATGTGATTTGCAAATATTTTCTCCCAATCTGTAGCTTGCCTTTTCATCCTCTTCACATGGCCTCTCACAGTACAAAACTTTAAAATTTTATGAGGTCCAGTTTATTGGTTTTTCTTTTTATGGATTTTGTTTTGAGTGCCAAGTCTAAGAACTCTTTACCTAGTGTCAAGTCCCAAAGACTCTTACTATGTTTTTTTTCTAAAAGTTTTATAGTTTTATGTTTTACTTTTAAATCTATGATATATTTTCAGTTAATTTTTGTATGAAGTGTGAGGTTTAGGTCAAGGCTCATTCTTTTTTCTTTTTCTTTTCTATTTTCTTTGTCTATCATGTCCAATTGCTCCAGCACCATTTATTGAAAAGTCTATCTTCAATGAATTACTTTCAAAAGCACCTTAGTCAAAAATCAGTTGGGTATATTTGCGTGGATCTATTTCTGAGTGTCAATTGCATTTTGACACAGCATCTACTTTCCATGGAGAAATGGAGAATGAAGAGTGACTGCTTCACGGTGCATGAAAGAAGAGGGGATCTCTGTGGGGTTATTGATGTAATAGAGCCAAAGGGAGAATCAGTGAGCAAGCACAGAATCTGGCCCACAGAGGGAACATCTGCTTGGCCATTGCTGAAACATCAGGCCTGAGCTTTTAAAAAAATTGCTCTTGCTTAACGCATATGGCAGAAGACTGTGGTGAGTTCTCTGACTCCCTATGGTCTCTCACAGTTTTATCACTGAAAGACTCTTTCTCATTATTTTCTGCTATAGATAACCAGAGGCTAATTTTTAGGATATCTCCTTCTGCTCTTACTGTTTGCCAGAGGCCATAATTACCACTTACAAAGGAGTGTTTCCTGCCATTAACCCTCTACTGCCCTGTATTTGCGAGAGTCCAAACAGGTGGCCGCGCGGGATGCTTCTGCTAAGAGGGCACCACAAATCTAGGGGGCTCCATTGACTCGTTTTTGAGAAACCTAACCTGACTCACTTTATCTCACGCTGGTGCCTCACTGTATTTTCTCTGAATCAGTATGATTAAGATGACTTTGTCTTGAACTTGTTCACATTCTTTGATCATCTGGAGAGTTCTTTGAAAGATAAAGTGATGTAATCCGGAATTCATCCCAACTATAGTTACTTTCACCTTTACTCTCTTTACCTTTCTCTCAGAGATTTATCTCTTTTTAATCGGGATAATCTACAACATGGATGGGAGCACACAGCAAGCACTTAACATTTTCTTAATATTAAGGGGATGAATCACCTCTCTCTCCTCCTCTGCAATGCCGTCCTGCCCTTTGACATTTCCTCACAGGGACCTCTTGCTTCCCTGTTCACGTGTCTCATAACACGGAGGGGTCTCAGTCCCTCGCTCTCTCCGTCCCCTCTTTCATGTCTTCTTCTTCCTCGTTATATTTTAATTATATTTCTTCTGTTTTTCTTTTCAGTATGGGTAATGAATTATAATTGTTTGTGGGTTTGAAATATTTATGAGGACTGATGTACGTTTTATTCACAGATCCTTGAAACTGTAGCTTCTTAGACGACACGAAAATAGTTTCCATGTGTAATTCAAACTGATTCTCAAATGTTAGCAGTGGTAAGTAGCACTTGTTTATTCAATCAGCCAATTAACAAATATTTATTATCTACCAACTATGTGGAAGATCCAGTGTTAGCCCTGAAAGCTATCAACAGAACAATCTTCTGTGCATCTTTGGTTTATCCCGATCCAGGCCAGTCTCATTGTCATGAGCAGCCCGTATAGAGGTCAGTGAAGACACACAAAGAACCACTCATTATGGGACACTTCACACAAAGTGTATGGTAAGAACTCTTCATCAGAAAATAGTCATGTGACTTTCAGAATTTTCTTCTTAGACCACGTGGCATTTGGATTGACTGAATCATGCCTCATGGTGATACCTGCAGTTTCTTTGTTCTCTTACAAATATATCCATCAGATAGTCAAATAAACAATTATTTCTCAAGAGATAATTTTCAGTCCATAATAATTAACATGCTAAGGGCTTTAATACATAATCTAATGTAATCTTTACAACAGCCCTCTGAAGTCGGTATTATTATGATTATCACTTTACCAATGAGGAGACTAAAACTTAGAGAGTGTAGAAATAATTGAAGATCACCCAAATAAGACCAAGCAAAAGCTATTTACTAAGAGTTTGATATAACAAAGGAGTCAGGCACCATCACTTGCATTTGGCGGAGACTCAAAGACAAGCAGACAAGAGGGAAAGCTTTACAATGGAGAAAAGGAAGTCTTCAGGTCTGCCTTGACTGGAGGCTATTGGCTTGGAGAAATTATAGGCACACGAACTAGAAGCAGGGCTTCTAATTGCATGTTTGGCTTTCTTCAGTTGGTCCTAAATTGGAAGTGGGCTCATAAATTATGAAAGCTGTCAGTTATTAATCAAGTCCTGACCATTTGGGACTGATTGTTACAGGACTATTGTTTGGTTTCAGGACTGGTTGCTAGAGGTAGTGGTCTGACTTTCTGGACTGGTTACTATAGATCATAGGTTGGCTTTCTGATCTGATTGCTGCAGATTATGGGTCAGAAATGTGTGTGTGTGTGTGTGTGTGTGTGTGTGTGTGTGTGTGTGTGTGTAGTTTGACCATTATCTATCTGTATACTCAGTCTCTCAAGAATTTAAGTAACTTGTCAATGAACAGAAAACAGAATTAAGATTCAAAATCATGGTCAATGAGAGTATGAATTTTATA
>NW_006442484.1:56651721-56654248 GCF_000325575.1 Pteropus alecto
GTGGAAGAACGAGAAAGAGGGGAAGAAATAACTAAGTTGGCAGGTACAGTTGCACTTCAGCTGATACCTGCCAGTGGACACTGCTGGTTTCTTACCCATCCAATCCCTTTCCTTCTTCCTAACCAAACTCTGATTTTATCCAGGTATTAAGTCTCTTAGCCATTAAGCAAGATTGCCTCAGGGAACTTGACCCCTTCTCCAATTCCAGGAACCCTGATTTTTCTAAGCCAAACAGTGCATGACACCTTGGTCACCTTTTTTTTTTTTTTACCTTCACCTTGTCATGAACATGTGATTGAATTGGCCCAGAAAGAATAAAGAGAGTGGGTGGATTTCTCTTTTTAGCTGAGTGGCAACCAAGGGGCACATATGCACCTTTGCCACTGGTTGCCATCATTGACCATAAAGGTAGACAACTTTAGGTGAATTCAATGCTGTGGGTAAGAGAATCAAAAGCCAAAGAGAACCTGGGTTCTTTATAACATCAATAAACCATGGACAACAAATTCTGCGGCTGCCCTTTTGTCTTCTGTGACAAAAAATAATCAATTTCTCTATCACCAAATCCAGCTTGAGTTGGGCATTCTGACACAGAGAGCCAAAAGCATCCTAGTGAACACAGCAGCCTGGCAACAAGTCTTTGTCTTTATACTCTGTCCCAAGTTCATTGGTAAAACTTTTAGACATTCTATAGAGCAAGATGGTTAAGAGCCATTTATTGCACTGGACCCAGAATGCCTGTCTTTGAAGCCAGCTCCACCACTTTCTAATTGCTGACTTTGAGCAAGCTATTTAATTTCTCTATGTTTCACTCTTTAATCAGTAAACTGGGGATAATGATGATACCCAACTCATAGAATTGTGATGATTATTAGAACTAGAATGTGTTAAGTGCTCAGAAGAGTGATGGAAAATTATAAATGTGTTCATTATTGGTATTATTATTATTAAAGATAGCAAATCGTTTCCTAAGCTTTCTCCAGAATTTAAAAAAAAACAAACAAACAACTTTCTTTTTACCATTTAAAACTTTAAATCATTTGTATTACTGCAGCCAGCAAATCCAGTTCAACTTTTTCACTTTGCTTCACACCTGTAGCCAGGCTCCAGCATTCCAGGAGCAATCTGAAAAAGGGGCCACTCTCTGCTTCCTTTCTTTACATGGCTTATGTTCCTACAATTGGCATTTCAGCCTTGTATTGAACAGATTCACTTTTGCTTTCATTCCGCCTCTTCTAATGTTTTTATTTATTTATTTATTTTTTGCTTTTTATTTTATTTTTATTTTTTAGGCGAGGCAACCCTTGGTTGACCTCACAGGTTGCAAGGACCTTATCATCTTATAATCCCTTATTTTTTATACCTACAGCACCTGGTCTTCCTAGGTGGTCTCCCATCCAAGTGCTAACCAGGCCTGACCCTGCTTAGCTTCCGAGATCAGACAGGATCGGGCATGACCATAGACTTCTTTTAATGTTTTTAAAATCATCTTAATAACTGTCGTGTCAACATCTTTCCTTTAAAGATTGTTGAAAAACTACCACTTTTAGACAATGTGTTCTGAGAGAGCGGACATTTATTCTATTCCTGATTCCATCAATGTTACATGTCCCTTTTCAATGAGGAATGTTCAACCAAGAAAAGAGAAACTACTACCCAAGAGTTTAGTCCGTGCCAAGTTCTATGCTAATTGTTTTCACTATTTCTTGAATAGTATATTTCTATTAATGACATACATAGAAATTGAGTGGTTTGGTTTGAGAGTTTTATATAAGTCAGAATAATGGATTATATATAAATAACGAATAAGCCCCCAATTTTTGTTCATTTAAAATAACAAAGCTTGTCTTTTCCTTCAATCTACATGTCTTTCTCAAGTAAGTGGGGATGGGGAGCAGTACTTTATATCAAGAGTCAGTATACTTTTTCTTAGAGGGCCATTTGGTAAACATTTTAGAATTTCAAGCTATATAGTTTTGGTTGCAACAACTCAACTGTAACTTGAATGCAAGCATGCATAGACAAATGTGTATGGCTGTATTCCAATAAAACTTGATTTACAAAAACAGTCAGCCAACCCAGAAGCTGTAGTTTGCTGATCCCTGCTGTACATCATCCTCACTCCAGTATTCAGGCTGGTGGAAGATCCATCATTTGAAATGCCACCCATCACAGTGGCAGCAAGGAAAAGCTCATGGAGAATCATGTACCAGCTCTGACATGCTTCACCTGGAAGTGATACACAGCACTTGCACGAACATTTTATAGACTATAGAAAATCATATGGCCAAATCTAAGTTCAATAGATAGAGGTGGGAAAGTAGTCCTCCTATACGCCTAGAAGAGAACCAGAAACTCTAACAAGCAGTAGAAATTATCACATATTGCAACATTCTTTTATTTATCTCTTTTTGTGGCTGAATGTTGCTGAGCTTTACATTCCTAGTTAAGGAAATAAGTTATAAAGCTGTGGTTTATTCTGTGGTCTGATAGACGTATTACTCAGCTTCTGGATAAACCTGACCTC
>NW_006442484.1:56654275-56699353 GCF_000325575.1 Pteropus alecto
GGCTTGTTATTACTCAGCAACCAGAGCACTAAAGACCCAGAAGGAAAGTGATGCAAATTCATTCACCTCATATCTGGTTCCTGGACCTTGTAGCACTACCTAGGAAAGTCCCTTCTGTGACTTCGTTGTCAGGCTTGAGGTAGCAGAAATTTGCATATTATTATTATCTAGTTTACACAATCAAAGTAACTATTCATTCTTTGGAGAAACATCTGGCCTGTGTTGGACAGCTATAGATATCAGAAGTGTGTGTGTGTGTGTGTGTGTATTAGAGACCGATTTGGTCAGCTTCTCCATAGCTTTATTTACTTCTCATTGCCATCTTCTTTTCATTTGTTTCTTCTTTACATTTTCTCTCCCTTTCTTCCCAATAAATTCAGATGTTTTCAGAAAGTTGAAGTTAGGTTGGAGAGAGTGGGAATTAAGGATAAATTTTGTGTTAAATTCTCTGCCTGTGTGTCTAATCATACCTTCCTCCAGATTTCTTTCTCACTCATCCATTCATCTACCCATCCAACTTCTAAATGAGCATCTAGTATTTGCCAGGCCCTCTACTAGATAGGTAGTGGGGATCTAACTGAATAATATTGATACAGTCTGTGCCCTCAGGGATCTGAAACTTTTGTAGGAAAAAAATTATGATGATTGATAGGAGACCTGAAGAATCCTGGAAGCTGAGGGTTGTAAGGGAGCATGTGGTACAGTTATCTGTCTCCTGGAAAGTAAAGCATTAGAGGGCAGAATTCCTGTTATTTTGTGTGAATGAAGACACTGTTAAGGGATTTTATTCAAATGTTTTTGTTCTTGAACCTTTTGCTTCTATTGTTTATGCTACTGCTATCTTTAGTTTTGTTTGGAGAATGGCAATTAGCCAGCAAGTTATCGGTTGATTTCACGTTTGTAATAGGTTTCTCATTTATCTGGGTTTGGCTTAAAGATCACATTGCCTTTAGGCCTACTTCTGATCCTTGCCAAGAAATGCTGGCTCTTTCTACACTCATTTGTGAAAAGCATTGCTCAGGTAAGAATTTCACACTATTTGAATAGAACTAAAACTTTCTAGGAAATAAAGAGAGCAGGAAAGGCATAATTTCTTTATTTTGTTGCCTCCAAGACTCAAAATTGAGATTTCATGTTCTCTATCATATTTTGTGGTTTTCTTTAATTTTCATTTTTTATTTTGTGTGTGTGTGTGGGGGGGGGAGTATATCTAGTTGGAATGCTGACCAAATAATATGAATACAATACTTAAATATAAAGATATTTTAAGAAAAGAATTCTTACGTAAAATCAGCACAAAGTTTAAACCAATGAAACCTCATACAATGAAGTGACAATTCATTTATTTTCCAACCTTAATAATTTGCTATTCCATATTACAAATTTCCAGAAAACTTGCTTTGTTTGCTTGCTATTTTGTGAACAAAATTTTTTAAAAACTAAGGTATTTCGAATTAAAACATTTCTATGATATTTCTTATCTCTTAAACCATACATAATTCATTACTTTCTGATGACTCCAAGCATAATTATTAATTCAGACAATTTTAATTTTCTGTAGCACATTGATGCTCTTGGAACCTACCTAAGAGGTGTAGAACAATTTATCTTAGTAGGTATGATTAGAATACAATGCTTTAAAAGTATTTACTATGTTTAGTTAGTTGTTTTCTGGGTTTTGAGTATCTCCTTCCTTGTTAGAGGTGTCAGACTTGCCTTTTCCCAGGTATCGTGTATCTGCTTCTGGTAACCACAAAACAAATAATTTATTACTTTTGATTTAAGTTGAGTATATTTATTGGGATAAATTTGGATCCATATAACATTTAGAAAACTAACGGAGGCTAAAACAAGAAAGTGGCTTATGTGTAACTCATGCATAAGAATTCCAGAGATAGGCAGGCCTCAATGAGTATGGCACATCTTGAATTTCTCAGGGACTCAGGACCCTTCTAGCTTTTTGCTGCAACGTATCTCTTATGGTCCCAGTCCAAGATGGCTCCTATTATCATACCAGGGCAAGATGGCTCCTATCATCATACCAGAGCTCCAGCAGGCAGATTGGAAGGCAGGAAGGCAGAAAGGCTGGGATTCTTCCTGGATGTCCTACAAAACATGTCCACTTGTATTTCATTGTTTATCACACTTATAGTTGTAAAAAGACTAGGAAATATAGTTTTTATCTGGGTGCATGAATTTCCTAAACAAACTTGAGTTTCTGGTACCAAATAGAAATGGAAGAAGGGATGTTAGGATCAACCACTAGCAGCCTCTGCATATTCTAATACCAAATACCCAAAACTATTAGAAAATTATTTAGAGATTTTGAATAATGTGGGTTTCTTTTAGAAAGTAAAATGTATGGCATTTAATGCATGGACTTATACACCTTAATCATAACAAACCCTTTGAAAATTTTTCCAGATCTTCAGTTGGGTTCTGAATAACCAAACTTGCTACATCAATGACATTTGAACAACTGAGGTGCTATTGTGGCTGAAGTGAATATTTATATATAAAATCCTTTTGTAGAATTCAAGAAATTCTAATTTTCTATATCATACAGATGCAATCGAAATATGGGTGTTTCCTCCCAAAGTAGGTGTTTCAAATCTGTGCAAGAATTGTTTGTGGCCTGAACAATTTGGATCAGAACCTTACACTTGGTTATATCTACTCTCTTTGTCATTCTTTCTCAGTTTACAAGATTTATGCCAGGACTTACAGGAAGTAATTTTCACGTTAATTATTCCTAGAGTATAAACAAAATCTTATATTTAGGTGTTTCCTACATTTTTCCTCTCTAAATCTATTTCTTGCAATGTTTGAAACCATGAAGAAAGTGAAGTACACATGAAAACAGTGTTTGTTTAATGTATTTATTTTTAGCAGAGATCACTGTGGGCATTATTTCTTTGGTTCCCTGATATTTGGTTTAAAATCAAAAACAACATTTGCAAGAACTGGATGGGCATCTGATTTAGAACTGGATGTTGTGTCCCCATGCCCTTGAGGGACTTAGCTCTTTGGGTAACTTTCATGGCAGCACACATACTCTTCTGATGAATTGTACAGGCTGGATTTGAACTACCCTGATCTAGCTGTGCCCACAAATGTGTCTTTTGTCTATGATGCAAATGTGGGAACAGCCTTTAGCTTACTCCTCAGCTGATGAGCATGTGCTAAGCTGCTATGTGCTAAGATAGCTACACTGACTGTTTGCAACTGCCCTACCAGGTGTAAGATATTTTGAACATCTCCTTTAGTAAGGATTGGAAAAAGATCTCTCTAGTTATATACCAAGGACTCCCCAGTGCAAGATTTCCAGCTCTCCTAGGAGTAATAATTCTTCTGTTTACACCATCTCCTGCACCCCAAACTGTCCGTCAGAGCAGCAGTTCTACGATTCCCAGCCACGCCTGAGGAGAGAAGCTCCTGAGCTGGGACAGATGATGCAGAGTTGTTTTCCACATTTTACATAAACTATTGTTCACTTTCCTTTTACTTCAGCATCTCAGCCATTCCTGGCCTCAACATGTTTACATGAAGTTTTAGCAGTGGTAGTAAACGTTTTCTGGATATATTATTAAAAGTAAAAGGTGAACTAACAAGACGGCATAGGCATTTTCCTTCTGCACCCTCTGCAGGCATCCACGTTTACTGTGCATTCTGCCCAGACTTTCACATCTTACTGCAGGATAAAAGCCTGCTAAGTGCTGTGGGTGGGGGTGGGGAGGGGTATGGAAGTGACTGAGGACCAATCCCTACCCTCAGGCTCTTATGATTTAGTGATGGAGACAGTGAGGAGTCATGATGATGATGACTGGATCTTGAACTGATTCAGCCTCTCCTGAGGAGTGACTTGAGTCAAAGAGGGGAGAGAAGAGAAAGGATGGGTTTCTTAGTCTACTCAGGCTGCCATAACAAAATACTGTAGACTGGGCAGCTCGAACAGCAGACATTTATTTTTCCATACTTCTGAAAGCTAGAAATACGAGATCAAGGATCAGGTCCATCTGTTTTTTTGGTTTCTGGCTTGCAGACAGCTAGTTGCCTTCTTGTTCTCATATGGCATTTGCTTACTCTATGCACTAGGGGTGGGGAATAAATTGGCAAGCTGTCTGGTGTCTCTTTTTACGAGGATTCTAATCCTATCAGATCTTTGTGTCCTAATTGGATGTTAATTACTTCCTTACTCCAAAAATAGTCACCCTTGGGGGTTAGGGCTTCAACATATGAACTTGGGAAAGACATAACAATGGGTTTGAGATGAAACACCTGGAATGGGCAGTGGGCCTCCCAAATTTCATTCTTGTTGTCTGAAAGATTTACTTGAACACCAGTGACTTATTCCCTCAATTTTTTCCCATTAGCATGACTCCTCACCTCCTAGCTTAGATCCTCAGCCTCAGAAGCTACTTCCATTTGGGTAGATGGATAATGCTAGAAAGTCCTAGGAGGAGCCGGAGTAAACACCTAAGTGGGGAGCTGGAGTGGTGACTTCTTGATAACCCTTCAGACTGTAGTTAAGAATGACCACATTTCCAGAACTAAAACCAGGACAGACTCTAGACTCAGATAAAAATATTGAAAATTGGAATTTCTCCAGATAATGCATAGTACAGTATATGTTTGTTCTAGGGCAGGTGCAGGAGAGACATCAGAGGAAACAGAGAACTGTGCAAAGGCAAAGAAGTAAGGGGGAAAGAAACCTGGCTGAGTAGCAAGATCTCACTTTTAACCATGGCTCTAAAAAGACCTGAGGTTCACATGTATATACATACTCAGGCCCCACATACTCACCAAAAGACCTCCCTTCTGTGCCTTCCCTGGCCCTCAAGACTGCTGCCAGGGTTCCCCCAACTAGATAGCCCATGTCTCTCTCTGAGCATGTGAAATGATACTGTGGGAATGTCTTGTTCTCCCCATCAGTCCCCTAGTGGATCACCTGGAGCCAGCACCTGGAAGCAGGAGAAGCAGGTATGGTCAGGGGTAGCAGGGGACTGAATTTTGACCTCTGGGTCATGTATTCTAGGTCTCTGTTTCTGAAGAGAGATTGCTAAGGTTTCTACAACTAAAGAAAAGCTGTAGCCCTCTCCCAGTTCTGCCATGTAGCATGACCCAAGAGGGTAAATTTGCAGCAAAGTTTACGTGAATGAGGCCCCCACTGTGGGCAGTGCACAGCCTTCAAGGCAGATCTGAGAGACCCTTCTTCCACCCAGTGACTACCTAGTCCTGAAAGAATCAGTTACTGTACCATCACCTCTAGCAATAATGAGAATGGAAACAGGGCCAAGAAGGACAAGGCCGAGATTTCTTCATGTACTTCTGCAAAAAGTTTGATTTTCCATACCATTTTTTTTTTTTGTCCTAGTACATACCTTAATATTGGAAGTGGTCTGTGCTTTCATGAATCTCTATCATCAGATTTCTTTTAGCTTTGCAATTTGCCTAAGAAATGTAATTATTTATTCCGGGTAAATGCTGTTTTCACTCCTTGAATATTTAAATAACCTTTGGGGAAAACAGGTTAATAATTCTTCTGTTTACAAGGCTGACTTAATCTAGTCTTCAGTGGACCCAAATATATGCAAAAATATTTAAATTGGGGCTAGAAAATACAAGGTGGCCCTGAAGCTTTCAAAGTGGCAAGAAGATTTTTCCTTAATTATTTAAAACCTAGCAGTGGGTGATGTGTGCTAATATTCAAGAATATCTAAACCAGTGGTTCTCACAGTGTGGCTCCTGGAAGAGTATTACCCAGGAACTTGTTAGAAATGCAAATTCTAAGTTTCTACACCAGACCTCCTGAATCAGAAACTCTGGGGGTGGAGTCCAGCAGTATGCTTTAAGAAAATCCCCCAGCGATTCTGATGCTTGCTTACATTTAAGAAGCAGTGTTCTAGGTTTCAGAAAGTGATTCTTGGTCTCAGCTGCATATAAGAATCCTCTGGGGATCTCTTAAAAATCTGATGCCCAGGCAGTACCCCATAGGACTCAGAATCTCTGGAGGAGGAACTCAAGCATAAGTTTCCCAGGTGATTACAATGTATATCCAAGGTTAATAACCACTGATTTAAGAGAAATAATTCTCAAATCTTCTCATGGATAAAAATGATCTGGAGTACTTGTTAAATATGTAGATTCACTCCCAGAGATTTTGATTCAGTAGTTCCACAGTGAGGTCTCCAGGAATTTATATTTTCAGCCAATTGTCCAGGTGATGCTATTGCAGAAGGTCCATGGATCACTCTATAAAGAACACAACTTTAGAGCCAGGATTGTTTAAAGAATCTTAAGAAAGGGCTGAGCTTACTGGTGGGAATTAAGGAGCCATTGCTCTGAAGATTTAAAGTTGTAGGGCAAAGGAATTCAACAGATGATTGCATGAATAGGATAGAAAATGGAACTGCAGAAAGATATGAGTCTGTTTCATTATGATGTCCCTGTCAACCTTTGCTTTTATTGACCTTGAGAGCTAATGAGCTCTCTTAGTGAGCAAAATAATGACATTAGGAGACTGACCAAATAACTTTTTAAATTACATGGCCCTGTGTTGGGAGCTAGCATATCCTAACAGAACGAATCTACAAACCAGGAGCAAGCAGTGGCATAACAAACACAGACTTCTGAGTCAAGCAGATTTGGATTTTAATCTGGATGTCACCACTTGTTATCTGTGTGACCTTGGGCAAGTTAGTCATCTCTCTGACTCTGTCAAATGAGGATATTGATAACTCCCTCCCCAGGTCATTATGAAAATTAATAAGAAAGGCACTTGGCACCCACTAGCCTCACAACAAAGGGTAGCTGTTGTTATTCTGCTGTTTATCTCCTCAGAGTCTGCTTTCTAACTCGTTGTACCAGACGCTGTCCAGTAGTTTTTGACATCCTGAGAAATTTCTCCAGCTCCCCAGTATAGACTCACAGAATTCGCAACAAGTGGAGATGCTCTCTTTAAAACTAAATTAAAGCAACCCAAAATGGATAATATATGGAATACTTTTATAAGCCCTGGGCTTGATTAAGTCCTACAAACTATTCTCCTTGAGTCTGTTGAACAAACTATACTCATAGCAATTTGACTAGTAAAAAGTTAACTTGTGAAAAAAAATCTTTCTTCCTCAGTTGTGTTCTAATTATATTAGAACAAATATACATACCTTTTTTTCTTTTTTACTGTAGTAACATCAAGGATCAATGCCACTAAAGAGAATTTTATGTGATTCATACCACCTTTCCTATTCAAGGAAGCCTTTTCTAACGTTCTTCTGATAAGCCTACAAAAATAAAAGAGAATATGGTAGAGGAAGACATTAAGAATTAAAGTTGGGAGAGCACCCAGTTGATTTCTCGAGTTTCAAACAGAACAGTCTAGCCCACCCCTCCTGATGGCCTGAGGCTGATGGAGGCCACTATCGACCTAAGTTTCCCTTCAGCAAGGAACTCCGTAGCATTCCTCCTGCCTCAGGATAAACTCCGCTCCTCCGGTGGGTTTTGCGATGAAGAGCAGCCGGGGCATCGCTCCCGTCATAAATACCCTTCAGACACTTGAAGATGACAATTGAGTCATCCTCTATTCTTGTTTCTTCCAGAAAAAAAAAAAAAAAAAAAAATCCGGTTCCTTAAAACTTGCCTCATAGGTTCTGTTTTTCAACCCTTTAATCATACTCTCCTCTGTGTGCTCTGGCCATGTTCCCTGCTTCTCTTCTCAGCGTGGCTCTCAGGCCTGGCCCTGGTCCATGAATGAGGACCTGACTGCGCTGACAGGACTAGGAAAGCCCCTCTGTTTCCACACTCACTAGTAAGCCAAGAAAGTAGCTAATGGTCATCACTGAGCACCTGCCAGGCATTATTCTGGAAAGTGTGGAAAGCTCTGCTGTCCACAGGGCGAGGCAAGAACATGATGGGATGAAAGAGGGTAGTGTTGAATGAGAGGGTGCATGTAGCCAGGCCAAAGTGGGCAGCCCAGCTTGGCTCTAGTGGTCTTTTACCCTGAGGCCCACTGTTGCTAGGTCTTCTGACTCTTTAAAATTCTATTGATTGATTGATTGATTGAGCTATAATTGACATATAACACACTAGTTTCAGATACATAACATAATAATTTGATATCCGATTGATTGATTGATTGAGCTATAATTGACATATACTAGTTTCAGATACATAACATAATAATTTGATATCTGTATACACTGTGAAATGATGACCACAATAAGTCTAGTGAACATCCATCACAATATATAGTTACAAAAAATTGTTTTTTCTTGTGATAGGAACTTTTAAAATCTATTCCCTCAGCAACTTTCAAATATGCAACACAGTATTATTAACTATAGTCACCATGGGGCTGTACTTTACACCCCCATGACTTATTTATTTTATAACTGGAAGTTTCTATTTTTCGACCCATCTCTACCACCCCACTATTGTTTTTTTCTGTTTTTATTTAGTTTATTTCTGCTCTTATAATTATTATTTCTTTCATTCTGCTTACTTTAGGCTTAATTTACTCTACTTCTAGTTTCTTAAGATGCTTAGATCCTTGATTTAAGACTATTATCTTTTTAACATAAGCATTTGATGCTATACATTTCCCTTTAAACATTTCTTTAACTGTGCTATAATTTTTGATGTTATGACATCATTTCAATCCAGTTCTATTATTTTCTAATTAATTTGTGTTTTTTTTTCTTTGCTGCATGAATTATTTAGATGTATGTTGTTTAATTTTAAAATATTCTGGATTTTCCAAATATTTTTCTGTTATTAAATCCTAATTGAATTGTTATTCCTAAAGAACATACTTTCTATAATTTTATTCATCTTAATGTTAAGGCTTTTTTTTATGGCCTAGAATATGATCTTTCTTGCTGAATGTTCCATGCACACTTGAAAAGAATATTTTACTGCTTTGGGAGATATGGTTTTGGAGCAAGTTTTTTGGAGGTGTAGTTCAGATTCTCTATATTTTTACTGATCTTTTTTCTCTGTCTGTTAGTTCCTTCAATTACTGAGAGTGCAGTAATGAAAAAAATTATAGATTTGTCTCTTTCTTTTCACTTTATCGGTTTTTGCATTGTATGTTTGAAGCTCTCTTATTAGTTTCACACACATTTAAGATTTTTATGATCATTTAATGAATTGATTCCTTTATTATGAGATTTCTTTCCTTATCTCGCATAATATTCTTTTTTTCTGAAGTCGACTTCATCTGATATTAATATCTTACTCTAGCTTTTTTTGATTAGTGTTTACATGTCAGCTTTTCATTCTTACCTTGTCTGTGTCTTTACATGTAAAGCACACCAAAAAGACAACAAATAAGTGTTGGTGAGGATGTAGAGAAAAAGGAATCCTTATATAACGTTGGTGGAATTGTAAATTGGTGCAGCCACTGTTGAAAACAGTATGGAGGTTCCTTAAAAAATTAAAAGTAGAACTACCATATTCCTCAGAAATTCTACTTTTGGGCATTTATTCTAAGAAAACAAAAACACTAATTTGAAAAGATATTTGCACTCTTATGTTCATTGCAGCATTATTTACGATAGTCAAGATAGGAAAGCAACCTAGGTGTTCATCAACAGACAAATAAAGATGTCATATATATATGTATATATGTATATATAGTGAAATATTACTCGGCCATAAAAAAGGAATAAAATCTTGCCATTTCCAACTTCATGGATCTATCTAGAGAGTGTTATGCTAAGTGAAACAAGTAAGGCAGAGAAAGACAAATACCATATGATTTCACTTATATGTGGAATCTAAAAAAACAAAACAAAACAGAAACAGACTTACAGATACAGAGAATAAACTGATGATTGCCAGCGGGGAGAGTGACGGAAGGGGGTGGGGAGGGGAAAAATGTGAAGGATATTAAGAGGTAAAACCTTCTAGTTATAAAATAAATAAGTCATAAGGATATAATATACAGC
This sequence comes from Pteropus alecto, assembly GCF_000325575.1. NCBI lineage: Eukaryota > Metazoa > Chordata > Mammalia > Chiroptera > Pteropodidae > Pteropus > Pteropus alecto. Next base: position 56,664,220 of record NW_006442484.1, read on the forward strand.
ATAAGGAATATAGTCAATATCATAATAACTTCATAGGGTGACATATGGTTACTAGACTTCTCGTGGTGATCACTGCTATAAAGTATATAAATGTCAAGTCACTATGTTGCATACCAGAAACTAATAGAATATTATATGTCAACTATACTTTAATAACAAATAAGTAAATAGATAATAAAGTTTATTTCTTACAGATACAAAATAGCTGTGACTTGGATTTCTATCATGCGACAATTTTGCTTTTTAATTGGAATGTTTTGACATTTTATATTTCACGTTATTATTGATATTGTTAAATTTGTATCTGCCATCTTAATCTTTGTGTGCTATTTGTCTTATCTGTCCTTTTTCTCTTTCACTCCCTGCCTAAAAAATTTCTTTAAACAGTTCTTGTAGGGCACATTGTTGGTGATGAATACTCTCAGGTTTTTTAAGTTTGAATTTCTGGATATAGAGTTGTAACTGATGATTTCTTTTCTTTTCTTTTTCAGTACTTTAAAATGTTGAGCCATTGTTTTGGCCTTCTTCTCTGTGTCATCTTGCTTCCCTTAAGAGGTTTCCACCATTCTATATTTTGTGTTCATTATTCCCTTGCTTTTTAAGATTTATTTTATCTCCTATGTTGTAGATGCATAAACAGTATATATTTTTAGCTTTGTTTAATTTTGAGCTTTAGATTTTATTCGTGACAACCTTGTGGGACAAAGATTGGTACAGGAGCAAACCTGAAGGCAGGGAGACCAGTTAGAGGTGACTATCATAATCTACAAAAAAGGTGATGATAACCTGGATTAGGGTAATAGAAAGAGGAAAGGATCCATAACAACTACTTCAAAGACAGGTTGCCAAAACCAAAGGATCATTTAAAAGAAATATATAGTAAGAGCTTCTTTAGAAATCTGCCCTCTGTCATATTTCTAATACTAGAAATATAAAACTGTTTGTTTAGTTTATTAATATAATTTGTATTTTGCCCCTTAGTGCTCCAGTAGTTCCCTGTGGTTTCAAGGGAAAAGAGAAAAGCAAATCCACAAGCCTCCTTCCTAGAAGGTCTGCGCTGTGAGTTTTAAAGATAAGTAAATAATAGCCATGTACTTTTGAGCTGTGTTTAAGGCGTGGTACTTTATGATCTTACTGAGCAGCTGAACCAGTACTCAGATCTTGTTTTTTTAACTCCAAAACAAATCTTTCTCTTTAGGACATGTCTTGAATTTGCTTTTTTAATTCGCCATATCCAGACTTTCCCCATATTTGTTTTTAAACAGAAATCTCTCCATCTTTTTGTAATTTGCCCATACAACATTACTATTGTTGTCGGAGTAATTTGGAAAAACCCAACAATCTGGGCAATATTTGCAAATTGTAGTTAATTTAAGGCTGTCTACACTAGAGGAGATTTTTAACTTCAAAATAAGAAGTTGAATTAGCCACTTTTATTGAGACTAGAGCAATTAACTTGTAATTTGTGGTTGGCTGGAAACAGCCACTCACTGGAAGAGGAGTCTGGGTACTCCTCACGTCCTCACCCTGACCTGCGTTGGGCAATTTCAGGAAAACAGAATGGGTATGAAGAAGCATCCACTGTGCTATACCAATTGGAGTTGGAAACTGGTTCAGCTTGCGAGATCGGAAAACAACCACACAGGAGTTTAAAAAATACCAGGTGACCACTTGTGAAAATACAAGTGGAATATAGTAATGATCAAGTTAATTTAAGTTATCTTTTGAGAGTCAATACCCCCTCCTACCTCTCTAGACATTTAATTGAGCAATTTCTTTAGTTTGAACCAGACTGGTTGCTCAACAAACTGACAGACTAGGAAAGGCAGTTTTGGGGAGACAAAGTATCCTGAATAAATGAGCCATGTTCATCAGCGATGGAGTTCAAACAGGACCCAGTGGTTCCTCATGCCTCTACTTGGCTGTGGCCTCTTAGACTATTTCATTTAATTAATCTAACATTAATTTGGTGCTTATCATGTAACAGTTCTGAATGAGGCACCCTGCTAATGCTATGTCACTTTCCTAATGGACTAAGCAACTGGGGAAAATCTCAAATAGGTTATCATGGGATCCCCTATTTTATTCTAAGGAGGAGAAACTATTTGTCTCCAAAAAAAACGAACAGTTTAGGGAAAAGAGGGAGGGCATGGGTCACTGTGAGTGGGGAACTGGAGGGGAGTGACTCTTGTTCCATCCTCCCCAGTAGAGATTTTGACAAACCTGAAGCAGGAAACCTAAAGCAGAAAGGGATGTGATGGTTTGGGGATTTGGAGAGGTAAGATCTTAGGATCTACTATTCGATGCTAGATGAGGACCTGTGACTTAATCCTAACAGGATACATTCAGGATTTTGTGGCCACCTTAATAGATTGACACACATTCCTTCTGCATCTCTGTTCATCTGACCATTAATTTTATTTGACTATATACTTCTACCTGGAGTTTTCCTCTCTGAATAGGAGAGTTTTGTTTCTTTTTTTTTTTTACTTCCTATTAATTGATGTTGAAGAAAAGAAGGATGAGGCAGGAAGCAGACAGCTAAGCTGACAAAAACGACAAAGTACAATTTAAATGTTTAAATCAGAAAAACTAAAAGCTGTTTATCAGCTGTCGTATTATTCTATACTAAAGAGCAACACAGATATAATGCAAATCTTTCAACCCAATCTTTTATCCAAAGAGATCTTTTCAGAAAGTCACAGTATTTATCTCAAACAACAACAACAACAACAACAGCTCTGGTCTATGGAGCTCATTCTATACAGCTGTTATAACCATGCTATCTGGACCCAGGAGCCAGAATCACTGTTCCAAACTGAACCTCTTAACACCCATGGCATGAAGGAGTGAGTATGCATACAGAGAGGGAATAATAGCTTACATTTGCATAGTGCTTTTTTCCTCTTTCAAAGCACTTTCACATCTATTAGAATATGAAATTGTTTTGCTTTACTAAAATTCATTGTTAATTTTTTGTTTCTAATGATCATTTGGCCACCATTCTATAGCCTGTGTTGTTGAACTAAATTTAACTAAGAATTTTAAGGTCGGAAAAGATATTTGGTGGTCTTTTAATTTGGGGCCAGGACTGCGAGAAGATCTAGCGTTCTTTCTTAAATGTAAATACTCCTTGGAAGGGTTATGTTACTAGGTAACAGCTGAAAACATAATTGCTCACATCTTAGCATGGACTGGCAGTTACCTGAAAATATGGAGAAGAGTTTTAAGGTGGTGACAAGTTAGCCAGGAGAGGAGGAGGGGAGGGAGCGATCACTGGGGATAACAGAGACAAATACCACCTCTCCACCTACAACCTCATCTCCCACCAACCTGCCCCACGAAATTGCATTCGGCACCTCCATTTTCTGCAGAGAGGGGCCCTGCACTCTCCTGTGCACACTCGGTGTATTTGTTCAGTCGACCTATTAATTCTGTCCCTAGACTCTAAGTTCTTTGGGGGTAGGGACTCTTGTCCCTCACCATTGCTTTCCAGCCTTTCTCAGCACATAGCAGAGACTCAGGAAAAACTTATAGAATGAATGAAAACTTTAATCTATAATTTTATGCCTGGTCGTAATAGTTAAATTTCTCCCATATGCCATCCTTATTTTCAAAAGAAATGACTCTGGAGCATGCCAGATATTGAAATGTTTATCTTTGTCTTAATCTAGAAAAAAAAAGTTTCTAATTTCCCTGTGGGATAATAAAACTGATAGATCACACCTACTGAATGTTTACTGTGTAGTAGGTACTGTCCTATCACTTTATACAGATTAATTTATTTTATTCTCACCACAAACCTCTGAGATAAATGCTACTAAAAATAAAGAAACTGAAGCACGGAATTTAGGTCTACTTACAAATAAATTTTGCCCGTCTTATTATGAAAAAGGAAAAAAGTGGTTAATGACAACAATAAAAAGTTTCTTCTATTTTTATAAAGTTCAGTGTAGACTCAGTAAAAATAAATGCAATGAAAAAGACAAAAGAAGAATCCATCTCTGAGCAGCCTGCAATAGTGCCTACATATATCATCATACAACAATCTATTAACAAGTTCCTAAAATCCACATGAAATGTAGAGCTATGTTAAAAATAAATATTAAGAAGGATCCAAGATAGCACAAAATCTGGCCACCAGGTGGCACTAGTGCCTCTAAATGAGGGGCTTGGGTGGGTACACTTCTGATAGTACTGTCAGCACTCTTGCCAGAATGATTCGAATACTGACGGTCAGTTTCCTAGGCCCATAGCTTTGCATTCAGAGCTAACTGAGGAGCTGTCAGACACCCACCAATGCACTCTGCCTATTTTTTTGTAAGAAGAGCAAAGTTCTCAAGTGCATGGTCACCGTGGTGTAATGGACAGTTGCAGGTCTGTTTCAGATCCAAATTAAAATGCAGGTTTTCTTCAAATCTCTGCCCTACCTGTTATTAGTTGTAGGACCTTGAGCAAGTTACTTATCCTTTCTGTGTTCCAGGATCCTCTTTCATGAAGTGGAGGTAATCATTGTATCTACCTCATTCTGCATCACCTGTTTCAAATAAATGTTTTATGAAATGGAATTAATAATGTGACTTTTCATTAGCTGGGCACTCAAATGCAATCAACGTTTTACTTGGCTCAGAATATAACTTCAAGGAGACGAACTTGAGTTTTAGTTTTAAATGCTAATGTGAAGCAATGACAATTGACTAGGTTAAGACAGTCATTAGAAGAAGAAATATAGATTTAGCATTTCCAAAGAGCTAGTCCTTTCTCTAGGTGCTGCTGCTGCAAAAATGAGCAAGCCAGATATTACCCTCACCTCCATAAAGCTTATAATCTAGCAAGGAAGAAAAGCATTAAACAAATAATGACATAAAAGTAAGCAATTACAAATATGCAGGGTACCAGGTCTTACACGAATGTAAAATAGATGAATCTAATCCAGTGGGGAGGAGGGGGAAGGGAGGGGGTAAAAGAAAGCTTCAAAGAGGAAGTGATGGTAGGAGGTAATCCGATAATTATTTTAAAAGAGTGTGGATAGAAATTACAGGCAAAATAAATGCTATTTGCACAGACCCTAAAGTGGTAAAGAGCCTGCACAATTTAAACAACTGAGGAAATTCTAGCATAGCTGAAAGGGAGAAAAAGTGAGACAGAGAAGCTGGAAGCCGGAGAGGTTGCCTATTGAGCAATAAGAAGTATTAAAAGATTTTAAATAGAAAAGTGACATGATCAGATGTGCACTTTAAAAAAAAAAAAATCTTCCTTATGACTGAAATGGGGAGGCTGGATTGAGGAGGTAAGACTGGTTTAGGAGAGACCAGGGCAGAAGCTTTTGTATTATTTTAGCTAAATATGATGGCAGCCTGAAGCAGTGTGGCAGGAAGCGAATGACTCTGAGAGACACTTAAGGTGTGTGTTTGTTGCTTAGATGAGTGAGAGGGAGGAGTCAAGTTTTCTGGATTAAACAAGAGGATTGATGGGATTGACGCTTCCAAAGGCAGAGAACATTAGAGAAGAGGCAGTTTTTGAGGAAAGTTCATGCGTTCATTTCAGGATATTTTGAGTTTGAGGCACTTAGCAAATATTCAGGAGGTGCTGTTAAGAAAGCACTTTCATGTGTGGAGCTCAAAAGAAAGATTGTGGTTGCTCATCTAGTTTTAGGTTTTATCAGCATACAGATATAAATGGAAACTATGATGAGGCCTTATAAGGTGAAAGTGGAGTGTGGAAAGGCAGATGTCCTGGGGCAGCACTCTAGAGAGCCCCCCACCATTTTCTAAATTGGTAGAGATTAGGGTTCCGTAATCAGTAATGAAAACAGAGAAGGAGCTCAGAGGTGTAGGAGGGAAACCAGAAGGCCCAGTTCTCCTCCCCCAGAAATGATTACAAAAGAGGAAGAGGTCAATGGTATTGTAAGCTACTGCAAAGTCAGGGAAGGTGAGAACGAAAAGCACGTTCTTTGGATTTGGAGACGAGGAGATCCTTGGTGACTTTGGTGAGATCAGTTTCTATGGCACACTGAAGGCAGAAGTCATATTGCAGTGAGTTGAAAAGTTAAATGTGACATAAGGAAACAGTGATAATATACACTAAAAACATTTTCTGGAAATTTGGCTGGGAAGGTGAAGTGCAGGGACGGCTTTTTCAAAATGGAAACATGAGCAAATTTAAATGCTGTTACAATAAAGCACATAGAGAAAGAAATGTTGAAAATCTAGTCAAGAGAAAGATCCCTAACACAGCAGCAGGAGGTAGGATCCAGAGCACAGGGCCAAGGACAACTTCCCCATGAAAAGGACACAGATAAGACAAACAGGAAAAGTGTGTAGAACTGGTTGCAGGAAGGTGATGTAGTTCCTATGTAATTCTTGCTTGTCTCTTAGATGCAAAAGTTGTCATCAGCTGACAGTCAAGGAGGGTGAAGTAGGAGCAGAGGGAAGATTTAAAGTAGTCAAAGTGCAAACTAAGCAAGATGAGGACTCAACTGAGGTTGGCGACCGGTGACTTATAGTGACACAAATAGGAGGAGGTATGTGGCCCAGAGATTACACGGAGATGGTGAACTGTTGGATTCACAAAGTTTTATTGTGCATCTGCGCTGTGCCAGACCCTCCGTTATACGTGGTGCTCTGCTGAACAGCTATCATCCAAGGGAGACTAGGACAAGGTACTTTTGGATATTGATAGGAGAGTCACTTAAATGATGGACCACCGAGTCTTAGACTTTTAGGTTCCTTTCTGCTCAGAATAACCAATCTGCCCAAGTAGTATATTTTGGGGTGTCTTGTTCTGATCCCCTACAGCTAGATAGGGAGGAAAGTGAAGGAAAGAGAGAACGAATGAATATGTAGCAGTAGAGTGAGAAAGCCACTACAGGTCTCAGTGAGGTGAAAGAATGGATGTCCCGAGGACTTGCTACAATCATGGAAAAATAGGAGGTTGTGGCCTGAGACTACGATTTCTGAGTTACTCATGTGAAATGTTGATGCTGCACTAAGGTTTGGTGGCTGAGGTGAAGGAGGGATGATGTCATCACAGTCCGAGTGATCTTTTTAAAATGTAGATTCGAACATGTCACACTTACACATAAAAACTTTTGGTCATTCTTAGGAAAAAGATTTTTTAAAATTCTTAACATGGTCTGTAAGGTCCTGCTCACTCCTTCCAGCTTCACCTCGTGAAGCTTCTTCCTAGCCACTCTGGTCTTCAACCTCAGGGCCTTTAAAAATGCCATTTCCTTGACCTGAAATGCTACCTTTATGCCCTGCCCTCAAGAGCTTTATCAAGTTATTCCCTACTCAACCTTCAATACTAAAGTATCAGCTTAATGCCACTGTCTCAAAAAGGGCCTCCTTTGCCCTCAGACTAGTTCTATGAAGTTTTCCTTCATAGCAACCATTACAAAGTATCATATATTTGTATGATCTTTAAAAAATTATTTTTGCATCTCCCACAAATGGTAAGCCCCATGTGAGTAGCAACTATTCATGCTTTGCTTCTTATTGTATCCCAGAAACCAGTGCTGTGCCTAGTACATATTAGGTGCTTAATAAGTATTTGTTAAATGAGTGGATAAAGACAGAGGTTAAGTGACTTGCCCAAAATCATCAATCAGACTTGCTAAGAATAACAATATTAATATTTATAAAATGTGTTCATTAAATTTTTATACTTTTGTGGCATTTGCATGTATATCACAATGGGTGAATGACACCAACAGGCACAACTGAAGGCAAAAAATACAAAAACTTAAAGAGAGAGTGATATATAACAAGAAGTAACACAGTATGGGGATTTGATACCCAGAAGTCTTCTCTGGGGTTTCTTATGCAGAACCATTGTGACAGGGCAAGATGGTTGCCTTTCCATAGTCATAGGAGGCTTTATTCTCTTCTAGTTTCTCTTGCTGCCTGACCATCATGGAAATTCTAGCTTCCTACATGCCTGTTCACCAGGAACAAGTAGTGTGTACAAAACAGTCCCTGCACATACCTGAGTATTGACTGCCAGACTGAGTGAAAAGAAGGTTAGTTTCTCAGGAGCATCCTCCAGCAGGCCTCTGGCTTACCTGAGGTCTAGACCTGCCCATCTCTTCCCTTATTACCTTGAGCCTTTATTTAAACAATTGGTAGCAAGATAATTTGACCTATCACCTGAGGATTTTGTCCATGTATTTTCTTGTAACCCTGCGGTTTTTCTGCCATTTTGCAGCCAAAGCACGGACACCCACTGGCTCAGAGAAAAAAAAAGTATATTCCTCACTTGTGTTCAAATGTATATAACCTACAGGGAACAAGGTGTTCTCAGGCAAAGTTAATGGATTTGAGAGAATACACAGTGATGCAGGAACTAGATTTTCCGCCCAAAGGATTGTTTGGTGAGTCAACAGTGAAGTTTTCCTGAGTGTCAGAGCAGAAACAAAGTACATGGACTGCATTTTTGTTCTTAGGAAAAAAAAGACATCTCTTCCACCCCCCAACTGTTGGATGGGAGACAACAGAAAACCCAGGTAAGTAGAGGTAACTGACCTTAGTTACAGGTAGAGCTTGAGGAAGCTTCACGATGGTGGAATAGATATGGCTGTGGAATTTTTCTCAGTTCATGGGCCTGAGGCTGCCTCGCATGGCCCCAGCATGACGTGGTATGGCTCATGAAGGGCACAGAACTGCTGAAGGCCCTTCGACAGCTGCCAGGCCCTGCATTCCTCTGAGCAACGTGCAGGGGCCCGAGAAAGAGCTTTAGGAGCAAGGACAGTCACCAACCTTAAGGAGTCATGGGAACAAGGTCCATCCAAGCAGCCATCTGGGTAGCCCAATTCCCAAGAGCCAGATGAGACAATACGTCTCAGTGGATGTAGTTTGCATACCCATCTATTCCCCTATTCTTTTTCTCATTTTCTTAGTCCCCTCACATTTAGAGCTGATATCATGGACAAGAAGAAACGGGACTTTGACTTGCCTAGAATTACATTTCTGCCACTTGGAAGGAAGAATCTGAACCTGATATTAATTGTAGACATTCACTATTTCTATATTAAAGAAATGTACCTTTATTTATTATTGAGAAATAAAACTTACATTTCTTGTACACTTGAGTTTGTGAACACAGGAGCATATTCTACACACATATTGCTAGTTTTCTCTGCAGCTGGACTGAAAGATATTCAAGGCTGGCAAGTAGCCCCTTCTGCCCATTTTTCTTCCTACTCAGCACCTTGTACAGACCCCACTGTCAAGAGAAAACCTAGGGGACAGGATGTACATAGTTGTTTTGTTTACACATTATTTGCTGGAGGAGAAGATCAGTTCAAGAGTCTCTTAGCTCTGACTTCATTTGTAAGTTGTGTAGTTTCCTCCAAGCATTTATTTTCACATTAAAAAATAAGAAATATTTGTCAAGCACCTACATATGCAAGGCCTCCCACCTACCCCTTCCTGGGCATGCAGCCCTTGTCATTAAGGAGCTTGTTATTGGAGATGTAGATGTGAACTCTGTGATTTCTGAGATTTGTTAGGGTCCCCAGAGGAAAGTCCTGGCTCTCAGCCTTTACACTTGAGCACCTAGGCAGGAGGTGAGGGAAAAAAAGCAACCATACAGTTTTCTTTTTCTTTAGTAAAACATTTGTTTATTTTGCAATCTCTATTCTCTTCTGGAAAAACAAACTAAAGAAATTCTTGCTTCATTCATGATATTACCCATGCTGAGGTCCAGGGCAGGACTTCTCCCTGGCAGAGCTCCATTCAAGGATTCAAATGAAGGTTATAGTACTCCACTGAGAGTCCCACTCAGTAATTATTTTTTTTAAGAGGGGTTTGAAATAGACTTTCAATATAAATAATAATAATAATTAAAATAATAATGACAGTAATTCATATCCTGTCTGTGTGTAGAAACAATTCACCTGTAAAATGGTAAAACCAGTCTACTGCCATGCCATCCTGAACATGCCCAATCTCGTCTGATCTCGGAAGCTAAGCAGGGTCAGGCCTGGTTAGTACTTGGATGGGAGACCACCTTGGAATACCAGGTGCTGTAGGTGCTAAAATAAATAAATAAATGATAAAACCAGCAATAAGCTAAATAAAATTGAGAGTGGAGGGCATTAAGAATTTTTTTAAAAAGCAACTTGCTCTCAGAGAAAATATTTTCTCCCATATGATCCATGCTGTTATGTTAATGAAGTTTATAAATTGTTTGCATTGCCTACATGAATAAAAGATATGTTTTAAAAATAAGAAGAACCTTAGAATTACTTTATTGCAAGGAAGCTAATTGGAATCTTTCCAGATTCCACATTTGTTCCTATTGACCAAAAGTCTTCTGACTTGGGAAAATATTTTTGTTTCCCTGTCCCTTTTCTAAATGTCCTACAAAGACCTGTGGTAGGATGGGAAATATTTTCTGAGTCCCAGAGGAGTTTTCCATTTGCTTGAAAGAGATAGCTGAACTGAGTGCTGAGAGGAGCCACTTGAGAAGAGGATGAAGATGCCTCAAAACAACTTTCTCGAACATTCTATGCATACTTTCTTCATTCGTAGTAACGTTTGCCATATGATAGATAAAAGGTAATTCTGGAGAGCACTGTATTATTTTTCCTTCACATACATCATAAAAGATGCAAAAAAAGGTCACGTTTTAAAAGAACAACTGCATGGCGCCTAGTGTATTTATTCTTTAAGAAGTATTTTTTTAGTTCACTTTTAGAACGAGACACAGAAATAGCAGAGGCCGCTACATTAGATTGAGATCAATTGTTATTCTTCTCTAAGGAAATAAATAAATTAAAAGGAAGAGGTAGGGGGAAGCCAGGTCCCTGAAATTGGAATTTTACCTTATTTTTGCTATCATTTCCATAATGACAATAACTTAAAAACACGTTAAGTAGGAAAACTAATTCCACCTAATGAAACTACCTTCAAATGTGCTAAAGAGAATTTACATGTAAAATATGTAGTCAATTCTTAAACCAATTAAATTCTAAACATAGTGGGTGCCTATTCAGCAGTACTTTCTGTGGTGAAACAGGAAGCCCTTCCTTGGAAAAACACTTTCAAAAATACTATTGCTGTAGAATTTTGCCCTGGCATTAAGGATGGGATTGCTCCCTCTTGGAGGGAGATAATATTCTGAATGGATGAAATGAGAAGTGTAGTATATTAAGAGTGGCAGGTAATGCCCTCATTCAAGATATAAAGTGGGTACTCATTAAATACTTGATCAATAAATGATGAGTGAATATTAGAGAATGCTACTGGTTGTTTGGGGTCATAAAAGTTGTCATTTGGGACAGCCTAGAACTAATAAGTCTCACTTAATTTCACAAGGTGTGAGTCTACTTCTTTCTTCTTTCATTCATCTATTGATGCCTGCCATGTGTCAGGATCTGTCCTTGGGGCTGGGAATACAACTATGGGCATGACAGACATTGCTCTCATAGAGCGGACATCATAAAAGATGGAAAACGAAACAAACAAAAACTTCATAAACCAGTCAATAACCTCAGATAGTGTAAGTCCTCATGGCTCTGGTCCTGTCTGCATCGATGTTAAGACATGCCTGGTATGAGAAGCAGCAAAGAGGGCCTTTCTTTGGAGCTCCTGTCCCTGTTCCTTGTTCTAGGGGGCTGATTGGCTCACCCTAGCTTCATCTGAAGCTCTCAGTTAAAAAACAGAAATCAGAAGAGGGCCACTGCAATGGAAAGAAAACTTGTCAGGATAATAAACAAATCTTTTATAAACAAATATTTTATGCCTTCTCTTTAAAAATGCACATTTATGCATATCAGGCTTTAGTTTACTTGGTCGCATCTGCCATCAGAATAATCACATTATTTAAACTGAATGGATTTCCTTGAGAACAATCAATATATAATTGCTTCTACAGAACAGGGATTGTCATAGGATTCTGCGTCCCTCACTGCCCCTCCTCCCGTCCTTTTATCACCACCCTCCTCCCTTATATAATAGAGTAAAAGGCAGGGTCTAGAGCCTACATCTTCACTAAATCTAGCTTACATCATTGTCCGATACCAGACAATTTCCACTTGCTTTGTGGCTCTGTAGAAAGGAAGCTATGTCCCTCTAAGCTATGTCTTTCCAAGTTAAAGTGGTTACAATTTTCTTTTTACATATGAGATTTTTCCTACCATGCAGAAGGAGGGAGCTTAAATCTGGTTTCATCTGTTGTCAGTGATTCTGGTTCAGGCAAGGCCTTTAAAGTATCTACACATGGGGGAGGACCCTAACCAAGAGATTGACTTCTAGCATCACAGATTTTAACTGTCTGGGCTGTTGAATTAGAATTCACACCTATCACTCTGATGCTTGGATGTTATTGCATGGCTAGTGTTGAATCTATGTCTCAAGTGGGTCCATTGTTGTCATGTGTGAACCATTGTTACCTTTGCTGTGAACCAGTGTGACTGGGTCCTAAAGAACAAAGCATGGAATGGAGCCAGGCCAGCAGCACTTAGGGATTCCTTATGCTCTCTTTACTCCCCTGGGCAGGACCATGCAAAAGTAGGCAATGACGGGAAAGCTAGGCAACTGTAAGGGAGCAAGCCAGGTGGCCCAATTCCATGCCAGGCAAACGGAAGAAATGCGGTCGAAGCACCTTGACATGCAACACCAGGCCCCACGACATAGGCACAGCGGGGCTGGGAATACCTTATGGAAGAAGGGTGTTCGGAAGCCTGTGGATTAAAAATCAGGATGGAATGTCAAGTGTTACTTACAATCCAAAACTGTGCCCCAAATTAGGGGAAGGCCTTCATACGATGATCATATGGAAAGAAGAGCATCGTCGTTATGTTCCCTAGAATAAAATGCCTATATGCTCCGAAGAGACAACAAAATTAATTTTAAAATCACACCGAATATTGGTGAATGTATTCACCTGTTAATCAACGATTCCTCTCATTTCTTGAGTTCCCGAGTTACATAATATATTTGTTATCTATTGCTGCTTAAAAAATTATCCCAGCTTAAAACAACAAATTTGTCTCACAGCATTTCTGAGGGTCAGGAATCAAGGAGTGGTTAATCTGGATGGTTCTGTCCCAGGGTCTCTCTCATGAGGCTGCAGTTGGGATCTGGGCCGGGGAGTGCAGTCATCTGAGTGCTTGCGTGCATGCTTCCAGGGTGGCTCACTCACATGGCTGCTGGCAGGAGGCCTCAGTTCCTCACCACCTGGGCCTCTCCAAAAGCTGCTCAAATGTCCTCATATCATAGCGGCTGTCCTCCAGAAGCAAGTGACCAAGAACAAGGTAAAAGCCACAATGTCTTTTATTATTGATCACAAAGACACATATCATCACTTCTGCCATATTCTATTTATTAGAAGTGAGTCATTAAGTCCAGCCCACAGTCAAGTGGGGAGTGGAAATTAGGTTCTACCTTTTGAAGGAAGAACGGTTGAAAATTTTTAACTCCTACACATAGAATTCCTCTAGAATGTAGGAAATATAGTAAACTCAGGACCAGCTACAAGATTTGTGGGCCCCCGTTGCAAAATAAAAATCAGAACAACTTGTTTAAGGATTATTAAGAATTTCAAGACAGTGACAACAAAACATTAAACCAAGTGTGGGCCTGTTCCAGGTGCCAGCTTGCACTCCAAGGGTTGCTACTTGTTAGTGCCCGGGTCGCATACCCATGGCAGCCAGTCCTGAGTATCATGATCACGATCATGGGCTTTGAAATCAAGAGTTTGAATCGCAGCCCCAGTTGTGTAGCCATTGAGAAAATTACTTTCTCTCTCTGAACCTCAACTACCATTTCTCAAAAATGGGCATAATTAATTTAACTTCCACTTAGGAGCTTTGTGAGCATTAAATGAAGTCCAGTGCCTGCCTTACAGTAAGTATTTAAAAACTCGTAGATGTTATAACTACCTTTTTAAGGAGCTTTAAGGGTGAAAAGACCCACTGAGCTGAGAACTCAGATTGATTATTTATTTAGCTGATGATCACAAACTCCTTAAAGTAGGAATAGTATCTCATACTCTCTGCATTACCAACCTCTCTCTGACCTAGCATAGACTCATATGTTCATGGGTTTGGAAAATGTGGCCTGTAAGCTACAACAAGGATGGCTAGGAAGGTATGTTTCAGAAATGGGAAGTTTTCAGCATTCAAAAAGGTAGGACCAAAGCTACTATTTTAAGAAAATCCACATAAGAAGATCAATGTTTCATTGTTACTAGTAGGCATTTTTAGCCCCTTTGAAATGGTTGCCATGAACTACTTTCTGTTAATAACTCAGTTGATGAGACTGAATATTAAATGGGAACTTTCCCTTAGCAATATTTTCTTTGGCTCAAAAACCAAAAGCAAAAACTAAAACTATTCCTGGGTAAGGTCTTAATACTGGCAAAACAATTTTATAAGACACTTTGAGCTTTGGGCAGCCTTTCTGCTTCCTTTCTTACACAGATGAGCATGACCCAGTGAGGCAAACATCAATCAGATGGAATTGGTGCAAACTCCAGCCCATAGCTGGGGTGTGCTGTGCCTTGGCTGGTGGGTGCTCCTGCTGCTCTGCTTTGGAGGTTCCATTTTACATCCAATAAGTGGCCTTCTTCAAAAACCGTCAACTGTTTCCACATGGACCTTCTTCTACTAAGCTCTTAACCAAAGCATATTGTTGGGCCAAAATATCTTTGCTCATTTGATGAAAATCACAGGGTCCAGCCCATGAAGTGGAGTCCACTGAATGCAAGAATACTGCTCCCAGCCTTGAATTGCTACTGAATGGCGCCCGAAAGAGTTAATACAATTCCAGGGGTGTCTCTCTTGCCTATTCTAAAAAGATTGTCTCATCAAGGAGATGCTGGTTCTTTATCTGCATAAGCAGACAAACAAGAAACATTGAGAAAAATAGTGTGAATTGGATTCTTTTCACAAACACATTAACACTACAAAACAAACAAGCCAGGTATAAGCGTGAATAGACGTTTTCCCCCCGACTTAACTGCAGGCAGAGCTCTGTTCTTAGCAATAGTCTTCTGTTTCTCAAGGAACTTCTTTATTTATTCCCCAATCCAAAATTAGTTCCTTAATTTGAAACAGCCATAAACAAATATTACTAAAGAAATCCCTTGGGCTCTCTTCTCCCACACCCTCTCCCCCTACACACATTTTTTCTACTGCTTTGTTTGTTTTCAGTTCTTGTTGCCTTTGTGCTCCACACAAGGACCTGTAGTGGTCTGGCTTTCTGAAATCCCTTCATTAGTCTCTTGAAATATATTTAAATTCCATTTTAACAGGAAAGAATTAAATCATATTCATTTCAATCAATTATGTATTAAATCTAAACCAACTCCAATAACATCAAAGTATGGATTTTAGTACTCTACTGGTTTTTAAGGTTGCTGGCAGTGCTAATTCTTCTGTTGGCCTGATCTAGCTACCACACTGTATAGTGAATATAAATAGAGCCTCTGATCTTAGCAGCTGCTCTAGCCAACTTGGAAAGGCATCCCTCCCCTTCTCTTCTATCTCTGCTTGACGTCCAATCTTGCCACACCCTTTTTCTTTCCTAGCTTTCTTCCTTTGACCTTTCTTCTTCATTCTATATCAAAGAAAAATTCTGTAGCTGTGTTGTTTTCCTCTTCAGATTCATCTCAATATCGTCTTCGTAAAGAGGAATGTGCTGATCATTTGCCTAATTGCTTTCTAAGGAAAGTAATCTCACAGGGTGATCTGATTATAAATTTCTAACTGGGCAGGTCATGGTAGGTAGTCACGTCCCAGGTGTATAACTTCTTTAGTTATATGTTTATTTTGCCTTAAGAAGCCGGGTTCATTGTATGTGTGCATCTAGGTTAAAACACTTTTGAAATGCCTCTTTTCAGACCCCTCCTGCTAAAACCTGACCACACTCGAGAGAGCACAGAATCTTATTAACTATCCCATCATTACCCAATCCCCACCTTGTTTTCTCCCACCTTCATGTAATCTTCCTTGCATTCTCTCCTTAATTCCAAATGCATAAAAGAAGCGGCAAACTGTCATTCCTTGGGAGCATTTATCTCACTCTGTTGAGATCTTGCTTCCAGGCATATCTGCTGTTTGGCTCAAATACATTTTATAAAAATTCTCTACAAGTTTGGATGTTTCTTACGTCGACAGCTATCAAAAACCAATGTCAAGGTTTAGGGTGCACATGAGAGGGGCACTGGAGAAACAGATGGGGCATCTTTTCCTCTACGTACCCAGGTTACCCTGCTGCTTGCAGTCTCCTAAACACGGAGTGGATTTTCTGCCCTTACCTTACTAACATAGACGTTATAGCAAAATGTTCTGTGAGATTCGTGAGTGACTTTCTCTCTCATTTCCATCTGAAATGAAAAATCTTATCTGCTTTGCACCACTGCCTCAGGGCTCCAGTCGAGTGGTTTAGATCATCACTGTGTTCAATAATCCTGAATATCACCTGACAGCAGTATATCTTTGTTTATGAATTTGGGAAACATTTGCTATAGAGCAGTGGTTTGTAACACTTTGTGAATCAAAGGCCTTTTTGGGAGAATACTAGGAATGGTCAGAATCTTCTTCCCAAAGAACTATGCGTATGGACCATGATTGTGAGTGAGCATATGTACTTCCATGTGTGTGTGCTCGCACACACACACACACACACACACACACACACACACACACAATGTACTTCCATGTGTGTGTGCTCACACACACACACACACACATACTTTGACATAAATCTCAGCAGGCTTGTTGATTCCAGATTAAAAATTCCTCCTCCTGCCCCCACCACATGGTCCTTGGTCATATATTACTCTTCCATCCATACTCAGAATGTCCTGGGTATTGTCTACGTATGTAACTATAGTTTTATAAATAACTTATTTTCTTTCCACTCACTTTCTTTTAGATGATAAATTTAACTTCAAATCTGTCAGACACTATTTGGAGAGATTCTTCTTTATTGTGAACTTATCCTAAGGCAGATAGTTCCATGTCTTCTTTTGTTAAAAGATTTCTCTATAGCGATAAATGTTTCTGTACATAAAATAGTAATTTCCTCCTGCTGTTTTGAGATATCTCGCTTTCTTATTGGCACCACATGAGATAAAGTTCTGTGGGACAGAAATTTATGGAGTGTTACTGTCGAATATATGTGTATGTTGCTTTCTTGTGGTGAAAGACCCATGACAAAAGACTTCCGTTTGGGGACTGATTTGGGGCCTAGTGTAGCATGTGTCCTGTAATAAGTCACAGCAGATGCTGCCTATTCAGTCCTTGCTGTCCCCTGTGGGTTCCAGGGTGTATAATTTTGCTCATTTTTTGGTCTTTGCTATGGTTCGTCAGGGACTGGACTCATGTTCATAACTCTGAAAAGTGCTCAGCTGCGAAATAAATACTGAAAAGATGAAATGCAATCGGTCCTGAGCCATTGTGATCTTTCAATCCCATATGAGCAAGAAATAGATATTTAAAGTGGCCCAATAAATCTTTTTAAGTTTAAAGGTTCATAGATTAAAAATATTTATGAATTGACTTGGGCAGGAAGACTAGAATAAACATATATACTGGCTCTGGAGTAGCGATAGAAACCATTATTGAACATTAGTGATAAGCTGAGTGGGGTCAGTCTAGTGTATTCGTTTTTATAGATATGAGAATTCCTTAGCATCAGGGTATGAGAGTGTATACCAGAAGTATAGGAAATGTCAGTTCCAAGACTGATTAAAATAAAAAATTGGCTTTCTTTTGAATATTTGTTCCTATTTATTATATTTGAACTTATTAGAAGAGACTATCATACCAAAATTCTTGAGGCTTGCTGTAAGAGGAAAGGGGTAGTCTTTCCAATTGAGTGATAAGAGCTATGCAGGCCCGTGAAAGAAGATATTGGAAACAGTTTGTATTCATTTATTCATTCATTCATGTATGCATGCAATAAGCATTATTGAGTGCCTACTATATTCCAGCACCTATGTTAAACACAGGAATAAGGAAATAAATGAGCATGGTGTGATATATTCCATGACAGAGGAGCAGAGTATTTTCAGAGAACTGAAGAAGCGTTCTTTTCTTGTTTTGAAAAATCAGGAGACCTTCTCAGAAGAGGTGATGTTTTCCAGAATGAGAATATGTTGGCCATGGGAAAACGGAGGAAGAGGCATCTCAGGTAGCAAAGACAGCAGGTGCAAAGGCAAAGGTAGAGTCCTGAGAGATCAGGAACTGAAATGACAGTGCAAAAGGCCTGGATGGGGGCGTGGTGGGGGATGAGTGGAAAAGGGAGCACGAGTCACACCTATGCCATGCTAGCAATGGAATATCTTGAAGATTAAGGCTTTAGGATAGGAAGGTGGGGGCAATGACTATGGAGAAAAGAGCATGCATACTTAAGGCAGCTAGGAGGTAGAATGACAACAGATCCCTCAGAGGGATGGAATTCAGAAGATGATAAGGAGAGTAGTCTAGAATGATGTTTACTTCTGGCTTAGGCAACGGGATTGATAGTGGTGCCATTCACCATGATAAGAATAAAGGACAAAGAATGGGGTTGGGATTGGGTGGAGATGATTATTTCTCTTTTCATATTGTGTCTGACGTACCAGTGAGTTTCTGTTCTGCGTGTATTGAGTTTAAGGTAGATGTTCAGTAGATATTTGAATACATGGAACTTGAGCTTAAAATATACAAATTTGGGAGTCATCAGTAGTTGAAGCCTTGGGTGTGGGTGAAATTAAAGAGAAGAAAGGGTTGATGGCAGAACCTAAGGGAACATCAACATTTAAGGGGGAAGAATAGAGACAAAGAAATGTTAAATAATGTTAAGCAAAAGCAGCAAGAGCGTTAAGAGGAAAACAAGAGAGGGCAGCAAACAGCAGTCAACAGAGTGGTCCGAGAAGGTAGCAGGGTGTTATGTGGTAAAGGAGTCAAGTTGATTCAAGACCTAAAACTGCCTTTAAGATGTGACAACTGTGATATCACTGAGGACATTGGCAAGATCAGTTTTAATGCTGTCATAGCAGCAAAGTGTTGAGGTATGAAAGAGAGATGAGAAAGTAAACAGAAACCATCTACTAAGCTTTCCAAAACTCGACTGGTGGGAGAGAGCTTTTAAGACCCAGGTTCCTTTTTCAATAAACATAAGAATTAAACTTATTACCTCAAAATTCTGATCATTTTCTAAATATTTCTACCTACCAAGCATATTTTTTTCTAACTTTACTTACAAATACTATAACATATTTATAGTATAGTATAAAACATCACCCATTGCTCAGGACATTGATATGTCCTATCACCCCCTGGGGTTACTAATATAGACTTCACCTGGCTACCCTTAGCTCAGTGGTAGGGGCTGGGTGTTACAATCTTTAAATTCTGGGGTTAATATCACAAGCAAGGAGTCATGGATGAACTATTACTGAATGGAAACCAGGTAGAACTATGGTGTCTGCAATAGCAAGTAGCCTAGGAAATAGCCTGTTGTGAATTTGAAGATTCCACATATAATTTTCACATGTATGTAGTGGGCCGGCCATTTTCGAGGGCTTTAACAGACACAGGTTCCCATGCCCCATCTCTATCAGCTCTACCTAAAAATCGTGAGCTTATTTTCTCTTTTGCATTAAGCCAAAGCTGTTATTAGCCCAAGAATCATGGATGCATTGCCTTTGGCAGATTGTATCTTCATAGCAGTAATTCATCTTTGAGATGGCCATCATAGCCAACCACCAGATTGGAGTTAGAAGGACTTCCTCAAGCACTCCTACTCAATGCTCAAGCCTCCAACACACTGCTCACTACCTGTGGGCCCAAGACTTCATAAAATGGAAAGAAGATCTTCTTCCATTAGAGAATTCATGATAAAGAAATCCATGAACCTTGCATTCAAAGCGAATGCTCTCTGTGGGTCCTTAGCACAAACCTCACTCAGCAGAAGCTGGTTTTCAGATTTGCTAGTTTCTAACATCCTGATGGAAAAAAATCACCAAGTACTGAAATGTTCTGATGGAAAGGTATTAGAAAAAGTATGCAAGTAATATTTATTTTTTCACTGACCCATTCAGAAGAACCAAAAAAATTTTACATGCTACATGTTTTGCTGAAGATAAAAATAGCTTTATTATTTTTTCTCGATTATAAAAATAATACATTTGTTATTACAAAAACTTGAACACTATTTGTATGAAAAAGACATAAATATAACTTGAAATCCCAAATTCCATAAGGGACCAAAGTTTAAAAGACGACTCAAATAGTTTCTTTAACATCGAACATTGTCGACTAGAAAATGCCAGTGAGTGTCTTTTAGCCATTAAATTTTTGAATATTTGAAATTTGGTATTTAAATGTTTGAAATGGAGGAAAATAAAGGCAGCTTTCTAATCTTTTACTCAGAGTTGAAATTCTGGACTGCACTGTAGCACTTGAACCCATGTTGCATATACATCATGGATCTAAAAATGGCTAGGGGAGCAGATGAAAGGCTGGGTGGGATGGTGAGGCCTGGAGACACCCGGGAGTAGAAGCAGGGCCCTCATTGTCTAAGGTACTTGGAGGACATTATAAAGGAAAGGGAATTATATCCACAGGAAGAAGGTGCTGAAGACCTGAAACTAGACCCCACATTCTGGAAAATCACAAAGCTTGACTAGCTTTCTCACTATCCCATCCTAGTGATGGGGCCGGAACAGAGTAGACACTAAATAAATACCTCTTGATATAGTTCAAGTTTCGTCTACTTCACTGTTTGGCTCTGGGGTGGTGGTGCCTGACTATAGGCATTAGAATGGATGGAGTCCCCAAAGTCGAGCCTCTTCTCTGGCTAATAATCTAGAGCAATTACAACACCAATCAAAATCACCCAGTGGGACCAAAAGCATTCAGACATGAAAGAGCTCATGTGCCAGGAAATAAATTCTTTTTCCTATGTCTGGGCTAAATCTTGGTGGTGATAACTGCTTTAGGCTGATAAAAATTCATAAAGAAAACTGAAAAGTTATAAAACATACTTTCCAATTTAATGGAACTGTGGACTTGTAGAAGCTTGCAGGACTCTGCAGGACCCTTCAGGGAGTAAACAGGAGTTTTGAGGAAAATTCAGGACAGTAGGAATTTTTGAAGCAATTTATAGACCCAGTGGTCCTGAGGGGCAAACTTAGGCCCCTAATCTATGTCATGGTCATCCCAGGTCTGACTCAAGATTGAGTGAGACGTTGTAAAGCACCCATTTGCTGGGAGGATGATTGGGGCAGGTGAGGTTGGGGTCTGGCAAGAGGTCCCCAGATAGTCTAAGATATAAACATCTCTTTCCTTCTCTTAGCCATATTGACATGGATGGATTTCAGGAGAAACACTCACATTGTGGTGTATCTGATGGGAAAGGAGATTGCATCTCTTCAATAGCTGTCATGCTTGCTTTGGGAGTTTGGTTGCTTTTCAATCCTCTGGCTCACATGGTCTGCTTCTTCCTCTGTGCTAGGTGAGCTGTGCCTTGGTGCTGCTCTCTTTAAAGTTTTTCCAGTTTTATTCAGAGGCAAAGTAGATCATCACTGTGAACCTATCAGTAAGGACCACTTTTGCTCTACTTTGCTGTGCAAAGTCTTTAAAATTGCTCTAAGATACATATGGAAATGATGACTGTGATTATAGGCCAGTTCAATTTAACTAAAACAATAGTCATTTATGAAATTTATTCATCAGTCCAACAATATTTATTGAGTACCTTGTATGTTTCTAGGCTCTGGGGATACAACAGTGAGTAAAGAGAGAAAAATCCTGTTCTCATGGAACCTCTCATCTTATACAGAAAATGCCAGGATTGAGAATAAGTTTTGGTTTATTTAGTCAATAGTCCTTCAATTTGGAATTATATGCTATCTTGGTTGCTAATAAATTAAAATATTTTCAAGTTAAAAAATTATCTTTCTCTATCAGTATTTTCACATGCTAATATCTGCAGATGAATGTATATATCAGATTCAGATAAATGGACATTTGTTTTTAGGGACCGAAATGAAACAGAATATTACTTCATACATTTGTTCAATTGCTCTTCATTTGGTATAGACAGCCAATATTTTTTCCCTTTGCTATAATACTTGCTTTTCCTTATAGTCCTTCTCTGGTCTCCTCAGGAACAAGATGACAAGCTCCCCAGTTATCATTAGAAAAATGAAAATGCTTTTTAAAAGAGATTGGAAAATATCTAATCATTTTTTAGTTTGATTTATTGTTTAACAGCAAGGTTTCGCCATAATGGTACTAACATGCTACAGCTTGAGAAGAAATAAAAAGACAATTATTTTACTAGTTGGAATGACAAAATGCAAAATTATAAGATGTTGGGGGAAAAATTAAGGCAATTTAAGTTTCCTGGCAAAGACTCTGTAATTTATTTGAGGGATCGGAGTGTTCTGAGCTGTAGACAAATGCATTTTGCGGAGAAAAAAATTACGCTTAAGTTTCACTGCCCAATTTTAGTGCTCAATTACATGGTTATACTTTTATATTTTTATAAAGAAAATTTGTTTTTGTTTTTCATATAGTCTAGTAACAATAAAAATCTCTGTTTGTGAGCTTTTCATATTCATCTCTTTTATCTTCAAAATATTTTAGTGAATTTTCCTGCCTGGGAGAAATTCCATGAGTCTTTTTATCCTCTTTCTTATTTTCATTTCTCTACAGTTTTAATTTTTTTTAAATTTATTTTATTTTTTTATTGAGGAATAATTGACATACCTTGTATTAGTTTCAGGTGTACAACGTAATGATCCGATATTTTATACACTGCAAAATGTATAGTCTAGTTAACATCCATCATCATACATAGTTACAAAATTCATTATTATTCTCTTGTGATGAAAACTTTCAAGATCCACTCTCCTAGTTGCTTTTTATCTACGTATTTTTATAATATATAATATCTAATGTGAATTTCAAGTAATATTTTAAACATTAATGATTTATTTCCAAAGCACTTTTTAAGTATATAAAAAAGATTTTCTTTTGCATGAGACTATTTAAGAAAACTGGAACACTATTCTAAACTAAGAGATATATACTAAAGAAATAAGACAACACAACCTTCTATCTGCAGGTTCTGCATCCACAGATTCAACCAATCGCGGATTAAAAACGTTTGGACAAAACATGTTCTGTTGTTACTGATGTGTACCGCATAATTAGGCCTATGATGGTTGCCTCTGTGCTAAATATGTGAAGACTTTTTATTCTTGTCACTATTCCCTAAATAATACAGTATAACAACTATTTCCATAGCATTTACATTCATTGTATTGGGTATTATAAGTAATCTGGAGATGATTTAAAGTATACGGGAGATGTGCATGTGTTATATGCAAATTCTACACCATTTTATTTAAGGAACTTGAGTATCTCAGGATTTTGCTATCTGAGGTGGGTCCTGGAACCATCTGCCTTGGACTCTGAAGGATGACTGTACTTGTTTCCAGAAACAAAAGAAAAAAAGAGCTCACAGATTAAATGCTCGCAGATGTTTGAGAGAATACTATATGTAGCCTTAGGGTAAGAGATTGTGCCCTGAAGCTAGACTGACTAGATTCACATCCTGGCTCTATTGTTATTACTGTATAATCTCAGGTAAGTACCTTAACTTTTCTCTGCCTCATTTTCATCATCTGTAAAATGGGATAATAAAGTAATAATAACTTGCCTCATTAGGTTGTTGTGAGTATCAAGTGAATTAACATACATGAAGCATTTAGAAGGCTTTTTAGAACAGAGCAAGCTCTCCAGTATTGCTCTTATTGTCATGGGCCTGGTGTTTTCAAACTGAATTATTCCTTTAATCTAGAGAGCTACCATCTAGTTGGAGAGGCCAAACATTTATGAGAACAACTAGAAAGGTTTCATAACCTGTAACAAATTAATAAATTTCTGAGAGGATGTGGCATCAAGATGTTACCAAAGCAAAGAAAGCAGAATCTAATTCAAGAAAATGGTCAGGAATAGGTAAGAACTGAGTTTGGTCTCAAAGGATAAATAAAATGGGTGAAAACTAAGGGTTTGGGTAGGTAGCCGAGGAGAGAAAAAAAGGCAAAAACAAAGACTCTTAGATTTTTTAGAACTAGGTGGCCTTTAACACATTCAAGATGATGTATTAAGGACAGAGAACATGAGCCTTCTGGCTAAAATTCTAAAGCAAGCTGCAGATAGGGCCAGTGAGAAAATCTAAAATTATGACTTCCAGTCCACTATTTTGCTTGCTACACCAAAATGAGGCAGAAGCAAGTCATGTGGTGTTTTTCCTAATGTTGAATTCTTTTCAATTTTTTAAAAAAAAGAGCTCAAGGGGGGAAAAAAAACATACCCTACACATTTAGTGGTAATCCTCTTCCTGGGAGTCACATAGCTATGCTTTCATTTGTATATTTTTTCCACAAAGATGGCAGGATTTCCCTTGTTTTAATCTAAATCATTGCATGTTTTCATTGAGGTAAAGCACACTTCTTACATTCTTTTACTCCTGTAGTTTGATAATTTATGTTTTTCACCCTAGCATCTTAATAATAGTCTTTCTGCTTCTTCTTATATTCTACTTCTTCCAAACAGACTGAGGGAAAGTTAAAAATGCTTTTGTAGTTGGTGGATTTATTTTCTATTCTCGACAGTTATTAGAAAAACTGTAATCTGCTTCTCTTAAATTTAAAAGTTGTTGATTGATTAACTTTGGAAAAGAATGACCAGGAAGGTAAAAGTATTTAAAAACCTCATGGTATGTCCTCAGAAGTTTGGATTTTGAGATTTATGAAAACTAGGTTAATGGTATTTTTAAAAGAGAAGCATAACTTTGCTCTAGAAACATTTTTGGCTTTCTGATACCTTCTTGACTCATTTTCTCAGTGTTTATTAGGATGAGTTCAACAGTTTCTAATATTTTCTTTTCTGAACTTGTTGAAAAACAGGGAGGAAGCCTCAAGTGTCCCCACTATGCTCAGGGCTTCTAGAGGCAGAATTGTTCCAACATAACTAAGTTCTCTATCTCTTTTTTGGGGTAGGAGAGGCAAAACCTTCCTAAGAACAGTTCTCTAAATAGTCCTACTCAGCATATATTTGTTACAGACCTACTTTTTACTAAAACTTGGTTTTCTTCCAAGATCAAAAGGTTATAGAATTCCCCCACTCTTTCAAACCATTTGTTTACATTTTGTATTTGTGAACCTGTCATTTGAATTTCTGCTATTTTTGAAAAGCTGGACTGGATAGCAGAGGTCACAGGCTTTCTTACTGCCAAACTGCTATAAGTAGGAACCTAACATCAGATGGGCAAAATGGAGAAGTGAGTCTAAAACATGTCATCAGGTAGCAGGATCATAGGTTGTCTGTTGTGGAGGCTGGGATCTCCAGGGTGTTCACTAGGTTAGGTTACCAAGGTCTGATATATTGTGCTTGATTGTGGTGGAGACCACGGAGTCAGACTGCCTGGCTTCAAATCCAGCTCTGCCACTGTTCCCAGTGTCTATTGCTACGAAACCACCACCCCAAAGACAATTTATTAATGTTATCTCTCCTTTTTCTGGACATTGACTAGGTTCGGATAGGTTTTCTCTCTAGGTCTCTCATGCAGTGTGGTCATTTGGGCTGGAGTCATCCCAAAGGCTTACTAAGTCACATGTCTGGCAGTTCATCTGGTTGTAGGCTAGGTCCTTACCTGGCTCCAATAGCCAGAACACATAGACATGAACTTCCATGTGGCCTGAGCTTTCTCATGGCATGGCAGCTGGGGTCCAAGGGTGAGTGTCCTAAGGGAGAGCCAGGTAAAAGCTGTAGCTTCTTTTACAACCTAGAATCAGAAGCGATGTAGCATCAGTTCTGATCCATTCTACTCATTAGAATCAAGTCACTAAGTCCAGCTCATATTCAAGAGGAAGGCGATTAGACTCCACTCCTTAATGGAAAGAGTTTTAAAGAACTGGTTGACATGTTGTAGACATGTTTTTAAACTACATAGCCACTAATTAGCTCTCTGTTCTTGGCTTTCCTGGTCTTTAAAATAAGAACAATGGGAGTAACTTACCTCCCAGGATTTTGTAAAGATTAAACAAGAAAACAAAACAGAACAAAACAAAAACAAAGAGTACCTGGTACTCAATATGTCTTAGCTTAGACCTTTATCCTGCCTTCTGCAGATCTGAATTGATGCCTGTTGGTGTCATGGATGATGGTATAGTTCCAAGCAGATACAATCTGGGGAACTGCCACCTTTCCAAACTCTACTGGTGGCATTTGACAAATCCCAGTGCCTGTGGTTCTTGTGCCTCTGGGAACGAGTTACTATACATGGTCTGAATTCTTTGGTTCACCTCATTTTAGTGACAGTTTCCAGATATAGGTCAGTCCATTTAACCCGGCCCCATTTATAGCAATTTATTTCATTATAGGATAAAGTAGTTAGAACCATGAGTAATAATTACTGTGCCTACATTGCTTTTAACACCTTAGTCAAGTAATCCTCAATTCACCCAATGAGTAACTTTGTAGGAGCACCCTTCCCTCCTCAGGGATGAGGAAACCAGGACCCGAGTCAGGTGGCTTGTTCCAAATTCCTTAAAGAGGCAAGAAGTCGGCAGGAATGAGGAGCTGGATGTCCTGAGTTGCTGGCTCCTCCAACATGCCTAAAGAACGTGCAGATTACTACTCCATCATTGATTATTACCCAATGCCAGTTAGTATACTATATTTAAATGTATATGAGTATTTGAAATTTCTTTTAAACTATCTTTTATTTTCTGTAACAACTGGCCAGTTATTTAGCATGGAAGATTAACTGGGTTAACAGATATTAAACACTTTCTAAGTAAAAGCACACCTTTCCACTCGATACTTTTTTTCTCTTTTGTTCAAATTAATATTTTATGATATTCTTGGGTATCTAAACTTTTTCATCTAGAAGAGGAGGAAAAATTGAGAACACTCTCACTCATTGTCAGCATTTGCCACCAGGCTGGCTAGTAGTTGTCAACGCATCCCCACCCCCACCCCCTCGCACCCCAGTTATTCTACTTCTCATTTGATGTTAGTCAATCCTAAAAGATAGGACCCTGCCTTCCATGGGGAATAGGACAGACGTCTCTCCTCTTTTCCATTCCTGTCCCATTTAGGATTGCCCCGTGGTGCGGAGGCTGCCGCCCGCGCTCACCGGGGGGCGCTGTGCAGCCGGCACCGGGAGCCTGGAGGTGAGTCGATTGGGAGGCGGTGTCTCCGGGAGCTGCGGGAGAGCAGAGGGGCGAATCCCAGGCTGCGAGGTCGCCGCCCCCGCCCCTCGTCCGGACTCTCCGCCTGCCCGGGAGAGGGGAGTGGCCGGGCGCCTCCCGCCGCAGCCAAGCGCTCCGCAGCCGGCGAGCACTCTGCAGACGAGCGCGCACTGGGGTTTGATCCGCGGCGAGTGGAGGCGGTGCCGGAGCGCGGGGTGCGCGAAGGGCGAGTAGCCGCGGGACAGCGCCCGCCTAGTCGCCTGCGGAGCAGCCGCCGCTGGAACCCCGCAGCCACGCGGTGGGCCCGCGTCCCGCAGCGCTGCCAGAGAGAGAACGACGCGGAGGCGGAGTGGCGCCCGGCGAGGTAGCGCGAGCGCTTTCCCCCTCTCCCCGGTCCTTCCCGCTGGGTCCGCCGCGGCCCGCGAGCGGCGGTGAATCGCGCCCCCAGAGCCTTTGTGCTTGGGGTCCTCGTGGCCCCGCCACTCCTCGCGGGGCGCGGGTCAGCAGGGTCTGCGGCTCCTTGTCCTCCGGGCGAGGCGGCGCTGCGGCGAAAACCTGCCCACGCCGGAGGTCGCGCAGGGTGGTCGCAGCCCCGCAGTTGTTTCGGGGACGGGTGGAAGAGGCTTGGAAACTAAGTTGCTCTTACTTTGCCCCATTGCACTCGTACCCGTGGGCTTAGTGGAATCCAGATCTTTCGCGTGTTCACCCACACGTCCATCTCTCTGGCCCACAGCTGTTTCCTGGCCCCCTGGTTCTGTGGAAGGACGCGGGGTGGCCTCCTCCGGGATGGGAAGCGGAGGGAGAACAATGGGGAGTGGGGTTCAGGTGCGGCGTGCCCCGGCGGCGGGGGACAGGGCCCGGCACCCGGTGGGGCTTCCTGAGCGTGCAGCTCGCTCCTCTCCTTTGTTCCGCCGCAGCGGAGGGGCTGTCGCGAGTCTGGTTTCCTGCCCGGGACGGGCTTGATTCACGGTCCCCCGGAGGGAAAGGGAGGGGCGGGGCTGGAATGGAAACCACATTAGGAACGGGAGTCCTGGAGGGTGCTGAGGCCGGGTAGGGAGTGATTTACAAACACAACATTTTGTCCAAGAGCCCTGTGGGTTTCTGGAGCTTATTTGTAATGCTTTGTTCAGGCTGTGGCTGAACGTTTATTGCTGCAACAAGTTGTGTGCTTCCTTGAGTTGTAGGCGCTGCGCAGTGTTGGTTTGCTGACGTCAAATCTTGTTAGTTACAGTGGAAGATGACTTGTGTGTGTAAATCAGGGTATTAGTGTGTATGTGCGTGCCTGTGGATCCCTGTGTGTAGCTCATGGTTACTGGCTCCAATGGGTAGGAGGCAAATTTTATGGAATCGATTTAGACATAAAATAATTTTCTTCATTGTAATATAGTATAGTATAACAATTTTCCAGGAATGTTTGGGGGGAAACCACCAGAAAATTAGACATTGCTAAATAAATGAATCAGATTATGTAACACTGGATTGAAAAACTCTTTTACACTCGTTCCCAGAACGCACACCACACACACACACTTGGGTTTTGAGTTGAGGAGCCAGGGCCTTTGTGCTTTTCACTTCCCCGACGTGGGTCAGTCATCTTGAATAAGAAAGAGAACACTTACCATTATGGTGAATGGGAATTTTTTTAGGGAGAGGTAGAATTTAATATGTTGGGCATTTGTTAAATGACCCTTTCCTAGATTGGAATCAAGAAACCCAAGAGGACTGGCTGACCTGCGGAGGGAGCCATGGGGAACTGAATGATGAGTGTTTTTGAATGGGGTATTCCAAGCAAAACTGTTTTGGGAGGAGGCTGACATTTCCAGGCATTCATGGTTTGTGCCTATGGGACACTAGTGGAAGGATCCCAAAGTTGTACTGAAGGTTAGAATTACTGTGGTGACAGTTTAGGAGACATTCAGTTACAGTAGTCTGGGTGCAGGCGGGGCTGGAAAATGACCCAGTGCTGCCTTTTTGACAAGCATGAGAATCCAACATTAAACCACCCCATTGGCCATTCATTTTGGGATAAACCAAGTTTTAAAGCTTCTTAAACTTAGAAGGCAAATTAGGAGCTTACTCTGGGGGAAAAAATGTTTCCTTGCCCACTAAGTGGTAATGGAAAAGAACTGTACAAGCTACTGCTGAGGGTTTGTCTTTCTCATGGTGGATGTGGTCGGATTTTCAGGCTGGGCTGAAAAGCAGTGGGACTTGTCCTGAAGAGCTATTGTGATGTGAAGTTGAAATGGGATATTGTCCAACCAGCAAGTTGGCGAAACATTGTGCCACGGGCTGTGAACAGAGGGGAGCTTCTTGGTTATTGTTGTCTTGCCATTTTGGACTTTTCACTTATGCTGTGAATTGTTTTGTAAAATATATTATAATTTGATTCCTCCCAACTACTCATTGGAATATACATTAACAAAATGCGAAGCATAAGACTGTTACTTCTATTAGAGACACGGATGCGGTATCCTCTTAAAAAATAGTTGGTCTATGGCCACAGGCTGTCAGATGCATGCCCTGTTGTGTGATGAGGCTGGCTTCAGGCTGCACACCTTTCATGGGATGGGATGAATCATCACTTTGTCAAGCCTAGAGTTAAAGGCTGCCTCTCCCTGATTGCTGTAGTTATGCAAAGCAACTAGGGGCTTCTGACATCAGTGGAGAAGGAGTTGTGGGTGGGGAAATGTTTGGCTAAGAAGGATCCCCAGAGTGTAGGATCCATGTGTTTAGCATTTGTCTTCCTTTTGGGTGAGATTCTCCTTCCTCTTCCTTTCTATTGTTTTCAATAGCTGGACATTTGGATTTTAATTAAATGGCCTAACAGTCATTGTTGCTATCATTTAGTAAGTGTTTACTGTGTACAAAGCATTTTATATATACATTACTCTGAATCCTCACAACTTGATAGCGTGGATTTTCTTTTCATTTTACAGTTGAAACTGAGACTTAGAGAGTTTATTAACTTGCCTCCTTCCACCCTGCTTGTGTTGATAACTGGTAAGTGGTGGAGGTGAGATAGGAATTCCCATCTCTGATTCCAAGGTCCATATTCTTCTAAGTATACACTATATGGTGTGATATCTTTTAATAATAGGAATAGCAGCCATTTAATTATCTACTTGATTAGCCCTTTGCAGATTTTAAATCACTTTCACATATATTATCATAATTGATTCTTCCAAAAACCACTGTAAGATGGGTTTGGAAGGCTAGACTAGTGACATCACAACTCTTCAAACCATATCTCTAAAAAGCCTTGTGCTGTTAATGGCCTGTGTGAATAAGCTTTACGTGAATGAAATTTTATTTTTAAAAAATTGGGCAGCCAACATGTAAAAAGTTTTTTTGGGGGGAAACATTTAAAAGTGGTGGAATAAAGTAGATCTTAAATAGTATTCAAGCATTTTATATTTATCAAAATTCATTTAGTTCTTTTTATCTTACAGCCTTTATTAGAACATGACTTTGCTTGTATCTTTTTTGAAGAGGAATAAGGAGGGAAGGAATGTGATTATAAAGAGGAAATGGGCATCAGAATTGGAAACATACGCAGCAGCAGGCCATAGATTTTCCCAGCATATGCTTTTTGTCCTGGCAGTCGCCTTTTACAGAAGGCATTCTTCCTTAGGGAAGTGTCAAGGGTCGTTCTTTATGATATCCTCTGAGATCATCAAATTTCTGAGCTCTGTGGGAACACACATTCCACAAGATTTCTGTACTCAATTCTTTCCCCACAGGGGAAGTGAACGAGCTTAGGCGTCAGTGTGAAAAAGGAACGGAAGTGGTATCCATCCTTGGATGGTGCTGGGCACAAGGTTTCTGACTTTGACCCAAGAATGACCATCAAGTGCAGGAGTGGAATGGATTATAACCATGACATCATCAATTGTTTATGGATTTCTCAGAATGCTCCTGGGCAAAGTCAATATTGGTGTTTTTTATTTATTTTGTTTGTTTCTAAGATAAGACTTTGAAGATTGGAAGTTTTACCTCTACTTGTTTAATGACTTCAGGCTAGGACACCATTTGGGGTCTTCAAAGATGCGGTGTGGGTGCCGTAACTTTTGTCTCCTCATACCAAAGTCCCCTCCATTGGATATTTAGAGGGGTGCAAACGCGTGGTCTGCTGACATTTAACAAAGAGCCCCTCCAGCTTCCCAGCTGAGAAGGATGAAGGCTGCTCACCAGCATCACCAGCAATCAAGGACATTTTTTTGTGCCTCAGAGGACTAAGCAGGGCAGATTGGTGTGCCCTGAGTGTGGATGTTGGTGAAATGATGAAAACAACTGTGATAGCTGTGGTGACTAAGGCCCACAACAACACATGCTGCTGAGACAAAAATTGAAAAACAAAAGCAGGAGGGTGGGAGGAAACCGAACACAGTGCCTGCGCCTTCCTCATCTTTAGCTGCATTGTGTCCAACCTCTGATGGTATGGAAGGGGTCAGATCTCTGAATGCTGCCTATCTCTGAAGGGTGGACGGATTCTGATGTTAGGGAGTATCATCCTGGTCGCTGTCCAAGGAGAGAGCGGAAGATCCTTTTTTGGATCTTGAAGATGTATAAAGTGCCATTCCATGGGAGAAGGTGTTCAATAACATGGTTGGCCATGGCGAATGGCAAATCCTTGGTGCCCTCCTGCCTTCTTCCTTCCACACCTGCCAGCATTCCATCTTCATCCTGTGTTCAGCATGGTTGTAGATTCAGCCCTGCTAAGGCTCTTCATAGACTTCAGGTATATTTGCATTGTGGACAGGAAATGCCAAGTCCCCAAATAATGAGTCATTCATATTTTATATGATATTCATGCTACTGTCGATTAAGTATCGGGTACTTGCATTGTGTCAGGCCACATCCTGGGTACTTTCCATAGCTTGTTTCACTTAATCCTCAACTATCCTTCAATAGAGAGATTTCTGTAGATGAGAGAATTGAGAAACCTGCCCGGAGCCGGTGGAGATCAAGCCCAAGATCGTGTGCTTTCCAGAATAAAACATGGCCTCATGGTATGAGGCTTTGGGCCACTTTTAAGGAATTAGTTTTAAGGAATTGGAGAGCCCACCCTGACAATCTCTTTTCCTCCTGGCTGGCTTCCTTTTTCACAGAGTTAGGGTTCCTGTGGGTGTCCTTGGCTAGTCCAGAGCTGGGAGAGTTGGTCGAAGTGCTTTTCAATTTCTCTGTTTCTGGGTCTTGTGCTTGGCGCCCCGATCCTGTATCATTTCCCTTCCCCACTGGGAGACTTGGTGAAACAGGGTTCAGCCTGTGAGTGAGAGACTTGAGGAGCCAGTCTCTGCCTGGTGATCTTTCTTACTCTTTACTGGTCACAGCTTTCTCTGCAGGAATTAGATGGCCATATGGGAGTTTTCAGGGGGTTTGTCTGATCTCTGGTTTTCTGTCCACCTGAGTTCATTACGCTGCAGGGCATCCAGTTTGGAGCTCAGGGTCTGATAGTGTCATTGCAGAGCTGGGGCATAGGGAATAAGACTGGATAAGGCAGAGAAGAAAAGAGTTGGTATGGATTTATATTCTTTCAAGATAGGCAGTTTTAGAAATTGAGGTCTGGAGAAGAGTGAAATTTGACATGCTTCCTTCGCTTGTTGGATAAACAACAATTGAGCTCCTAAAAATACCAGGTGCCTGGGCTTTCCTTGGTAGCTCAGAGAGGCCAAGAAGAGACCAGGCCTCTGCCTTCCCAGGACTTTCCAGCCGATCCTGCATGTACTCAAGATGCTTTGAAATTGCACAGATGGCTTCATTTTGATGTGTTAAAATGAAAATACAATTTACAATTGTATGGTACAAGTTTTTAAACTTGTTAAAAAAAAGAAAATAATTCAATATCCTTAAAGAGATTTTAGGAAACTTAATTGAAAGGACAATGGAACAGATTGTAAATTATTGGCTTTGTTAAAGTGCGTGTGCTCATCGTTTGCCTCCTCATTTTCACCTGTTTCATGAAAGCATTTTTCGTACATTTTAACCAAAAAACAAAAAACCCACACCAAAAGACCCAACCCCCAAAACTTTTAATTGCAAAATCCCTGCTGGCCCCACTTACATTTTCCAGTGTACACCTCTCTCCTCCCTCAGTGCTGTTTCATTTTAAAGTGTGTATTATTAGACCCTGAACCTCTACTCACAGTGTTGTCAGATTGCAAATATGCTCTGCTCCTAGCTGATCATTTTTTTCTTTGAAAGTTCTTCAAGGGAGGGGTGAGGGGGAAGGGAGAAAATAAAAAAAAATAATAAATAAATAAATAAATTTAAATACACACAAAAGAAAGTTCTTCAAAAGGATTGTCACTATTTTATTCATGTTAGAGTCCAGCCTAAATGCTTTTAGGAAAAGCTTAAATTTTGTAAACATTGAGTTTATGCCAGTTTTCAATCCTCTAGCAATTTGCTTACAGTTGTAATAAGTAGAGCACAGTTTTGATCTACCCCTGATGTGGTGAGCCATTGAGGAAAAAGTTTTCACTTTTCTGAAATCTTCAATATGAACTGACACATTGGGTCAGATTTAGGAATCTGCTTTCTGCAGAAGCAGAATACTGAGTATTCTGTGACACTGGGGGAGGGCCCCAGACTTAGACTTGATAGCTTTATAGGTTTCAGGGATATCTCTTGAACATCCACAATTGCAAAATCTCTTAAAAACCTCTCACTTGTATATTTAAATTCATATAATCAGATTCTTGAATTGTTTATTTTTTAGCCTATATTCTGTTAATTTCACACTTTATAGGTAGAAATCAATTATATTGATATTTGGATTTCAAATACCTGATATTTGGAATAGTAGAATGTTAAAGTTGAGAGTCTCAAAGGTCACTGCTGTAACTGCTTTGTTGTATTTGAGATCTGCTCAGGCTCATAAAGCTAACTGAGGACCCATCTGGGAACGTGACCTTTTAACTTCTTGCTTAGTTTTCTTTCTAGGGGGATATCTCGCTGTCTCCCTAAACCCATCTAAATCCGGGCTAGTTCCCATCACCTAATAGCTGATCCTCTTGGCTTCACTCTTTGTGCTAATCGCTTTTCTGTCACCATCTTCAGTTTGGATTTCAGAAGCATTGCCTACTTGTATTTTCTGCTTCTCCATCCAGTCAGTTGCGGTGTTTGGTTGATTGTTGCCTTTTATTTTCAAATCCTTAACCCTCTATTCTGGGTAAATGTAACATTTTCTGGAATGAGTTATACCATAAAAAGTTAATAGATAGGGGAAAAAATACCCATAAAGTTAGCAGATGTTAATGTAAAAAAGGGTTCCTTGGCCAAGTAGGTGTTGATTAAATAATATTTTAAATAAGTTTCTTTGCTGAAGGAAACTTCTTATGGCCTCTTGTTTGTGCCTGTGTACTGTGACCCTGCAAGAGAGATGTGCCAACCTAAGTGATCATTTGATCACTTTTGGGGGAGATTATATAGGTGACACTGCTGAGTCACTCCATTGAACCATTTCTGGATCCATCACTGACTATGAGAGTGTGTATTCTGTGTGAGCCACACTTAGTTCACTCTCACATATGTCATATATGTCATGCTTTTTTACCCCTTTGTTCTGCTGGGTCTTTCTTTTAACCTGGAAGCCCCTATCACACCTACACATTTTTTACAACCCAGCTTTGTTCCCATCGTCTCTGTCAATTTCCCCCATACTCTTGCTCTTGTGAACTTATAAAAACAGCATTTATTGTTTTGTAACTTAAAGAGAAAATATTTGAAACAGTCAAAATATTCTAAGTAACACTGCACACCTATAACAGTTAAATTATTAATATTCACATAAAATGCCATTTCCCATATTTGTTGTCAGCTGATTTATCATGCGCACATCACATTCTTCCATCTCCCTTCACTCAGGTTAACTTGCAAAAAAGTTCTCGAAGCAGGTATTTTGTCTGTCTTTCCTTCCTCCCTCCCC
>NW_006442484.1:56699437-56702551 GCF_000325575.1 Pteropus alecto
CTTTTTCTTTTTCTTTCTTTCTTTCTTTCTTTCTTTCTTTCTTTCTTTCTTTCTTTCTTATTTTGTGTTCTTGGAATCACATTGCATTTGTATAGAAATTCAGGGAGAACTGACATCTTTATGGTTTCATGGCTTCCCATCCATAACATGATATACCCTTTATTTATGTCTCTCAGTGCCATTTTATAATTGTATGTGTACAACTCACAACTTTTGTTAGGTTTGTATCTAGTTGCTTTATAGTTTTTGTGGTCATTGTGAATGGAAATGTTTAACACACTTTTTTTTTAACATTTTTAAAAATTTTTTATTTTTCAATTACAGTTGGCATATAATAATATATCAGTTTCACGTGTACAACATAGTGGTTAGACATTTATATAACTTACAAAATGAGTCTAGTACCCATCTGACACCAAATGTAGTTATTACAATATTATTGACTATATTCCTTATGCAGTGCTTTATATTCCCATGACTATTTCGTAACTACCAATTTGTACTTCTTAATCCCTTCCCCCTTTTCACCCATCCCCTCAATCCCCTCCCATCTGGCAACCATCAGAAATGTTCTCTGTATCTATGAGTTTCTGTTTTATGTGTTTGTTAATTTTGTTCATATATGATTCCACATATAAGTGAAATCATATGGCATTTGTCTTTCATTGCGAATGGAATTGTTTGACACATTTCTGAATGATGTTGCTGGTATACAGGAATGGGATTGATTTGAATTTGTTTATTGATGGTTCTCAATTGATCAAGTTCACATTTAGACTTGTGTTTGCTGTTGGCGCCTGAAGTTGGGTAGCTTTTCTAGTAGAGCTTGAAATAACAACCTATAATGGAAATGTCATAATTCATTAATTCATGTTACTTTTAAAATTATATGTAATACTTTTAGAATTAAGTGGAGATGACTTTTAGTTCTTTAATGTATTCCTTTATTCACTCGTCAAATGTTTGGATAGCTAGTATATGCCAGTCACTGTACTAGGCACTGAGTCTTTCATGGTGAGTAGAACAGACGTGGTTTCTGCTCTCATGGAGTATGAGGGTGGAGAAACATTGCCGAAATGAACACAGATATGTATGACTTATTTATGAATTGTGATAGATGCTAATGGAGGAAAAGAACAGGAGGCTGTGAGATTAAGAAAGGTGGAGAGAGGAGACTTTGGAGTGGGGCCACCGGGAAGGCCTGTCTTAGGAAATGGACATTGATGAAACTGCCTGAAGATGAGTTGGTACTAGAGGAAGAGAAGGATGTAAGAGCTTTATAGGCAGTGAACAAGGCTCAGAAGACTTGAGATAGGGCTCTCTGCTCTTAATGCTAAGTCGATGGAAATTTTAGTTATCAGTAACAAATCAAGTTGTTACTTCTTAGTAAATCATTATAATAGTGGTATTTAATAGTGTTTAAATTATGATGACAAGAAAATATTTATTTTTGGTCAATATGTTCCCCTTTCTCCTTAAATGAAACTGAGTTGAGAGAGCTGCCTCTATGATGTGACTGGAACAGGACTACTGCCCATCTCCCAGTCCCTGCTCCATCATCTGAGTACTGCCATTTCCCCGAGTCCTGGTGACTGCTGGACGACTCATCGCTGTCCTGTGCTCTGCACTGTTGGTCCGGGGCCTTCCTCCCAGGTGGGGAGAAGCCCTCTCTGCCTTCCCGGGAGGAGTCTTGAGCCACCCATCTTTGGCTCTTCCAGTGTCTCAGCCCTCTTCCCTCTCCCTCTGGCACCTTGTCCAAACACTCACTGAGGACTCAGGTGTGAATGGGGCCGGGTTGAGTGGGTGGAGGGGTCCACTCTAAATTACACACACCTCAGGCTTTGCACCTTGGGCAAGTTCATATGAGCTTGGATCTCTCTTACATGATGATAAGTCTTTGTCTCAGCAGGAGGAGGTGTGGTGCAATGGTTATGGGCCAGGCTCTGGAGGAAGTATTGGTTTAGAAATTTGACTCTTTTCCTTGGTAACCCATCACCTTGGAACTACATCTGTCTCACCTTCCTGTTTCTCATATGCAAAATGCAGGTTACAATAGAACCTTCTTCTTTGGGTATACTAGGGATTAAATGCGTTAACACATGTAAGTGCCTAGAATAGTGTCAGGCACAGAGCAAGGGCTCAGAGTAAATGTTAGTTGCTACTCAGTTTTTCCGGAAAATGGATTCCTGGGGTTCCTCCTCCCCACTGCCAGATAACTCGATCTGTTCAAATCCAAGCGGTGCCCATAATTTTTGATTTGTTATCGGGCTCCAGTTACTCCTGAAAAATATGTAGGGAGGAAGATGGCAAAGAAATAAAATGTTAACAGTAATTGTGTTAGTATATTGTGTTAGTAGGTTGGGATGACTTTTACATTTACTCCTCTTATTTTCCACAATTTCTGTAATCTGGTTATGTTACCAACATAATAAAATCTTATGAAAGAAGATCACACTAGCAGTTGCCCAAGAGGTTTCCTGAGTGGGGTGGAAGAGGATGGGACACCTGGGGTCTGCCTGCTCTAATCGCATGCACAGGTGGATTACTTTCTCTTTTATGCTTATAGTTGCAGAAATGCAATAGTATTTAAAAGTCTTCAGTAGAAGTATCCCCAAAGTTAGAAGATGGGGATGTGGTTCGCTGTGAAACTGTTCTTTCTTTAAATGTTTCTTTTTCTGTCATTATCTCTTTTTGTTTCTTTCTGTGCTAGTGAGTGGGCCTCTGGCCATCTGTTACTCAGTCTCTTTTTGTCTCCTCTCACTCCTCTCCCCCTTAAAATCCCCTCCTTTCATTACCCCATCTTTCTCCTTTGCTTGCTGACACACGGAAATGATGCACACGTGTCTACGATTTAAAGTAAAGAATATTTTATTTTTTATTTTTAATTGTAAATATAAATGTCACTTTTCACCCTCAAAAATCTAAGTTGACTTTTATTTACTCACAACTAGAATGTGCAAATGAATGAACGAATGAATGAATGAACGAACGAACTTACTAACTCACTAAACTCTGGGGGTCTGTGACCTCCTAAAAGCTCTGGGAATCTTAAGGGATTGGGAGGCTGAAACAAAGGGAAGATCGAGGGAATGCTGAAGTT
Organism: Pteropus alecto; assembly: GCF_000325575.1. Lineage (NCBI taxonomy): Eukaryota > Metazoa > Chordata > Mammalia > Chiroptera > Pteropodidae > Pteropus > Pteropus alecto. The sequence continues at coordinate 56,702,538 of NW_006442484.1, forward strand.
AAATTTTCCTCTTT
>NW_006442484.1:56702563-56735875 GCF_000325575.1 Pteropus alecto
AAGGTTACCTGTGTTGGTACCATTTTGTTATTGGCCAGAATTTTTAAACTTTTCCAGTGTGGAAGAACAGAATTCTGGAAAATTACCAAAATATGTTTTTACAAAGAAAGCTTTGCCAAATCTGACACATTTCCTCAAATGCCTGTTGATTTTAATTACTTTTTAAAAAGTTAAGTGAGCTTTCCAGCTTTCCTTTCATGTGCTTCCTCTTGCATAATTTTTAGTGGAGAAATGGGTTTTCCAGCTAAGTTTGTTTTCTCTACAGGAATTTATTCTTAAGCAGTGGTATCTTTGTGAGTATCTCAAAATAATACTGACACAGATTTTAGGGAAGATATGACAGAGATCTTGCCTGGCGTACACTATTTATGTGAGAAATATTGCTAATTTCAATGAGATTTCACAGTGGAATGTAAAATCTAGTTGAGAGGATTTAAATAAGGTGATGCCTTGCTGTAGTTTATTCCACAATTTGTAATGTTTTTCATCTTCTAACACAAATGCTTAATTTGAAAGTAAGATAAATATTTATGAACTTTTCTGCTGTAAGGAAGTCTTCGTACTGTTACAGTAATATCTGGATTTATAGAGTGGATATAACTAAGATTTAGCATTTACTTTTCAAAAGGATTCATCATAGGACTTCTTTAAGTTGGAAACAATATATACACCGTTTTGAGCCAGACAGCAGGCTGTAGAAGGTCTGTATACTTTACACTGCTTGTCAGATTTCATCATGGACCCACATAGGTGTGGGCATAATCTTGTACCACATTTGTGGCTGTTGCCTGTTTCATATCATATACATTAATATGTGGAGGGGGGACAGATTTGTTGGATTCAGCTGAGGTATGCCAAGGGTAGAGCATGCGTGTGGAAGACATAATGGTAAAATTGTCAGCCCAATTTTAATACTTGCCATTTATCGCCAGCTTAAAAAACAAAGAAAAAGGTATAGGGAAAATGTTAAAGGAAACTTGTACCATTTTACATCCTCTCCAGGTGACTTAGAGACCATCTAGGATGGCGTAGTTGACAACTTCTCTCCTATTTGGTTGGAGACAATGCTCTTCTTACCTGGCAGTCAGTGAGCCTGTCATGCATTTGATGTAGAGGTAGCTTCACCTTCTGTGATTCAGCTTCCAGCTTTACACTTGTGCTCTTGGCAGCAGCTTATGCATGATGATCTTTTCTTACTGGAACAGTTAATGACCATGGCAGACGGTGGAAGCCAGTTCCACAGTGGTGCAGCTGTTTATGTGTCCAGCTGGATTTCTTGAAAGCATTAATCAATTTTTAGGATCTTACTCTGGGGGCTACAAATATAATAGGATTTAGGGAGAAACTCGATTTCATGGAAGTTTGCATTGGATGTTGCAACAGATGTAGCATGGAGGTGGAATGGCAGCTGAAGAGAGTCCTGTAGTGAACTTCCCATTTATCCTGAAACCAAGCAATTCAGAAAATTCGATATCACTAGAACTCTCTTTTGGATATTTTGTACTAGAGAAATTATCTTAAGAACATTACAGAAAGTTTGGAAAATGGAGCTAAAAAAGATACTTCTTGAGCCATCTACTCTAAAATATCAACTGTGATCATTTCTGAATATTCCTTTCCCAGCTTTTTATGGTTTAAAATGATGGTAATCATAGAGTATATATATTTTCTATATTGCTGAATAATTTTTGAAGTGAATTTTATAGTTGTATATTATTCTATTGAGTACCATAATTTTCCTAAACATCTCTTAATTATTGGGCATTTGGGTTGCTTATGCCACTTTGCTATTGTAAATAATACTGTGATGAACAATTTTTGTATATATAATCTTTTCCATATTTTGGGTGATTTTCTGACAACAGAGAGTGAGAACAAGGTGACTGGGCCAGAGATTGTCATGAACATTTTGTGTGCCCCTCTTTCCCCAGAGGGGGTAGCTATGGTGACTGGATTGGTGGATCAGGGAAAGTTGGAGTCTGCGATGACTCCCAAGTTTCTGACTCCTGTGATCTCAGGAATGGCTGACATAGCCAGGCCTGAAGGGAACGGGCTCTGTTTGGGATGTGGGGCCTCTAGGCAGTGAGGGAAACTCAGCAGACTGTTGAAATGCAGGGCCTGGAGCTGAGAGACAAGCCAGGGCCTGAAGTCCAGTGAAAGGATCACCAGCATACAGCTGTGGTTGAAGCTGTAGATGTTGTTAGGATTGCTTAGCGGTGGAACAAGAATAGAGGAAGGTGGATAATAGAACTCTGGGATATGTTATTTTGTGACAGGGAGAGGAAGGAAAAGCTACTAAGGAAAATAAGGAGTGACAGGGTGGGAAATGGTCAGCCAGGAAGAAATGGCCACCTGGAAGCCAGGGTAGGAGAGTGTTTCAAGGAGGGTATGCAGTGGGCAACAACCAGGTAGTGACATTTTCTTTGGGGCTTTATCAGTGGCATGCACCGAGTGAACTGTGGGTGCCTAGGAAGGCTGGCAGCTGTCAAAGGTAAGCTCTGTCAGAAACCTTAGCCGTGGAAGAAGAGAGAGAAGTAGGTAGCTGCCAGAAGGGCTAGAAGGCGTTGTAGCGGTATATTAATCTGCTAGGGCTGCCCAGCAGAGTATCACGGACTGGGCAGCTTAAACGACAGAAGTTTGTTTTGTCATTTCTGGAGGTAGAAGTCCAAGATCAGGATATCGACAGATTTATTTTCTTCTGAGGCCTCACTTCCTGGTTTGCAGGTGGCCACTTTCTTGCTGTATCCTCATAGGGTCATATTGGTTAGGGCCTAGCCTAACGGCCTCATTTTAACTTACTCACCTCTTTAATGGCCCCAACTCCAAATACAGTCACATTCTGAGATACTAGGGGTTAGAGTTTCAACATATGAGTTTTGCAGGGACATAGTCAATTTTGAGGGCATACAGTTCAGGCCCTACCAGATGGATTCGAAGCCTGATGACCCACCTGTCTTCCTCCTTGCCCCATGCTCCTTCATCCCCCTACACTGTTGACCATCTGTTCCTTCTTGTCATACTCTTTGTTTCTTGGCTTTGGTGACCTGTGCTGTTCTGTCCTCACACCTCATCTCCTCCTGGTCACCTGGTGTCCAGATTATACAGGGTTTGGGCCTTGTTTCTCTTTTCTTCCTGAGATCACTTCTTCTATTTGTCTTCAATTCCTTCTCAACTTATAACTCAGTCTCCTATAGCAAAGTATTCATTCTCCCAGGCATAATATTTGTGTCAGGTTAACTTAGTAGGGAATTTTATTTGAGGATAAGACTAAACTGTTTTGTAATCCTGTCTTCATAGTTGCTCATCTTGTAGTTATAAACAAAACAAAACAGTGGGAACAATGATTTAGGTCAAGGTGCAGTAAAGTTTATATTTGAGGTCACTTCATATTTCACAAATTAATGTTTTTCTCCCTTGCGTTTGATTTTGGGTTTATTTCTTTTTAAAAGCCCACCTGGATTAAAATAAGACTGAGTGGGGAGCTATCCCTGTAGAATCTGGGGGCAGAATTATTTGGCAGGTATGGTATTATTGCCTTTTTTCTCCAGATGTGTTTTTTTAATTGTTTGTGTTTTGAATTCAAGCTATGTAGAGGTTAAGGTTCTTGTATTTGATGCTGAGGAAGAACCTTTACATGCATGGTGTTGGTGAAAGGGTCAGGGTTAACTTGTGAGTATGTTATTTAAATTGTGGTTGATCGTTTTGGGGTCTCTGGTGTATATATGTTTACATGGTGTTTCTCTTAATTGTCTGTTGAAATCTGTCAATATGATGCCCACATAAAAGTTTATACTTTTATTGAAGAGGCTATCAGATTTCTCAAAGTCTATAAATTATGGATAGAGTTATTGTTCATCTACCTTAAATAGTAGCACCCAGATTTTTCTGGGCAATCTTGAGAGGAACATTATGTCTGTAGACAATTTTAAAGAAGTATGTAATTTTAAAGTATGAAACTCAAATTTAGTTTTTAATAGTAACTTACATGTTTATTCTTTCTATCTTTAAGAGGCAGGTTATTGGAATGACATGTGACCTTGTACTCTTGACTATGTCTGGTTGTGGGTTTGAAGTGTTATTTTTGTGCTTTCTTAAATGACTTAAGCACTTCTGACTGTACATTTGGGACAGAGTAAATATGGCAGTTGGATATAATTTTAAAACCCAACCCGATTTTTAATCTGGTAATATGATAGTACTGTTCATTCCTATAATTGTCTAGGTTCACAGCTTTAGAAAATAGTACAAGCTCTTAGTGACCCTCAGACTTGCTGTATTATTTGGTGCTCTTTTCCAGTGTAAAATATGTCAACTGATGCCCATAATACACTGAATGCTTAAAGTTAGAGAGCTACCCTGCAGTGTGCTCCTGAGTTTGTGTTCCCACCAGTGGTGATAGATGCTTATCCAGACTCAGCTGTGTTTATTTCCAAACATGTTTATGCCAGTGTACTTAATATGTTTAATATAATGGTTTTAAATATATGTGCAAAAAACCCCTGTTTCCATAAAAATTCATTTGAACGCTTTGGAAACCACCTGATAAGAGTACATTTCGAAATGATTACAGCTGATTTAGGAGTGGCTGAGAAAACACAAATGCATTTCGGGGAATCATAAAATAAAAGTAGTCCCACTAATATTGTCAGTCATTCAGGATAGGTAGGCTAAGTTGTGATTATGTAAACCTGAGAATCTTAGTGGCTCAAAGCAAAAATCAACACTTACACTGTATGTCCCTTGTAGGTCAGGTGGGAGCCCCACTCTATGTTGTCCTCATCCTTACTCTGGGCCACAGTGATGGAGCAGCACCCCCTGGAACATTGGTGATCCCTGCCGTAGAGGGAAAGGCTGCTATGAAGCCTGTTTGGCCTTGTACCTGAATTCAGCAAGTGGGGTTGTGTAATCTTCCCACAGAGAGGTGTATCGAGCGTCTGTCAAGAGTAATGCAGTCTACCCTACACTGCTTCCCAGGTATCTTTATAACTGCACTGTTCTTTTAAAAAATTGGACCTGGAGGATGATGCCGTGAGGATGGTTTGTACAAGAAAGACCACCGGGTTCTACAGTCAGGGACATATACTCAAGAAAAGGCCTCAGCCTTACAGCAAAAGATTGGCAAATAAATGTATGTTTATAGGATTTGATTTAAAGTAATATGTGTAGGTATGTATCATTTTTTTAAGGACTTTCACCTCTAACTGGCTTTTTGAAAAACCAAATTGTCAGTCCTTATGCATTTGGATGAGAAAGCCCTGCTTTCATCTTCTTAAAGCCTCCTCTCTTACCCTCCATCAAAATAGTTTCCCACCTTTTATGATAGATTTCATCTGCTATTTCTTTTGTACGTTTATTCTCTCATTTCATTTCTATTAGTTCTACCCTAACTCTCTTTCCTGAACTACTAGATTATGCCCCAACTGGATTCTCTGCTGCTAGCTTGTTGTGCCTTTATGCAATTAGAAAAAAGTACCCTTTAGGGCAAACACAATCCCTTCGGAGCTTGACTTGAGGCCAGTGTCCATTTTCCCCCTTGGCTGGCCCACATTAATGCAGTGCTCAAACTGACTAGAACAACTGACTAGAGCAATCCTACTACTCCCTGCTTCTAGTCACTCTCGCCACTAATTCAGACTATTTCCTGATTAAACCTCCTTTAAATTTTTGTCTTGTCTCTATCCCTGCACAAAAATTTTTTTGATGACTCCATGTCATCAGTAATAGTTGTCCCCAATTTTTTTTTCACCCAACTCTCACCAGTGACTCTCAGTCCACTTGTTGTCCTCTGGATGCACTGATGTCAATGATGACTGTAGCAGAGACATAGGAGATAGGTTGCCTAATGCTTCTCTCTCCTCTCCCTACACTGTCACGACTAAAAGCTCCTTCGCTTGCACTCCCAGTCCTGCCTCAGCTTACCTTTTCTCCCAGCTTCATAGCCCACCAGGGAGGGCCCTCCACCAGCTATCTTCTGCCTCTCTGCCTAGTCACTATCTCCTGAATATATTTTGTACTTCTTGCTTTAAAGTTCTTTTCTGCTTAACCACATCCTCCTCCTCATCCTCAGAAAGTTGGCCACCCTTCTCTGATCCTCCCATATCATGATAATAGCTTCTCCTTTAAATGTAAACATCAGTCTCTATATTCCTCTATTTGATGTGAATCATCTGTCCTGTGTGAACAATTGTTTTTTTAGTTATATTGCTCATCAGTATTTTCTTTCCCCAGCCAGATTGCTGATGGCTGGGAAGAGTAGATGCGTCTCTAATTCTTTCTCCCAGTGCCTGTGTGTATCAGGCACACAGGACAGAGCAGTCGGCTGTGAATAGAAGAGAGTATGGCATGGTTAATCATATAATACAGTTGTGCATGGAAGCTGAGGCCGCTTCTTCCTAGCCGCAGGATATTGACCTACTTTTCCCTTATCTGTGTGCAAAATATTTGTTGTACTTTATGTGTTCTTCCTGTCACAATGAATGTTTGTCTCTCCCTTTCATATGAACAGAATGCTAAAGTGCTAGTTAAATCAGTAGAAAAAAACAATAAAGAAGAAAAGTTGGTAAGCAGTTTTAATTTCTAAACTGGGGGAGGCCTTATAATTATGTCATTTAGAAAGAACTCTATATTTCTTATATCTCTATCTTCATCTGCCTATCTGCCTACCTATTGAGAGATGTGATTAAGGGTGAATTGTAAATTTTAAGTTTTTATGCTTTTTAATTTGATGATTTACAATGTAATTGGCATTTTGAAAACCTTTTTTTTTTTTTAATAAACTACTTGTAGAAGGAAATTAACTTTTTTTTTAAATTAGGCATATACAGCATAGTTAACTATTGAATATTTTATTTTTTACCAAAACTTCCCTTGAGAAAATTTATTGTATGGTTCTATACATGGTCAAACCGATTAACTTTAAACATTGATTTTTGGATAGCTTTAAAGATTTTGTACAATAGTCAAAGGAAAAAAAGTTGAGAGCATTTGTATGTTTATATCAATATATAAATATATGAAATAATTGCTGTCCTACAGAACTTTTGGAAATTAGCAGAACTGTTATTCAAATTTAGTTAACATTTATAAGTTTAAATTTAGTAGACAAATTTTTGTAAACATTTTAATTTGCCTTAAAAGGATTGTTTAGCTTATAGGTATACCTATATCTTTTAGTTCAAATACTTTAGGATGTAAGATGTGTGTAATGGTGCATTTGATTTTACATTCAGTAATGCTTCTAATATTAGAAAAGCTAGAGGAGCATTTGAGATCTGCTCCCCAGCAGATAGTCAGTTTGGCTGTAGTAAACTCTTACAAAAATTCAAAAAAAGAAAAAGGAAAAAAAAAGAAAGAAAAACTAGAAAAAAATTAACCCAGAAAATACTTCCAAATTCTATTATGATTGTTGATTTTAGTTAGCTTAAATGAAGTAACCCACTGTATTTTAGCTATTTTCTTTAAAAATTCTTTTTAAATGACAAAATAGTTTTGCCTTCTCAATTTACATTATCAGTGTCTTTTTTGGAAGATCTTAGCTATTTCGTTTGATCAATTCTCAACTAATAAACATTCATAAAATCCTAATGTAAATGTATAAACATCTCACTCTGATTACATTGTGTATTAAATCTTATTTTAGTGGATAACTGCTTGAGGAAGCTTCTGAATTTTTATTGTAAAGAATTTTTTCTTAACTACGAGTACAGAAGCATTACTAAAGATGCACTGTTGAATAATGCATATTTTTCTCTTATACTATATGGGTTTCTTAATTTGTAATTTCAGATCCTGTTTGCTTTCATACCTAGATGAATTAATTTATCAAAATAGCCAGTGCCATTTTGCACTTTATAGATGTAAACACACAGAGAACACCTTCACACGTGCCTCAGTGCCTTTGCTTACAATATCCTGTTGATTCTGTGCATTGCTGTCTGTGCTGTTTATGGTTAGACCCTCAGTACATTTTTTTCCTAGTGAGGTCAAAATAAAGAGAGCTTCTTTCCATTACCTCTGAGTAAATGTCATTGAGAAAGATCCTTGTGGGCTGGCATTTTTGGTTTTTAACATCCCTTATAACCAGACCCAGGATGTATGCTCACCTAAAAATGAAGGTACTCCATCTTTCCAGAGTTGAACCTTTTTTGTCGAATCAAGAATGATGGAAGCTGGAACAGGATCTTAGGAGATGTCGTCTTTAGCCCCTTTGTGGGGAAACTGAGGCTTGGAATTAGCAGTGTGCCCAAGGTCTCACTGTGAGTGAGCTGCAGGGTTTTTTAAATTTTTTCTGGAGCCACCATGGTAGTCATTCTAACCTCTGTGGTCTGTTGCAGAATGCAACAGCTGATGCTTCCCTGAGACATAACTCACTTCCTTGCCCCAAAGAACAAAAAGAATGCACTCAATTCAATACATTTCCCTCCAAATATCATGGGAAAGAGCCTGAATGATGGGAAGGTGCCTTTTTTAAAGAAGGTAGTTCTCTGGTGTAACCCGGGCTATTTTATGTAAGCATCTTTGTTGGGCCAGTTGTCTTCAGAAGCCGGTCTATAGGTAACCCCAAAACTAACAGGTACAGGAAACCCGATGTGAGTGCCTACCAGGTGCAAATCACTATACTTTTAATTACAGTGGAATACCTTGAGTGATTGGATAGTTTGATCAGGTATAAAGAGAACAGGGAGAATGAATCTACAAGCAGTGTAAGTAGGGAAAAGGGGGCAAGGGACAGGAGGACTTTGGTGAGGCTGTTAGCATGTGGCATGAGATTGGGAACCTCTGATTCACTTGGAAGTTCATTTGGAAGGGAAATTGTTTTTCCTATCGTGGCCGTATTCAACTTCATGATCACTGGTCATATTTGGTGTCTGTGCCCCGGCCAGGAACAATCAGAGCTGTCTGGTGTGCCAGTTATATTTGAGTGGTTTTACATTCATCTAGGGGTTCCAGGGTCTTGTGTTTGCCAATCTAAACACATTCAACTTCATGGAATTTTTTTTTTTTTTATCCACCTTGAGGGAACAAATTGAGAAGTCTGTGAGTTATAATTAGCACGTTCCACATCCCAATTAACAGCTGAGTTTGTGTTTCGGGCTATACCAGTGCTTTATAGTTTTTGGCTACTTTGTCCCATAGGAAGTCATAGGCCTTTTCAGACATTAGCTCATTAATTCTCCTAATATCCAGTACGAGTAGGATAGTGTGACCATAGGTTCCCCCTCAAGCTAGGACTGCGTGCTTTTCCTTCTAGACCTTCTAGGATTTTGGTTGCCAAGCTGGTGGGAGGTGGGGATGGGAGGTGGAAAGAAAGGGCTGGGTGGTCTTCAGATCAAATATTGGGGGTGGGTGTCATTCTCTGAAGTTGCCCTGCACTTTGGCAGTTGTACCTGCCATGACTCTGCAGAGCTTTCTCCAGGAAATTACAGTGATGTTGGCTGCATTCCTCTTCAGGGTACTGAACCCCATAGAATGTGTGTTACAAGTGAAGCAACTCTCTAGGTTATTTACTTGGACATTATTGGGGGCGAGCTCTTAGGACGAGAAGCAGAAATGGCACTGAGGAGGATCCTGACATCTAGTGAGAACCTTCTGTGAGGTGAGGGCTTTGCTCTGTCAGCCTGCATAACAATCCTAATAATGGAACGGATGTTGCCACCTTGAGTTTTTAGATCAGAAATTCGAGTTCCAGAGGTGAATTCGCTTGTATTTGAGCCTGAGTCTGTGACCCAAAGCCTGTGCTGGGACAGATCAAAGGGAGTTCTCAGCTGTGGTAAACTCCTGCTATTAAACTTTTGTAAAAGTTACCCTTTCCCAATGTAGAAGTGAAGCTTCTCACTCATTAAAAAACTGTCGGGTATTGTGAAGGGTTTGGCGACTTAGGAATTAGATCGAAGGGTGTGAATAATATAATAAGTGTAAAAAACTACTCTCAGACCAGTCCCGAAAGCTTCCTCTTTGCCCTGGCTCTTCCAGAAACCAGATGTGCAACACCTCCTGGGTCCATTTCTCCTTCTGTTAAGAGAAGGATTTGCCTGGGCTCCTAAGGCTTTTTGCTCATATATCAGAAAGGACAGTTTGTAGCTTGTAATTCAAAACCTTCAATGTTGTCATAGCAGCCACTGTTATTTTTGATTAAAAAATCCTTCTAATTAGTCTAGATAGTATATTCGTCATTTCTACAGTTGGAAAAAACTTTTTTTTTAACCTGTCACTTTACGAATTGTAAAGTTCTAGATGTTATCTTTTAAATCCTTAATAACTGGCCTGTGCTGTGCCTGGGATTGAAGGTTGACAGGCCAGCTTTTCCACACCCAGACAGAAACAAACCTTGACATTGATGTGAGGTGGTTCAGGGCACCTCTCTGCCTGTGCAGAGACACCCTCTGGGGTGTGATAACCAGAATGTTAAATCAGTTGCCCTTCCTGTTCAGAAAGTGTTTTAAGATTGGAATCTGCTTAATGGTTTATGGGCTTCCATTTGCTTTTAGCTGTTTTTCACTCCCAGTTCAAATCTATTCCATTTTACTGTCGCCTGATAATTTAATGTCCTGTGTATTATTCAGAGTTCGGACACAAGGCAACAATTTACTGTATGGAAATTGCCGGGTAGTTGGGCCGATTTTTCCCCCTAATCCAAGATTCTAACAAAAGCCATCCTACCAGCAGTCCATTAAATACTCTTAACAAAAAGCTTTAGAGAAAGGATGGAAATGCACATTATGTAGTAGCTTTAACCATGCAATAAAGGATTAGAAAATCAGATAACTATACTTTGTGAAGTAAATGCCATGAATAAGTTTCTCTAAGGAAGTGTGTTGATGGGAATGAAAATCAGTGTCACCTGAGCCTTTTCACAAATGCCCAGCAGTGTCCACTTATATACTCTGGGGAGCCTTGCAAAGCACCCCATGTGGTTCTTTGTGGCCCACCAGACCCATCCCCTTTGAAAACCACGCTGTTTGGGTAAATTGTCTTAAAGAATGTAGTTCTCATTCCACTTGCCCTTTAGGTTGATAAATACTGAGAAAGTATCTTGCCCTTTGGTATCTAATTTGAGTCTTTCCTGATCTTTCATGTTCTGGGTATATCATCTGAGGCTCTCTGATTATTCTTTGCCAGTCGGTACTTGGGTAGGAAGGATGGAGGTAATGGAAACAATCCTGGAAGGAAGAATGGGCTGTATCTCTATAATGTGCATCTATTCATTTGCCCTCCACACCAGAGTCCTGTGTGACCGCCACTCTGCCATGCAATGGGATTTTTGCACATGGAGACCTCATACATTCTTCAGTGGGAAGAGGAGACAAATAAACCATCAGTTGTGCTGGAGGTACACTGGCTTGCTCAGAGCATGCTGCCTGTGAGGAGTGGCTGCTCACACTGGTTTAAGTCAGGGCGGATTTATTTAAGATGAGCTCAGCCGAACCTCTTAAACAGCTTTTCTGTCTGTCCTGTGAGATTTGTCATCACCGCTTCTCTCTGCCCATGTGCTTCATTCCTTTCCTCAGACTGGCTTCCTCTGCAGGAACCCAGCAAGGCTCTCCCGAATGATACACCCTGTCCTCTGGATCTGTGTGAACTTCCTGGTCCAGTGCACGAGCCCTCTGACTATAGTCTCTGTGTCCTAATTTCAGATCCTTGTGAGCTGGTATTATTTGGCCTACACCCACAGCCCAGTTAGCTGTGGCCTGGTTGAAGGAGCTCTTGGAGATCTTGGCATATTTGTGTGTCATGTGTGGTTTGCCTCAGGGTCGAGGGACTTCACTAGGGTGAGATGAGACTGAGGAAGAAGGCTAGAGTCAGGTTGTGGAGTCATGTGATCTGTAACAAGGAATTTTTTTATTGCGGTGAAGTATATGTAACATTTACCATTTTAACCTCTTTAAATGTACACTTAAATGGCATTAAGTACAATCATATTATTGTGCAGCCATCACCACCATTCATCTCCTGAACTTTTTCATCTTCCTAGAGTGAAACTCTGTACCCATTAAACAACTTCCTGTTTCCTCCTCCTTCAGCTCCTGATAACCACCATTCTGCTGTCTGTTTTTATGAATTTGATTATTCTAATACCTCATATGAGTGAGGTCATACAGTATTTCCCTTTTGTGACTGATTTATTTCAGTTAGCATATTGTCTTTAAGTTTTAGCATGTCAGAATTTCCTTCCTTTTTAAGGCTAATATTCTGTTGTGTTTATATATCACATTTTGTTTATCCACTCATCTATTGATGGACTCTTCAGTTGGTTCTACACCTTTTGACTATTGTGAATAATACTGCTTTGAACATGGTTGTACAAATATGTTTGAATCTCCGCTTTCATACTCTAAAGTAGAATTGCTGGATCATACGGCAATTCTGTGTTGCATTTTCTTTTCTTTTTCTCTTTCTTTCTCTCTCTCTCTCTCTCCTAAAGTAGAATTGCTGGATCATATGGCAATTCTGTGTTTCATTTTCTTTTCTTTTCTTTTTCTCTCTTTCTCTGTCTCTCTCTCTCTCTGTCTATCTCTGTCTCTCTCTCTCCTTCCTTCTCTCCCTCCCTCCCTTCCTTCTTTCCTTCTTTCCTCTTTCTTTTCCTTTTTTCTGAGGATCTGCTAAGGGGTTAGAATATTGGCTTAAAGACACTGGAGAGTTATTGAAGGATTTAAAGCAGGGCTCACCTGATCAGATTGTGACTTAGAAAGGCAGCTTGAGTAGTGTGGTCCATGGATGGGGAGGGAGAGGGGTGCCACAGGCTGTGGTGGCAGAGAGACTACTCTGAAGGCTGTTGCCTTCCAGGTAAGAAGTGATGAAGGCTGAGCTAGGGCAGTCACAGTAGAGAACAGAGGGGAAGAGATGGAAGTGGGAATACTTAAGTTGATACAATCAGTGAGAAAGCTGGCTCTGGGGGGATGAAGTAAGAGACAGGGATGAGAACCTGGGTCACTTGTGACCTTTGTGGAATTTGGGGTTGAGGTTTTTTGTCTTTTGTTTGCATTTTAATATGGGATGGTAGGCGATATCAGTTTTAAACATGTATTCAGATGTTCGACACAGCTTCATGGTAGAGATGATAGGTGGGCATGCTGTTGATAATATGGGTTTCTAATTTGGGGGAGGGGATAAAGTATAGAAGGAAAGGGCAAATTACTTTCCAATTTGGCTGAATTTCAAAGTGTTGGGGGTATTATTGGTGTAGCTAGGAGATTTCCTAGTTCCTATGGCTCTATGTCACATTCCTACCTTGAATATATATAAATTTATAAAGCCAAAATGATGTCACATTCCTACCTTGAGGAATATATATAAATTTATAAAGCCAAAATGATAGCCAATTCATTGGTTAATAAAAATCAGGTTTCATAAGGATTCTAACATATTTAAAAAGGATTTAGACTAAAAGCATGTGTTGAATTTGGCTTATGTTCTTTTTACTCATCTACATTTCCTGATTTATTTTCCTATAGTGACCATATATTGCTTTTCATCATTAAAAAGATCATTTGAAATTTCAGAAGTCGCTTATCTTCTCAACTCTCTCACTGGACTGTGTGTTCCCTGAGGGTAGACTGGGGTGGGTCGGGGGAGTACCATGGTTATTCACAGTGTGTCCCTAGCACCTAAAACTGTACCAGAGACCAGAGGACTCCTTGTAAATGGCGGTTGAACTGAATTGAGTGGAAGTTGAATCCAACTGCTCTCCAAGATGAGATTCTGTGCTGTTTTAAAAGGTATAGGAAGGAAATTCCAGTTTTTCACAGTCACCTAGCTCGTTATATTAGGCACTGAATCACGTCCTATAGACTTGGCCCCTCTTTTGCATTTGTTTTGCCATCAGGATTCGCCAAGCTTTATTTTGTTCATGAAATCTTGCCATATTGGCCCCATTTTCTTACTTAGATGTGTTTCTCATGTTATTCTTAAAAGCATTAGTGATCTCTTTGGGAGCCAAATAGCTCAATTCTGTTTCCTTTCCTTTGTTGATATTATTATGTTTTTAGAGGAATGAATCCAAGTGGCTTGAAGCCGCAGTCATTATTTTGCCTTCTGGTCATGAAGGAACTAACCAAAGAACCAACCCACCCATGGCAGCTGTGAGAATGTGCATATTGAATGACTTGTCAGTCATAAATTTGCATACTTGTTTTCCCTTTGTGTTTCTCTGAATGCCTACCATGTGCAAGAGGCTGTGCACTATTGCCTTTGGGGAAATAAAGGTGAATAAAGTGTGACTGGACATCAAGGAGCTGATTCTGTAGAAAAGGGGCTGTCATGCATTCATGACCACCATACAAGGAGGTTAATGAGTGGAACTGGAGTTTGATAAGAGCAATTGTTAGTATGCTAAGAGGACTCCCTGAAGGTTTTGCCTCTGACATATAGTGCTAATGACCTTACAATAGACGTTACCAAACTAGCAGATACCTGCTTTCATTAAGTTTTCCGAAAGAGTGGCTTTTATGCTTTCACTTTAAAAGTTCCTTCAAATTTAAAATTATGTTAACGACTTAATATTAAGCCTTGTAATCCGTTGTAACCTCAGTTTTGGTTTGTGAATGTTCTTTCAAGTTCTACAGTGAAACTGTTTCAACTTAAAAATACACATTTGTTCTCATCTGTGGTACTCTGAGAGCTTTGTATTACACCAGATGCTATATTTCAGATTATCCTGCATCTCTTATTAGTTATTATTAAATTAGTGATTAATTTGGAATAGCTTTTCAGCATTGCTGTTTTGATATCAAATAGTGGAATGACTATACACTTCATGTGGATGTCCTCTCTGGACTCTGGACTGGCCATCTCTCACGTGGGACTACTGGCTTGGAGAATGCTGGTCTCAATATTCTCAGGCAGAGATGACGTTAGCATGGCTTGTAATATAAGGTTGATGACTGGGGTAGACTACTTATATTTAAATGTTGGGTTACAGATGGCCATTTTAAGATGGTATAGGACATTTATGCTGCATTTTCTTTTGGATTTCGAGGGATGTTTGAAATGCTTTCAATAATTTAAATGGTATTTTTACACTGCAAAAGACGTGAGTGAATGAATTGTTGTACATTGAAATATAGGTAGTAATTTTGGAAGTTTTCGAGATGAAAGTAGGTGGGGGAAAGAACAGCTGCAATTATATATTTTGGTTTTTGGAGGGTCAAATACGTTGAAAGAGCTGAAGCAGCCATAGAGTCACCTGGCCTCAGTTGGTGGGCCCGTGGCTGGACTAAGGCAGCACCCTTGGATGAAGAGCTTCCAGGCTCCTCTGTGGTTCCTCCCAAGGCTCTCCCAGTATTTTGTATTGCTTTCACCAGGGTTGGGAGAAAGAGGTTAGGTTTTATAAAACAATGAATATCTAACAATGGTATAATACAGTGTGTTGGGTACTGTACTTAGTGTTCATGATAGTTAGGGACTTGGCTGCTTGCAGTGCAGGAAGTACATCATGTAGAGGAAGTACATCGTGTAGAGACTCACAGAATTGCAGAGAGGTTGGATGGCTAGGAAGGATATAGGCCTGGAAGACAGGCAGGAACCAAGGAAGGCTAGAGGGCTGGGCAGCAGGATCCCTAGCTGAAGCCATACTGCAGGACCCACCCGGTATTCATGCTGCTGCTGTTGCTTCAGTGACTGATGACTATAACTTCCAGTCATCACCACCAGCTTTTGTAGTCACCCAGGACTCCCAAGTCCCAGGAGGAGGTGATTGGCTGTGCATAAGCCATGTTGCTTGGGGTGGAGAGAGAGAGCAGATCTGTCTCCTTTGACTGCTGTAATGGGAATTGGGCACTGCGTCTCACTAGATTACTTGTTATCACAAGGTAACTGGAGAATCCTTAAAAGCAAAATTAGGTGCAAATAGGAATAAGACTATATAATGGATAGTGTCCCCTTAAAAAAAAAAAAAGACAAATGTCTACTATGACTATCTCTTTTGACTCCCCACCATTCATATATACCTTGCTTCACCATACTTACTTACGCTTACGAATATAAAATGCCCCAGCCAGCGTAATGCCACTCTCCTTGTACGGCTGAAAACAGCTACACCCTCTTCAGAGATTCTGTTCTTTGAGATCCCCTTTGTTCATTGTCTTCTTTGGCCACATCTGAGATGACATCGGGGAAGATGGTTTTGTCAGGAGCTGCAAAGTTTTAACAGTCTTTTTTTCATTCTTATGAGTTGGAGGTCTTGGGTTGTTTGTTTAAAGGATCAAGCAATTAATTGAAAGTCACTCACTGTCAGCCAGACTTCTTTGGCAGTATAGGTTCTTTAAAAATGTTGTTGGCTTTTAAGGTTTATTTGCTTCCATGGATTAGTAACCAAAACCAGAGATACTGCCAAGTCCCAAGGTTTTGAACCTAGAACTTGGTCTGAGAACCTGTCTCTTGGCATTTGGACCTGGCCTTGGTGCTCGGCGGGGTGTCTTAGCTCTTGGTCAATAGAATCTATCTGGGAATAGGTAAGTGTAAGAGGCAATGGAGTGGGTGATACGTCTGCTGTGCTACGTGTTCGTGTTGGTAGCAGCACTGTCCTTTTCTCAGGCCACAGAGGCAGAACAGTCGGTGCTTGGGATAGGTCGCACCTCCCACCTCCAGACAGAAAGATCCTCTGAGCGCCGTATGTTCTCTTCTCTGGCTCTCAGACAGGCTGCTTTCACAGCATGCTTTTCTTGTCGCAGCTTAAGAAGTGGCCAACATATACTCTGGTATCTGAATTTTTCTTGAATTCTATAAAGTTGTAGGCACAAGGTCTAAGTCTTAGGACACGACGGGCTGTGGTTTAATCAGCTGTTTCATTCTGAAGTATCAGAAATGATCACCTTGCCAGTGCAAGATAGCAGGTCCTCATGCCCTCCACCTGTGGCCCTA
Organism: Pteropus alecto; assembly: GCF_000325575.1. Classification (NCBI taxonomy): domain Eukaryota; kingdom Metazoa; phylum Chordata; class Mammalia; order Chiroptera; family Pteropodidae; genus Pteropus; species Pteropus alecto. Next base: position 56,719,421 of record NW_006442484.1, read on the forward strand.
GCTCAGCTAGTCTGTGCTCTCTAGCGTGCTGGCTGTGACACCCCACTTGCTCTTACCAGCTTCTATTATTAGGTAAGATGCTTTCTGTTGCACATAGTAAACAATCCAACTCAAACAGCTTCAACAGTGAGGAGAATTAATTGGCTTCCTGGACTGAGAACTTGAGAGCTGTGGGGCAGGCTTCAGTGCAATTTGATCTAGAGGTTTGTGATGTCATCAGGGCTCCAGCATAAATTCTCTTCTTGGATGTTTTCTTGCCCTGCTCTCCTCCACATGTTGTCTTCCTCCTCAGCATGGCCCCCTGGTGAAAGCAGACATGGCCGCAGCAGTTCCAAGTATCGTGTCTGTAAATCATATCATCCAGAGGTAGATAGAACCTTTGTCTTAATATACCAAGCCTCAGGCTTGGTTATAGGACCAGTCCTGAATCAATTACAGTGGCTGGGAGATGGAAATGTGTTGCATGCCCTAGTCCAGATTACAGGCTACATTCCTGGAGCAAGGGATAAAATTGGCTTCCTTAGAACAACATGGGGTCTTGGGAGGGGTGACAGTAGACATCTATGCGTCAAACAAAAAGTATCTCGATGTTCTGTATGTGTTCTCATTTAATCATCTCATGCAAATTCTTCTGATGGTTTATGGAAATTTTGAGTTAGCAAGTGATTCTGACATTTGTTCTTATGGTTAGCAATGCTCTTTCAAAGAAAAAAAAAATCAGTTTCTTTTGGTGGAGCAAATATACCAACTAATTTCACTGAGATGTCAAAGAGAACCAAACCAAGTCCTGGAGGTAGTAGTCACAATAAGAGAAATCAGGCCATTTGTAGGAAGATAGGGAAGTAACTCTACAAGATTTTTTCAGTGTACCATTTTAAATAAGAGAATGAGGGAGAGTGTCACTATTTCCTCCCCTTAAATACTAAAGAAGACAAACACAATGAAACAGAACTGTGCTTGAATTACTAAATGAATGCTGGTATCACATTTTCAGCTGGTTTACTTTGTTGTATTTTGGTTTGCAAAAGTTGCTCTTCTTGCAAAAGTTGTCACTTCTCCCAGTTGCCTGTAACTCAGCATTTGTTTTGCCTACCCCTTTAGCATTATAAAGTTGGGATAGAAGTGTCAAAATTAGAACCCATGTACACTTGCTTGAAATTTATGTTTGAAAAGATGGTGAAGTGGGTTTAATGACAGAGAAAGATCAGCTGCTTAATTATTGTTACCTGCAGCGAACTGTTGTCTTTCTGCAGCTGTTGCCATAAATAGACTTTATATACCAGAATCCACCCCAGGGCAAAGAGTTCCCATTCAGCCTCTTCGCGTAATTTAAATTGCTGGTTTGAGGTGGTTATTTTTGAAACCTACCTCAGATTGATTTCCCCCTTAATCCCTAAGCCTTCTTCCCTCATCTGCCAAATTATATGTAATGAATCGCAGCTAGAGTGCTTTTGGCATTTCAGGAGTCTGAGAACTTGAAATTTGATTTAAATGTTAATTTATTGTGACAAAGGTTGGGCAGTCCAGTTCCTATTCTTGTGCTAGTCTTTCCATGGAGTTGGCCTGGGACCAGCTGTTCTCTGGCTTCTGCTACATCTCAAGAGAATGGCAAGTGCCCCCACCCCTACCTATTTTGTTTTAAACAGAGTCTGGCTTAGTTCAAAGTGGATGAAGACATTCTTGATGCTCCCATTGGGTTTTAGCACTACCTGGGGCTATTTAGTCCAAGTGTAGTTGGAATGAAATGAAATATTTTAAAAAGTTAACTGTTTTTCTTCTTTTGAATATTAAATACTTCCTTATTGTGGGTTTTTTTTTTTTTTTTTTTTGGGGGCCTATCCCTGCCTCTTCTTGGTGTCCTTTTTGGCTGTTCATTACACACTTAAAAACTTTTTTTTTTTTAATAATAGGGTCAGAAATAAAGTATGTGTTTGTGACTTCATATAAATCATTAGTAATTAATAATAAAGAATTACATAATTTCCAGCCTTTCCTAATACTCTTTAAAATAGCCCAACTAAATGTAGTTTCTGTTGTCACTCAGAGAACTACTGAATGTTCTAGACTAGAATTGCTATGTTTTAAGGAAGTAGACCAACCTTTATGAGATATAATATGCCTGGGTGACTCCTTAAAGGAAAGAATTAAATGTACTTTTCCTTCAAGATTAGGGGTATGAATACACATGAGTATTCATTGCGTGTAATTTGGTTTTCCCTTTTCAGTGGTGTGTCTGTTGGAATGAGAATTAAGAACATTGAGGTCACTCTTGGCGGGTTATGTTATATAGGCAACCTCTAATTGACAAGTGGGTTGTGTAGTTTTCTTAATAAGTCAGTGTTGTCACCTGAATGAAATTTCCCCCTATAGGTACAAAGTAATAAGTGGTGATTGAGTCCTTTAACACAAAATGTAATGCACTCTTAAGTAACCATAAGGAAAATCCCCTAATCTCGCTGAGCTTCCTTATCTTAAAATGGGGATAATGAGAATACCTACCTCATAGAGTTACTGTGAGGATTAAATTAATTAATGCATGTGAAGTTCTAGTTCTAGTGTTTGATATGTGGCAAGTGCTCAGTAAATGTTAGCATCACGTTTTAAACATTATTTCTTGGGAAAATGTATTCTGAATGTCAGCATGGAATACTGGGGGGTGTCATCTTGGAGGAAGCAGATTTATACAGGTTCAAGTCTGATGGTGGTATGCAGGAGCTGCTGGTGGAAAGGGGTAGATTGGGTTCTCTTGCTAGAGTTTTGCAGCTTCTAATTGGGGAGAAAGGATGTGCTAAAGAAGAAAACGGAGACCCTGGCTTCGTAATGGTTCTTTCTGTAGGTGGACTTTGTCTGGGACGATGGACTGGGAGGGAGGTCCATTTGTGGCAGCGGGTTGGCAAATGGGGCTTTGAGAGGTGTGGAGGCGCCTGTAGCCACCTCGGAGGCTTCTGCCGCAGGTTGTGGGGAGGGGAGGTTATGACATTTGTGAGGGAGGGTGAGGGCCATGTGGAACTACCAGTGTTTGGTTTCTCCAGTGGTGCTAAGAACCCAGCTGAAATAATTTTGCTCATTTAAATTGACCCATTTTCTTCTTTCTGACAGCTGGAGACTATGGCCAAAATGGAGGTGAAAACGTCACTTTTGGACAATATGATTGGAGTTGGAGATATGGTTCTTTTAGAACCTCTCAACGAGGAGACCTTCATCAACAACCTCAAGAAGCGCTTTGACCATAATGAAATATATGTGAGTATACACTAAAGTTCATCTGTGGGGTTTAGACTTTGTACTTTGTGGCAGAGAGCCGGCATCTCTTTCTCAAACTCTTCTCTGTTTTTTCTATTTGTTTATCAGAGTCCAGAGGTATTTGTTTATACCCTCAGAAAGAGTTTTGTGTTTGCTCATTTGGCACATGAGTAATACTGATTAAAGTCAAGTGAGTCTGCTTTCCACATGGTGTTTATAGGGTGCCGACTTTGTGCGGAGTATTGCACTAGATGTTGGAGGCGTCCTAAAGCAAGAAGAATACTTAATTCCTGCTTCCTGAGAAACATGTATTCAGGAAGAGTTTTGAAATCCATAAACATCTTAGATGCCTTCATAAGATTAGCAGTTTAACCTTTGAGAAGCTACTCATTAAACAGCAAGGCAGTGAACTGTCAAAAAATACATGAACCTTCTTGACATGTGTATTTAATAGATACAGGAGCCAATTACCAGATAAAAATATGTGTTTATTCCCTGGAGATTTAGGAATAGTCATGTCCTGCTATACAGAAGTATAATATCATATACGAAAATGAAAACATATAAATATATACAATACTAGGAGAAATTTTATGTTGTAAAAATTCTTTATAAAGGATTTCATAGTATTACTTTAACTCTCAAGTTTCTTAATATACTTAAAACATGAGTAAAAAATACATTTATATTCAGCTTTTCAGGAATTTGTGTAAAGCATAGAAATTTGCATCTGTTTAGGTAGAAACATGTTGTTAACTAAGTCAAGGAAACAGAGCACTGGTTCTTTGTACCGGTAGCTAAGAAGAAAAGAGGGTGGAGTGGATGCAAGTATGTAGTTGAAATAGGTCCTGCCTTGCTTCTAGATTCTTTTTCCCGCCTTTTTGTGGTGTATCTGTGTCTGGAGATGAATGGGATTGTTGGGACATGCTTTATATTTTTCTATCAATATGGAAACCTTACAAGGAAATATAAATAGATAAAAGGAGAAGTTGTAACTGATACAAGTAGGATCAATAATAACTTTTGTGGAAATAAAACATTTTAAAATTATGCGCAAAGCCATATTAATTTATGTCCCATATAGCTTTCCTTTTCGGATAGCCAGTCGTGTTTCAGGGATAACTTTGGATAATTTCTTAATGAAATAATAGTCATCATCTGGGAATTGAACTTTTTTATCTTTCTCGATTTGTATTGTTGGAGGTAGGGGGAGGTTAGCAGTGACAGGAGATATGTGGATGCTGCTTTTGGAACATTAATTTGGTAATTGGATAAGAAACTAGGTTCAGAGATGTAATTGTGTAAAATGCTGATGCAAATGGAAAAGGTATAAATCGCCGCCGCAGAGCAGGGAAGAGGTCTTATTTGGTTTGGCACTGAGGCCCGGTGTCACCTTCCCTCAGAGTGTAGCAGTTCCACTTTCGGGTAGGAAAGCCTTACATTTCTGCAGCTTTAGTTGAGAGGATGGTCTGATAACAAATAAAAGACAGACTTTAAACACTGGCCCCTAAGATGGAGATAGGAGGAATCAATTATATTGTAACTAACATTGCTGATCATTTTTCTTTTTGGCTCTAAGAAGCACAGTTCACTTTTAGATGAATCGAAAATAGGATGGAGAGTAGAACATTGCATGCATTCAAATACCTGATTTGTTGTGCCCACTAAAAATAAAACAATCCCCTTTTTAACAAAATGCCAAGTGTTAACATTCATGAGTCTTGAGCAGACGAAATGTCTGGGTTTCAGCTCTACGTAATTTTATTTTCTAACTATTTTAGGAATGCTCTTCTGGTATAAAACAAAAGCAGAAAATTGCTTTCTGCTTCCAGATATTCATATCAATTAATATTTTCCATGATACTTTAAGACTACCATTTCCATGAGTTGTGTGCCTTCATTTTGTAACTTTAAACACACATTATATTGGAGGGTTGGGCATTCTCTGTTTTAAGCAATCTTCCTCCCCCTCCCCCCCCAGCCCCACACAAAAACGGGTTATAGAGTAATGTGTATAGTGTGGTCCTATTTTTTTTAATGAGAAGTTTGTGGATATAAACATGTTCGTATACTTGTATGCATGTAAAAAGGCCTGCTAACTTTGGGTACCATGGTGGGGATAGGATGAAATGTGGGGACAGGGAAAGGTTATTCTTTTAGATCTCTGTATTATTAGTCTCATTAAGTCAAGCGTGTATTGTTTTTGTAATTAAAAAAATACCGTATAATAAATTTGATTACCGTACCTCTGCAATTCCACACATGATTATACCACCCTTGGGAAATCTGTGTCTGGCTCTTATTCTGATTTCTTATACTATTCCTACTATGCTTTTGTTCATGGGTTGTTATAAACTTGTTTAGCCTGATGCCAAAGGCCAAGTTAATATGACATGCAATATTTTACTGTCTGGTATTTCACTTGTTTTTTAAATTCTTTCCTAGAAAACAAAGGCACAGTTTTATAAAAAAAATCTCTCGTAGTCTCATAGCTTTGTTTAATTCTATAAAAGTGGGTGACAGTCCACGATGATCTATCATGGGAACACATTCAACAGTCATATGTTCAGAAGCCATGGTTGACAAAGAGGCCAATGAACAGAAGGGACCCTTGGCTTAGACTTGAACTCTGGCTAAATCCATGGCCTTAGCAGCCTCTCGTGTGAACCAGCTCCAGGTGGGAGCCCTGTTCTTCCATCCTGCCATCTATCTCCACTTCCCCACTCCCCATATCTAGAGATAATAGCTCCTACCTTCACAGAGCTCTCACGAGGGATTGCTTTGCCTCTAGATGGGAGTTATCAACTCTCTAGAGCATTCATAAACCTAGTAGATCTCCAGGCAGCTGAATCTGGAAGTAGAATCCCTTGTTATCTGTGATACTAAACCTGAAGCTCTGAGTAGGCCCCTGGACTCACGACACTCTTTAAACTACTGACTGTGGGCCAGGTGACTGGAATGAGCTGATAGGCTTAAGACAGTGAAGTCTACAGCTAGGATTGGAGTACGGTCAGCTTTTTCCAAAGAAAATAGGCTGTGTATAAGGGAGTAAGATACCCAACCAGATATATCTATCGACATGTTAGGAGGAAAAGGGAAATGGATGCTGATGAGGCCACCTGCTCTGAGCCCCTCAAAGGTTTGGTAGAGGGTTCTGTAATGAAGTGGCTTTATTGATGTTGATATCACCCTAAAGGATACTTCCCCCACCCCCCGCCCTGAAGCATTTATCTCTTGAGTTCTAGGCTTCAAGTGCCCCCAAATGCATGCTTCTGGGACATTTTGACCAGAGAACTCCTAATGGCAGAGAAGAGTAAGTAGGTACTGCAGGGACACTGGGGCATAGTTGAAGTCCATTCACTTTAAGGAAATTTTGTTGTAATCTTTGCTTTTAAAGTAATTCAGAGTTTTATCCTGTTCTGTAAAGCATATGGTTTGTTTTAATCTAATATGCTCCCTGCAGTCCTTCGTTGAGTAAGAAGTAGTTTTGGTGTTGACATGTAGATTTATTTATTTATTTATCTATCTATCTATCTATCTATCTATTTATTTATTTATTTTGTCTGAATTATGAGGTTGGGGGTCATCTAGATATGGAGGTCTGAATTAGTCCAATTTTAAGATCTTATGTTAAACTAATTGTAGTTGTAAGCAGACTGTTTTGAAAGTCTAGGAAAAATGTCTTAATTTTTAGAAGTGAGTACTAGATTTAGGATCCCCATAAAGATACTCAAGTGCATGCTCCAGGAATATCCTTTTTGTGTGTGTGTTGATGTGGGTTCAGACACTTGTTTTAAAAGCCCTGAGTTGGTTCATAACCTGGGCAGAGTTTTTGGCACAGTTCCAGATGTTGACGCCTATGCAAGTGAGTGCTGTGGAGTTGGAAATGGAGGAGGGTCAGGTGAGAATCGACAGAGGGAATGTTGGCCTGTTGGGGTAACATACAGGGCCAGAACTCTGTTTGCTTTTATTCTTCCTTCTTGGCAGTGAGCAGTTCAAGCTGGGACCAGCTGCAGGACATGCCGCTCAGTCTAGCAGCCTCTGTGTGGGGTCAGTGGTGGGAAATGCTGGTTGTGACATTCCCGAGTGAACGCTGCTTTTCTGTATTCTTTCTGTCCTTTGTCAGACCTTCTTCCGGCCGCCCCACCCCCGCCCCAGCCAGATGGAGTGGTGGCAGGATTTCATGTGGACTTGTAATGTAGGTGAACCAGACAGACGTGATGCTGTTTTTAGGGTGTCTGGTCAGGACTGTGGTTCTGTTCAGGAACAGGAAAGCTGCAATTTAGGCAAGAATAAGGCCCAGGGCAAATTTGGAGACAAAAGAAGCAAGGTGTCTGTTCTCTGACAAAGAAGTATTTTTGGTGCTGACAAGTAGATTTAGTTTGTTTTCAATCTGAATTATCAGGTTGGGATCATCCAGATATAGAGGTCTGAATTAGTACAATTTTAGGATCTTAAGTTAAACTAATCGTAGGTGTGAAAGTGACTGCTTTGAAAGTCTAGTAAAAATTCTCTTAATTTTTAGAAGTTAGTACTAGAATTAGGGTCCCCATAAGTATGAGATTAGATGCTTTTATGAAAGATACTCAAATTTAAGTACAATATATGTGGTTTAAAATATTGCGAAGTAAATGACAATAATACTAGTAAAGATTTATTTGAAATTTCAAAAACACTTCATATATATGCATATGAAAATTCCTACCTTATGGGTATAACATATATTTCTGGGAATTTTATATAAATGGTATGTTAGTTTTCTCTTTCTGCATAATAAATTGCACCAAACTTAGCAACTTAAAATAACATACATTTAACATCTCACTGTTTCTGAGTCAGGAGTTCGTGCATAGCTTAGCTGGGTCCTCTGCTCAGGGTTCTACTGGGCTGTCATCAAGATGTCCTCCAGGACGGCAGTCTCATTGGAGGCTCGGTCCTTTTCCAAGCTCACGGGGTTGCTGGCAGAGAGCTGGAGTCCCTGTTGGAAGGGTCTGGAGTTCAGATGTCCAATTTAGTGTTCTTCCTGCTACCTAGACATTCCCCAATATTTTCTCTTTTAAAAATTTCTTTTAAAAAGTCTATTTTTTTAAATTATAAAAGTAACAAATGGTTTTGTGGAAAAAAAAATTCAGATGGTACAGACATACATAACATAAAATGTAATTTTCTTACCTCAGTACCCCAGTCCCATTTTTAGAAGTAATAGTAGTTAATAGAGTGGTGGGTAACCTTCCAGATTATATAGATTTGATTAAAAATTAATTGTTTTGTTCTAGAGCTGGAAGTAAGAGGAGGTTCTCCTTCATCTAGATGAATGGGCTTTCCCCAGAAACCCAGATCCAACCAAGCTTGAGCGAAACAGGAACTCTCTCTAGTGCTACCCCTACCTACCTAGACCAGGTGGGGAAAAGAGGAGGGGATCCCTGAGCTGGTGAAATGAAACACCTAGATGTGATTGCATGTGAGTGGGTCACCATGAGCAGACTCAGCCCTCTCGGCTCACTGAAAAGGGAGAGTGTTAGGAAAACACAAAATCAAATTGTGTTTTTAAGAATTTGCTTTGGTGTTTGGAATGGAGACAGCATTAGCAAGCTAGATAAAGCTGGTGTAAAACAGCAAATCATGAGGCTGAAGAGAAATGTTGTGTCTAATTTCTGAGCACAGTCTATCTCTTGGACAGTTTTATAATACTTTTCAAAACAACTATTTTTTTTGGTGATAACTTGCCAGTTTTTTAGTGATTGGAAGATTTCTTCCTCTTAGAACTTGCAACATGGACACACATTTATCTGTTATTTACCAAGTGTAGAGCTGTTTCATCCTGCAGACACTAAATAGTTCTCGAAGTATTTGTATAATATTTATAATATATTAACTTAAATGTTCTGGTGGAAGTTTCATTTGTAGGGAATTATAGCCAACCTTGGGTCACCAGAAGTGTCATCTTTTGGTGGCAGTGTGGTATATACTAAGAAGTAAACACCTGAGGTCCAGTTCTGGCTCTACCACTTATCATCTATGAGACCTGGGATAGATGTCTTAACTCCTCTGAGTCTTTTCTTATTGCTAAAATGATAAATGATAATAACTAACATTCATTAAGTACTTATTGGTACGGTATGCTATTCTAAGCACTTTGTATGTATTGTTCATTTAATTTTTACTAGAGTTCTATGCATTGTAGGTTAATGGCTATGTAACTTGTCCAAGGTCACACACGTGTAGGTGATGGAGCTGGAATTCACACCCAGCAAGAACTCTGGTTCTAGAGTTCATACTTTTAATAATAGTCCTGCTGACTTAATATATAGTTGCTATGAGCATCAAATGATACCGCTTATATGGAAGCATTCTGAGTCTGCAAAGTGCTATTCAGAATAATTGAGTATGATATTGAAAAATGTGTAGGTTTGGAACAAGACAGTCTCAACAATGCAGACAAATAATTGGAATGATAATCAGTATTCCTGCTATGTGTTGAGTTAAGCATTCGGTAGTGCAGTGACATGAATTAGAGTGACATGGAACAAGTGTGTTCAGTTCTAAAGTCATAGGCGTTCAGTAGTCAAAGGTGGTAACGAGTGTGAGGATGTTTCCTCCTCCGGAAGGTGGGAGAAGATCTTGGGAGGAGATTGTTTTTCATCATGTTCCCTGGATGGCAGGTGATTGACAACCGCACATGGTCCTTCACCTTTGTGAGCACAAGGTAGAGGAGGGAGGGGGAAGCTATTCAGCACAAGGGACTTGTGGCCAATTTTGCCCTCTTCTCTACACATGCATCTGTTTTTGCTGTTACATCTGTAGTACAGAGGAATATTAATAGTAATCCTAATTTCTAAAGAGAGACTATTTTGTTAATAAAACTCTGTTTTGGAGTGGGTAGAGGGAGAGAATTCATTGTGGCATATTGGGAAAGATAGGGGCCTTCGGTTGGCAGATAGACCTAAGGTTGAATCTTAGCCACTTACAACCACTGGCCATTGTAATTAATTGAAGGTCAGGTCTCTCATCCACAAAAAATAGGTATCATAATGCTTAGCATCTTAGCCTGCTGCTTAGCACACAGTAAGAAGTAGAGTGCCTGGTAGGTCCATGGCCATCTGAAAAATTTGGAAACCCAGAATGACTTTTCTTTAAGGTTTCAGATACTGAGATTTTCTTGTAATTAGAATTGTTCTCTCTCCCCTTTCCTGACTCTCTTTTCCTCTCCCTCCATCTCCTCTTTTTTCCCCTTCCCTTTCCCTCTTTGGTATTATACAGATTTTACTTTTATTGTATTACTGCTTTCATTTAGCTATGTAATATTATTTTCAAGACTTCTAGCCAGTAGTATACCATTAACACAGGACCACTCTATACCTGAGTTAAGAGAGTTATTAGGTCTGGAAAATGGTACATACTGTGTCATAGAGTTTATCTCAATGAAGATATGGTAGTATTGTGTTTTCCTACTCTAAAATAAAGGCTGCCTGAGGTGATATTTTTAGCCAGTATTTCAACGTGGCATAGAACTCATATATAGTTCTTTAATTTGTAGTCTGAAATGACTGGCAGTACAGGAACAAAGGATTATAATATGATGGTAGTTCAGGCGTGTCTTGAACTAGACTGACAGTGACCATGCCTGACAGACTTGCTGGCCTTGGCAACCATGGTTTCCATGACCGTCTGACCTATGTGTGGGCTCCTGATCTAAGGCCACTGATTTATGGCATAGCATAGATAAAAAGAACAGGGCTTGATTCTTTCCTTAAACTTTGAATTGAGAAAAGCTGAAAAAAAATGAAAGATCAATGGAAGCAAATACTGGCAGTCATGAGGCCATGATGGGCCACATGCAAGCAGAAACTATGAATAAGAGTCTTTGAAGTAGACCAGCTATGGAGTAGAAAGTGAGAAAATCAGTTAGTAGTAGGCCCAAGAGAAGCAGACACATGAGCCGGAGGTGAGGGGGCGGGAGGCGGGTTGAGCATGTTGATACTGGAACTGGAAGGGAAGTCTTCATAGACTTGTGTTGCCTCGATCTGTAATGCTGCCTCGCACCATGCTCATTTTTGGGTCTCATCTTTTCTTGTAGCTCAGTGATAGGTTGCTTGGGGATTCCTGGGTGTGTTCTTTATTGCAGTAAAAATTTCAGTACTTGAAGTAACTTGAGAGCATCTCTGCCAAGCAGCTGAAAGAGCTAGACCGAATCACACATCTCTGTTCCAACATCCTAGACTTTGGCGTAAAGCTTTGGGAGACCTGGGAAAGTTTTTAAAACCTAATGCCCTCAGTTTCTTCTCCTGTACAAATAAGCTATTATTAGTATTAGTTGTGTGTGTGAATATTTATATATATATATAGCATATGGATCACAAATATGTTCTTACGTTGAAGATGTGAGATGTACGCATTACATTGCTTTAGACATGAGACCTAGTTAGAAGCCTAAATTGGATCATATTATAATCCTTTGTTCCTGTACTGCCAGTCATTTCAGACTACAAATGACCTTTCATTTGTAAATTTCACTCAGGCAGTTTTCCACAAATTTGAACGGTGTCTAAAAAGCCAAACTGTCTCCTTAAAATTCACTTAAGACAAAAGCCTTCTTCAGGAGAATTTGGGAAATCTTATAGATGTCTAATTAAAAACACCGTGGCACATAATGTCTTGTGATCAAATTCCCATGTTCTGAGACTTAAGAGCTGGGTAAATTCCTCCTCCTGAAGTGAACAGCATGTTGTCATTTCTGAAGGTTCCACCAGATTGTCTTGTTTAATCATTTTCCTCATCTTAGGTTTTTAATAGTACTTTCATTAAGACATACCTCATGTGCTCATCTGATAACTCCTCAATTCCCTGAATACAAAGACCATTTTGTAAGACTGACATTACAGACCTCCTCAGTGAACGTAGCTGAGATACTAACATGTTATAGGATTTTGAGTCCTGGCATGGCTATTTACAGTGGCCAGTAGAACATGATACCTGTGATTAGGTGTTCTTCTTGGCCATTTTTTGCCAAAACTTCCCAGGCCTAGCAGACAGCATGGATTGTGTACTCTAATGAGAGAACAGATTCTTGGCTCCTTGTCCTGATTCCACTCTTGTTAGATAATGTGGTCATAGCACTTAACTTATGTGCTTGATTGTTATGGACGTTAAGATGGAGACTTTATCTCATGGAGGTTTAGAAAGAGTTTACTTAAAAGCTGTATAGGAAGTGTATATAGTGTGCCGTACTTTAAAGGCTTGGGGATGAGTTTTTAATAAACAGCAGAGACTATAAACAAATGACTAAAATTCATTCTGAAGAAAATAAGGAAGCTGGTAGGTAGGTAGATGGGATGCCAAGTTAGAGCCTCAGCAAAGCAGGGTCTTTAAAAATATTTTGGAAGAATCTGATACTTGAAAAGAAGAGTCAGAGTAACCATCAGGGTGAAAACAAGTCATTTTAGGATTTCCTTACATTATTTTATGGCTTAGTTATAATTATATTTTCAATTTCATATGGGAAATTGAAATATAAACCTACAGGGCTTCTAAAGACCTTAATGTTGCCCTGGGAAGAACTATAATGTGAAAGAGGCAAAAGTCTTCTGGCTTTTTTTATGGATGTATGCTAATGTTTCATTCCTCCAGCATTGTGGAAGAACATATGTAGAGTTCTACATAATTGAGACCCATGAATATAAAATTGTGCTTCACTATTTAACTTGAAAAAAGTTTCTTTGGTTAGGTATCTTTCCAAAATGCTTTGCATGTAGCCTTGTCATCAAAAACAGAATGCTCTCTCTCATTTTTGCCCTTGATTGTTAGGCTGTGTTTGGACTCAGTGGTATAAAAAAGCACTCAGGGCCGGCTGAGCTGAGCTTTTCGCTCTTACTTTAAGTGACTCTTTATTGTTACATTTTTGGAATTATTTTGACCACTTCCTACTCCTTTTCTTTCTTTCTTTGCTTCTCTTTCTCTTTCCTTCTGTCTCTTTTCCTTTTTCCATTACTGGACATCGTTTCTTCCCTTAGAGTGGGATTTCTTATCCTACTATATCAACTGTACGTAAACTTTTATGTGTGTATTATATGTTTTTTTTTTTTTTTGAGAGAAGGTTCATAGCATTTGTTGTCACCTGAAAGGGATCAATAACTAAGCAAAGGTTAAGAAGTGCTCTGTAGCAGTATTTTTCAAACCGCAAATTTCAGCTCATTCATTAGCAGGTGATGGAAAACAGAAAATTAAAAAAATTTTGTAGTAGAATTGAACAAAGATACCAGTGCATTGCATGTGAAAAGGGTATTTATGGCTTTGTGAGATTTTAATTTCGCATATATTATATATAAAGATACACTCAGTTACACATCTCGGTAGTGATGAAAATTTTATTTCTTGCAATGAGTCATAGTCATGCATTTGAAACACATTGCTGTAGAATGGCCCCAGACATTGCTGCTGGTTCTCCGTAGTGTGCTCAGATACCATATACCAAGTTTATTAGAACTGTGGCTAAAATGAAAGTAGGTGAAGCTGAAAGGATTTTCTTTTTGCAATGTTTACAGAATTAATTACATAGGAATATTTAAAGGGGGAAAGAAAGATAGAAGATAGCCCAGCAGTGATACCAGCATGGTTGCTACACTTAAGAGTGACACCTAGTCCTGGGAGTCCTAGGTAGATAGAGGTGAAGGCCACAGGCAGTGGTTTTCAACTCTGGTTACACATTATTTTATCTGGGGAACTTTAGAAGATGTGACCGCCTGGCCCCTCCTGAGACCATTGAAATAGTCTCTTCTGAGGATGGGGTTCTGGAAGAACTTACAAAATAAAATACATGGTTCTTGGGATATATATATATATATCAGAGGATTTTCTTCTGGGTTCTGAATGGTGATCTGGAGAGTGGAAGTTGCTGGATGCATGTCCTCCAGAAAAGACTTCAGTTTTCATTATAATCACAACAGGAGTCCCCAAGTATTATTCATAAGGCATCTGTTCTGGAATGCTAGAGATATCTGAAATACGAAGACAGAGATTGTTTTGACTTAGGAATGTTTGTACAGTCTTGATTTAATGTCTGCTCTTGAGAGGTAAAAAAGATAAACTTGCTAATTGAATGTGCCGTTTATGGAAAGGTAGAGCTTTTCCTCTCCCTTTTCCCTCTTTTACTTTTCTTCCCTTCTTGTTCCCTTGTCTTCCTTCCCCGTTCCCTTCCCTCCTCGATGTCAGAGGCCGGTCCTGCAGGGCGGTGGGAGTGCAGGGAGCTTTCCTTTGTGTGCACATGCCTGAAGAATTGGGGGTGCTGAGGGATGGGAGCATGGACGTGCTGAGCTAGGAGTGGCAGGAATGTTGGTTACAAGTTGGATAGAGTAAATTCGTACACTGAGCAAAAGACACACACGTTGAGGGTAATGAGAGCCAGACTTGTCTTTTGAGGAGGTAGATAGATAGAACCTAGTTAGAGTCCTTTTTGGTGTGATCAGCGCAATAGAAGAACATCCTCTGGATTCTATAGGAGTTTCTCTGTGAGCCCTTAGGGACATAGGGACTGGGTTCAAATGTGAGCAAAGGCACGGAATTGGCCTGGTGAGAGTGAACTACATTGCCAGAGGCTTTTTGTGGGCTTTCTGGGTACTGGGATCATCCAAGGTCCAGAGTGGTTCATTCGTGCTGGACACACCTGTTTCCAGTCAAATAGGGAGTAGAAGAACTCCAGGGAGCAAGAGGTGGATTTTTTTTGCTGCTCCCTTTTGTAAAGTTTTACATTACTTTTTTTCCTATTCCTTTTTCTCCTTGGCATATTCAGAATAAAAAGGACACATAATGACCAGCCCTTTTATGTATATACTCGACTTTAGGAAGCTCTGTGTTTTATCTCCAACTTCTTAATTCCAAGGATTACTTAATGAGTAGGTTTACCATACTTTTCAGAGCCTGATGAAAAAAAATACCAACTTTAAATAATAGACAATTGCTTGTGAAAAAATTAAGTATGTCATTTATGAGTCTGAATGTCAATTGATGTAAAAATGAACTGGTCACTATTGTTTGGATCCCTGAAGGGAATTTTAACATGGTACCCACAGATACCTGAATGTAGCTGCCTAAAACTAGAGTAGAATTGTAAACTCCACCCAGCCAATCAGCTGCTACCAAGAATGTCTTTTGAGCCTCAAGATTGGAGGGTTATGACTATGAACATTTGAGTTATCCTATTGGCACATGTGGGAATATTTAAATCTTTGACTAATGTACGTGGAACCTTCAAGGAAGGAACCCATAAATGGCAAGGGCAAGTATCTTAGTAGAGGACAAACCTTCTAGGAGTTCAAGATTAGAAGATACATATCTGAAACATTTGCATAAGGTAGAATGGAAAGGTAGCATTTTCTTTCACCGTTTGCTTACTTATTTGGATTGATAAGGCTTGTCCTGCCTGATCCCTTTTTCTGACTTGCTGAACTGTGTTGGTGTATCAGTATTGTTAGTATTGTTGCTGTATAACAATGCCCCTCGCCCCCGGCCCCACAAATATAAATGGCTTAAAACAACAACCATTTATTGGCATCTATTTTTTTTTTGAGATAGCAGTTTAGGCTGAGTTCAGCTTAGTGTATCTTCTGCTGGTTTCACCCGGGCTCACATATGTGGCTTTATGCATTTGTTGGCCTAACTGGGTCTGGATAGTTTTGAATGGCCTCACTCATACATCTGACAGTTGTCAGGCTGTGTACCGTAGTTCAGGGGGCCTTGGCTTGCTCGGTTACGTGCTCTCTCCAACAGGCTAGCTCAAGCTCATTCACATCATGGCCTTCAGACACAGTTATAAAAAAGGGAGCACATCCTAATACACAAATGCTCTTCAAGCTTCTGCTTATGTCTTATCTAATAATGTCCCTTTGGTCAGATCATGTCACGGAGACAAGTCCAGATTGAACATAATAAACTCTTATTTCTTGATAGAAGAGTGACAAAGTCATTTTTCAAAGGGGTATGAATACAGGAATGGAAAGAATTATCCCAGCCATCCTTGAAACCAATCTACCACAGTAGGACAAGGAACCTGAGGGGAAAGCATATAGTTTGAGGATTTGTTCAGTGACAACACATGGTATGAAGGTTTAATAAAATATTAGGCACTGTATGCAGTGTACTTGGCATGCTATTTCGACAGAAGAATAATTGTACATCAGTGGTTTGTACTGTCTACTTTCTTGGTGGTGAATAGCCCCT
>NW_006442484.1:56735911-56752294 GCF_000325575.1 Pteropus alecto
CAAATATTTATTGTAGGGAGATTGCTGGGGGGGAAAACGTGCATAATTCAGTATGTATAAAAGCGACAAGTAACAAAGGGAAACTCATGACTTGGTGGTGTAGCTTTTGATTTTGGGTTTGAGAGCAGAGTTTGTTCTCTATGCAAGAATGCCACAGAGGCAGATTTTTATCAAGAATTTAGCCACTATGAAGTTTGGTTTTAAAGAGCAACTTGATAATTGCCTTTTTGCTAACAGCAAATAGTTATATTGATTACTGTATTCAAGAAATTACCTAAAAAGAAATATTCTTGTACTTTTCTACTAGAGAAGACTGATCTTTTAGTCAACAGATGTTAAAAGAATAACCAATCATTATTTTTCATATACCAATGTAACTAATTCTAGTAAATTAGGTAGAAGCAATTCAGTCAGTCAGTTAGTCTCTAGTATCTCCTATCTACTTGCCCAGGTGGGTGGGAGTATGGAGAAACCTTGAAAAAGTCTTGTCTAAGTGGGATAAGTCAGGAAACTTGGAGTCATCTCTTGTCAGGCCAGATTCATTGGATCCTAGTGACAGAATGTCAGAAATAAATGCAAAATGTTGCATGGGAATAGAGTTGTTTTTTTGTTTTGTTTTGTTTTGTTTGTTTTTACATGTTGCATGGGAATAGAGTTGTTTTTTTTGTTTGTTTTTTTGTTTTTTCACAGCAGTATTCTTATCTACTCTTTATAAGATTATGTTCTTATAGGATGAAATTGTGTATAAAAAGACCTGTTTAGTTTTCCAGGTTTTGGGGAAAAGTCTTTTATAATTAAAATAATTGTGACCCATGTTTGAAAAAAAAAATCACTGGAAAATTTTCTGTATTGCTTTCTATTCTGTTTAATTTTCTAGAAAGACTGACAACCTCCTTGAATCCAGTGGTGGCAATACTAGAAAAACCTTTTTCTTTGAAAATTTTTATTACTTATATAGTTTTGTTATCATCTTCCCTCTCCCCACATCATTATGATGTTGAAACTGAAACAAAAAATGGAGCAGCTAAGATGAGTTACAGTTAAGTGACTTTTGCTTGTGGCATTGTGCCAATCTTTGTACAAAATGAACTAAACCAACTCCTGCTGCCAGAAATTTAAGATCGAAATGAAAAGGAAGATAGTGTTCTGGTTTGTAATGTGAGGAGTTTAATGTCTGCTGAAATATAGTATTAATGCTTCCGGAAGCACATTTAAATTCTACATTAAATTTAAATTTGACGTTAGATGTATTCTCCTTTAGAAAGTACATTTAAATTCTGATGTTTCAGTACATTAGCTAAAATATGAAATTATGTTGTTTGAATGCCCAAGGGATGACTGTGAATTGCATGTGGTCTGAGCCCATTGTAGAGATTGACAGGTTGGTGAAAGGGCAGTATACCTATTGGTTTGATAGGTATGGATGTGGGTAGGGAGGAGGGGAAGTCCTGGATTACCGAAGCCTGAAAACAGGAGGATGAAGACTAGAGAAGGAAACACCAGTTCTAAGTGGAATCAGGGAAAGTATAACTCTTGCTCACACTTAGCAGTGGTTGGTGACAAAATTTTTGGCAAGTCACGGAGCTTTGGAGAACTGTTATTCAGGATCATAAATTAACCTAGAGATTTATTCTGAAAAGTATTTTCAATGTATAAATCTATGCTTTTCATTTATCGGTAAAATGAATCAACATTATTAACTATCTGTCTTCAGAGATATAAAGTGTTCTTGAAAAAGTAGAAAATGAATGGCCAAGTAGAACTAGTGTTGTTTTTAAAAAGATGAAACCATGCAGCACTATAATTTAAGATGTTAAAAGACATTCTGCATACAAATGTATATATTTTACTCTTTCTTTTGCAGACATACATTGGAAGCGTGGTTATATCCGTTAACCCATACCGGTCGTTACCCATTTATTCACCAGAAAAAGTGGAAGATTACAGAAATAGAAATTTTTATGAACTGAGCCCTCACATGTGAGTATGGTGTTAAAACATTAAGTTTTCCCTTCTCTCCAGAGACATTTAGTTGACATATGTGTCCAGCTGTCTTCTTTGAGTCACAGGAAAATGTTTTAGACGTTTTTTAAAAATTAGATGAAGGAATGTAGAAGTTAATTGTCATGCCTTATTTTTAATTTAAAAAAGGGAGAATACTTCATTTGGCGTCAGGCTCTTTAAGTTCTGAAATACTTGGGTTCAGTATGTAAAATATTTTCTGTTAAAAATTCTATGTAAGTAGCAGCTGCTGCTAATTATTTTTGCAAATAAAACAGGAATGTGCATTGTTTATTATCAAGAGCCCAAGCAACATTTTTATACTCTTGTTGGGTTAAGAAGGATCCCAAGTATTGGTTGTGTAATGGTTTTTTGAGCAAAAGGAATAAATAATACCTTGAGTTTATAATCTCTTTGGACATTGTTCATCACATGTGTGCATGAGGCCAGTGATTTCACCTTCCCTGAACTTAGTCACTTGTTTGATTTTTCCAAAGAAGGTCACTTGTTAGTGTAAATAATTACTCTAAATAATAAGCTACAACAATTACGTAGTGTCACAGTTGACTAACCTTGAACTAAAGTGAAAGAACCTGCAGAGTTTTAGTTGTGTCCTAGCAGAAAATAATTTTCTCTGCATGATTGAAGATGGGCTCTATTAATTTTGATAGAAAATAAAAGATAATAATTAAAGAACATATATACCACTGTCCAGATGTTTATTTTAGTTTTCTCTTCATAATGTAGCATATACTGACATTTTTGAAACTACAGATTTAAATGATTTGTGAAATCGTTATTAAAAACTAAACATTATATTTTACCAAACGTATTCTGATTATTTAGTATACTTCTAGAAATAGATTTTGCAAGTGATTGTGCTTCATTTTCCCTTACCAAAAATAAAATCTGAATTTTGTTTTATAAAGTTGTCCCTATAGTTAAGTCCCTGCAATGAAATACTTTATTTGATGCCTGAATATTTATTTTAAATTCTAGGCCTTGAACTTTACTTCTCAAAGTAAGATGCTTGAATCAGCTGTGTCAGAATCCCCTAGGAGCTTATGAAAATCTAGTTTCCTAGGCTTTACCTCTAAGAAGCCAGGAATCTACATTTTTCACAAGCTTTCCAGGTGATTCTTATGTACATTCAAGTTGGAGAACATATTTTCTTAGATGTATATTTACAAATGTTTTTCTTTCCTTAACTGCTTATCACATTTTTTGATCCTTCACAATAATAATAATAATGGCTTGTATTTATTGAGTACTTACATTGTGCAGGTATAGCTCTCAGTACTTGACATTTATCATAACTCATGTCATTCTCAAAATAATTCTGTGATGCAGATACTATTACAAATGGGGAAATTGTCAAAGAAAGACGTGATTTTTCCAGAGCCACACAGCTTGTGGATAGGGAGCTGGGGTGTAAAACAGTCATTTGCTGTGCCTCTCACCTGGAAGTGGGTTCTGCCATTTTCCTGTGAGGGCCTCTTACCATGCACTTCCATCCTGCTACCCTTGAATCACCTGTGTTCCTGCACTCCGAGCCCTCCAAGATAACCTTAGCTCTGCCTCCATTTTTCTCCAGAGATTGCATGCTCTTCTTCCATTTGCAGCACAAATTTCTACTTAAGGATGTTTAGATACATAATAGATGTCTACTCTAGAACATAGAACTTTATGCTTTGGAATATCCATTTTTCTCTTTGCTCCTGAAAGATTCCTGTAAGAGGCTGCATGACACTGCTACCTTAGTTCACCTCCTTGACCCCCAAGGAAAAAACCCCAACCAGCAATAAAATAAAATAAATTTCCAGTGTGCTGAGGATAAAGACAAAACCATTTTACCATGGTCTGTAAAACACTGCATGGGATGTAAGAGATAGTTTTACTTAATGAATTTGCTAGATTCACGTTACATCCTCCTCCCATCCCACTTTGTTCTTTCAGCCCTTACCACACTCCTTCCCACCACATCATCTTTGCATATACTGTGCCTTCTGCCTGGAATACTTTCCCCTCCCTTTTACCCAAGGCAACTCATGTTCTTCCTTTAGATCTCAGATTGTATTAGAACTCCTCAGGAAAGAACTGTCCTTCACCCTCTCCCTGCCAAGGTCAGATCTACTGCACTTGTCACAGTTAAAGTTTAACATTGCTTTATGGGATTGATTCATGTCAGCTTCACCTGCCAGCTTTTGCTCACCATAACATTCTTAGCACCTGGAAGTCAGTAAGTGTTCAAAGTATATTCAACAGAACTTAGGTTTGAGTCTTAAGTCTTCCATTTACAAGCTACGTAATCTTGAGCAAATTACTAGAAAAACTTCAATGCAGAAGTTAAATAATTTGGTCTGTTCAATGGGAAAATAATTATTGACTCATAGGATTTTTATGAGGGATAAACATCTCGTAGATATCTAGGTAATGCAATTATCTGTTATATGTACAGCACTTAGCATGGAATCTGCTATAACTCTATGGTAAAGGATAGCTGCTGCTGTTAACAGTGATGATTATAATACTTATGTAATAATGAGGTATATGGGACACCTTTCCAACATTCTAACCTGTCCTTTCTCACCACTCTTTCTCTTCCGTGGTAAGACACTTTCACTTCCTTTAATGCATTTTCCTGCATCATTCTTTGTAAATGTCCATCCATCTTTGATAGTTTCTGGAACAAGGTCAAAGCTGCTAGGTTCCCTATTAACATCCAGCCTGACATTCTCAAATAGGATTTTTGCAATATAATAAGATAAGATGACTTTCGATGCATTCTAACTGTAACTGTTTCAAGAATTTGGTTTCAGTTTAAATAAAAAAGAACTTGAGCAGCTGCTCAGACCATATACTTTGAAAATTTTGCCAATTAATTTATCTCAGAGTACATTTGGGATTTAATTTGATTGGTTGTTTACTGTTAGTCTGCAAAAACATCCAGATAGTTCCTTTATCTATAGCTCATGTGATTTTGAAGGTGTCCAGAAATTATCTTTCTTTACATTATGGACAATTGAAAAATGTTTACATTCCATGTAAATACATGACTTTCAAATAGTGGAAATGTATATATAAATGAGTGAAGTGAAAGTCAACAGTGGTTTCTTACTTATATTCCTAGTCAAAAATAGTTTCATGTCGTCGTGCCCTCCTGCTCCCTTCTTCCCCAATCCCCTACTCCCTTTCCGTTTGGAGCCACACCTTGAGTGTGGTGTCATCTGGTGGCATGCGCCAGAGAAATAAGGGCTCCACTAGGTGGCATGGATGACATCTTTCCAGTGTGATTTTTAAATTCTTTGCACGTAAGGATTTTTTTTTTTTTTTTGGAGTCTATTCCAGTGAGGACTTAGTACATTTCAGACTACTCAGTAACTACATTCATGGAGAACTGCCTCAGATCACCAAACTTGATAAATAGGAAAGAATGATAGGGAAGAGATGAGGTAAATAATTGAAGTATTTAATCTTTATTCACCCAGTTAGGATAGCACCATGACAATACGCTTTCTGATCTTTTAGTTACTAACTCCACTGCCCTTTCCTTGGATGATCGCCTTTTGCCTTTGCAGCACTAGATATAGCTTATCACCAGTGGATAAAATCAGATCATGCTACGTTCCTTCCCAGAAACCTTCCTGGGCTCCCTGTTCCTATTTGATTGAACTCCAAATTCCTTGGCTTAGTGTTTAAGTTCTCCATAGTCCAGCCTTAGCTCTCTTCTCTGGCCCTAAACACCACTAAGCTCCTTCTTGAAGCCTCCTTTTGAGTCACAGCCTTTCACATCTTTTCCTTTCTATCTCTTTCATCTCAATACCCATCTCTACTGTTAAAACCCCGCCAGCCTCCTAGGGTTAAAGGGGTGATCAGTCCTAGCCTAATACACAATGACTTTTTTTGCCTTTGAGTTATCAGAACCACTCATGTGATCTTACATACAATCTTTCTTACTGTATGGTTAATTTCGTTTTGGTGTCATCCTCTTTAATGAGGTGGAAACTTCTATAGATCAGGGACTTTATTCTGCTCATCTTTGTGATCTCTTAAGAGCTCAATAACTACAGAACAAAAGAGGCTTTTTAAATAATTTTTCATTACATTTTCCTGGTGTTATCTTGTCTGTGACAATTCAATGAAGTCAAACTATTCTTGCTAAGATATTTTCAGAGTTTATTCAAAACTTCATGCAGTATAGTGAAAATTCACATTTTTATGAAAAGCAAGCTAAAGTGTTATTTTTATGGTACGCTTCAACACTGAGTGTTCAGGTTCAATTTATTCGTAATGTAGAACACTTACCATCTAATTATATGAAGTGCCGAGTGGAGGGAACTTGCCACTAGAAGGGTGTGTGGTGGCCCCTGCCAGTAATCTCTTCTGGCGGTCACAGCCCAGGAGCCAGCGGGAAATGTCTCCTTAGATGAGGATGTAATGTGGCGGCTCGTAGGAATTACAAGCACAATTTTGAAGCAAGCAGTCTTTCCATTTTAGTAAATGAAAAACCTTGCAACAAATTTGAAAACTGAGAAAAATGGCTTAAAGCTTTGAAAAATTTCTGGCTACTCTCACCTAAGAATGGGAAAGTAATTAACGGGAAGATTTGGATAGTGCTCTTCTTATCAGTTGTCCAGACCTCAGCCCTCTGTCTCTAGGGAACCTCTGACCCCTAAATTTGTGCCAGACTGATTTTTGCAAGACCACATGCTGTTGGCCATAGAATGATGTTGCTACAATGCTTGTGTGTTTTGAGTCTCTGCTAATCCTGTTATCACTTTACCTCGCTCAAGGTGAACCAGATAAATATCATAAAGAACATTTCTGGTTACATCTCAAAATGTATAAGCGCCATGGTTGGCTGTGTCCAGAGTTTAGGATATGGGTCCATCCAGGGTGGAAGACCCAGGTGTTGTCCCTTTTGTCTTACCAGTATTTTTTTCTACAGCATAGTCGACATTCTGTGAATAAAATTTTATTTTTCATTGAGATCTTTTGTGACAGCTAGATCCTAAATTCTCGGAGAGGTTGCTTGTATTATGAAAGTGCTTTCTCAAGGAGTGAGAGAGAAAGGGGATAGGAGGAGAGAGAGATGATGTAATGCCCTCTCACTGAGACTCGTATTATTTTTCTATTTCACTTTTGGAATAGCTGAGCCTCAAATTGATCCAGTACCTCCCAAAAAACCACTTGCAGAAAAAGATTTTATGCTTTCCCATCTAGCATTCTTTCTACTTACTGCTTTAGAAAAGTTACTAATTTACTGAGCGAATATTTATTGAGAGCTTACCATCCTCCTTTTTAGGCACTGAACAACAGTAGTGAACAAAGCAGATAAATTTCTTGTCTTTGTAAGGGAGACAATTCTCAAACTTAGGTATATAGAAACCAACATTGTTCAAACCATTAAGAGGGAAAAGGGTAGAGCAAAGGGAGGGAAGCTTTTGTGAAAGACAAAATTAAATTAAATAGTATTCTTAGAAAACATCTTCGAGCCATATTCTGTCAGGCAGTTTAAGTCAATAGCCAATAGACTGTGGTCTGGAAGTCTGCATCGGCTTAGGTCTCTATCTACCTGAGTAAACTTGTTCAGGAGGGGATCTGAGCTCTGTCTTACTCTCCAGTTTAGATACCTTAAATTAACATCTCAAATGGAATGACACCATCTTGAAAAGAGTTAAATTGACCATTTTCCTTTTCTGGCTGACTGTCAGTAGGTCAAAACAAATAGAAGGCAATCACCCTGTTTGCTTTCAGCCTTGGAAGGTACTTACTTGATTCTGAAAAATTATGGATTGGAAAACTTCTTGATTTAGAGAGACTGGTTTCATATTAGCAGTGCAATGGCGGTATGGTGGTGAAGGATGGCTGTTAAATTGCAAGCTTCCTTTGGCTGGGTAAGAAATACTTCTGGGTCTAGTACGTATTCAGCTTTTACAAAGCTCCTTTTTGAACTGAATTTACTGCCTTTGACTCTTAAACTCTTATTCTCAGGCTATTGCTTTATTGGGGCTATTCTCAAAACAGTTTTTTCCCCTCCAGAATATATACTCTTGGCAGAAAGAGACCTCAGCTAATTTCTCTTTCAGATGATGACGATTTTAAAATTGAAAGGTCGATTCTGTGTCACCATAATGTTTTTATCATGAAAATCATTGTGATATAAGAATATGTTTATTAATGAAAAGTGTTTCTGTATGTCTGCGAGGCCTCATAATCCCCATTTCTAGATCCCTAATTAGAATTTATATCACTTCTCACAAAATGCACATCTCAGACTTGAAAGAAATTTATTTTGAAAAGGCTGTTTGTAAAGCCAAACACACATACATTCATACCAGCACACACGATTATTTCAATGATATACAGTCTTAAGGGAAAAAGTTTGATTCTCAGTAAAATAGGTTGCTTCCTGCCAGAAATGTTACAGGTCTTTGGCAGGCCCTGAGAAATTCTACAACAGTCTAGAAGAGATTCATTTCATCCAAAGAAGTGGCACTGAGACCTCAGTCCCGAAAAGAATGAGTCTAACACTTCATCACTGACAAAGAGAACTATACTTGGAACCCACATGGGGAGCCCTGACCAGGGAGGGTGTGTTCAGGGTGGATGGGGGAGGGGCACCCCCTTCGTTGTTGAAATAAGACCCATTGCCATGGTCTGCTGTCTGGACTTCTGTGGCAGTAGGACTGGATAGGTGGGGCAAAGGGAGCTATGCGGACTTTGTCTAAACAGGGGCTGGCAAATACTGTTTCTGATTGAGTCTGGGGAAATCAGCAAAGTGAGGGATAATAGAAACAGAGTTCATTCAGTAAAGCACAGGGGCCCAGGCTTAGGAGACTGGGGAACCGGGAGTGGGGACGGAGGCTGTCACGGGCCAGAAATCCATGCAAAGGGGAAAAGGCCCTGGAGTACCATCCACAGGAAGGGGGCTTATTGCTGTCCCCACTCCAGGGTGTGCCTTCCTCCCTGCTTTAGCCCATCTCAGGGATTCCAAATCTCCACGTGGAAGTGATTGTTCATTCATTTGATCAACATTATCAAGCATCCACAATATGTGTGAGTTGCTGGGGATACAAAGATGAATTTGTCCTTAAGGATCCACAACCTGGTGTGGAGACAGGCCAATAAGTAAATAACTGCAGAAAGGAGAGAACGGCCATGAGAAAGGCGGGAGGTGTAGAATAAGCACATGTTCTGGTTTGCCCTGGACAGCCCTGGCCATTCCTGTCGTACCAGCGTAATTATTAATAGTGCCCCCTTGTACTTGTGGAAGTGTGTATCCCCTGTAGATAAGGTGCTATGGGAGTGTCGTGGAGGTGTTCAGCCCTGCCTGAGGAGCTAGATGGGACAGTTCAGGTCTTGAAGGATGATTTTGCTGCATAGATAAGGAATAGGATTCTAGGCCCAGGAAATAATTTTCCCATCAGAGGGAACACTGTCAATTCAGTCATTTGAGCATATGCTACTTGAGTGCCTGCCATGCTACAGATGCTAGGGCGGGTACTGGGCAAAATCTCGGCCCTGTTGGGCTTACATCTAACATAAAAAGACATAAAACAAATGCAAATGGAATGCTTAGGCTACCCATACTTCTCCCTAGCTGACTACAAATTTTGGGGTTGCTGCAATTCTCCTCAGGTTCAGTAATTTGCTAGAACGACTCCTAGAACTCAAAACACTTACATTTACTGGCTTATTATAAAGGATACAACTCAGGAAGAGACAAATGGAAGAGATGTATCGGACAAAGTGTGGGGGAGAAATATGGCATGCCCTCCCTGGGCACGCCAACCTCTCAGCACATCAGTGCCTTCACCAACACAGAAGCTCCTCGAATCTCCTTGTTCAGAGTTTTTATAACCTAATCTGCAGCCCCCACCTCCCTTCTAGGCAGTGGGGAGGTGGGACCGAAGATTTCCACTTTGTAATCATGAATTTGGTCTTTCTGGTGACCAGCCCCCAACCTGAAACTATCTAGGGGTCACCCTTGAGTGACCTCACTAGCATAAACTCAGGTGTGGGTGAAAGGGGCTTGTTATGAATAACAAAAGACATTTCTTATTGCTCAGGAAATTCCAAAGTTTTTAGGAGCTCTGTGCCAGGAACCAGAGACAAAGACCAAATATTTTTCTTATTATACCACAGATAATGGACATGTGCATACATCTTTCTTAAGAAGGCATAGGAAGCTTGCTGTGAAAAACTTGAACGTTAGCTTCCCGGAGCCAGGTTAATGTTGGAGTTTCTGTGTGGTGTCCTAGAAACCTGAATTAGTGGACCTCCTTTTCCCAAGAAATGTCTTAAAGGTAGGTCAGTTCAATGAATGCTGAGTGTCATAAAGACTCAACTCTCCAGCTCCCCTCTCACTCAGCCCCTGCACGTGTGCCCTGGATCCCATCCAGCTCTTCTTGTGTCCTTAGGACATTGCTCTGTTATTCTCTCCTCTCCACTGTTTCACCAACCTTTTCTTCTCCCCCTTCCATTCGCACCAGCATAGATGCTATAACATTTCTCTCGATTCCACGTCTCCTAGCTATCACACCATTCCTCTCCCCTATTATAAAACTCTTTGAGAAAGTTGCATGTACTTGTCTTTAGTTTGTCTCCGTTTCTTTAGTAAACTCACTCTAATCAGACATTTTTTAATCTTCCTTTGCCACAACACCGTTCTTTTCAGGATCATCTGTGACCTCCATGTTATCAAATCCAGTAGTTGATTTTGAATCCTCCTCTTCTTTAGCTATCAGTACCATTTGACAGTTTGACCAATTCCTGCCTTACATCCTTTTTTTAAATTTGGCTTTCTGGCCACCACATTTTCATGCTTTCCCTTAGCCCATCGGCTGCTCCATCTGCAGCCTCCGCTGGATGAGGCTTTTCCTCTCTACCTTTGAATGCTGGGAGTTCGAGGGCTCAGCTCTGAGGCCCTTTTCTTTCCTCCTCGATAGGTTCTACTTACATGTGGGTTTTAAAGTCCTCTATCTGCTGATATCCCCAGATTTAGGTCTCCAGATGGACCTCTCCCCCGAGCTTCAGCTACCTTCAGCTCTTCAGCATCACCTTGGGTGGTGAGAATGCGTCTCAAACTTTAGTATGCTTCAGACCAGACTTTGGGTTGCCCCACCCCCTCTCCTTTTTCTCATGTGGGTCAGTGGCTACACCATCTTTTGGCTGCTCATGCCACAAACCTATTCTTCCTTCTCTCTCTCACCCACCATCGGATACTGTTGGCTCCATCTTTCTATGAGCATCCTAGTCTCATCACCTCCGCTGCCGCCATGCTTATCCAAACCGCCACCTTCTTTTGCTTAGATTATTGTGATAGCCTCCTAACTGGTCTCCTTGCTTCAACTCTACTATTGTCTCCTTCTCCTATACCCTACCTCCCTTCCTCATTGTCTTTTCTCCATAAATGTTATGGCTGCTGGCTAAAGTGAGCCTTCTTAAAGATGCCCATTGGGTTGTTTTCCTCTGCTGCTCAGAAACCTGTAGTGGCTCATGTGTGACCTGCAAGGCTCCACTTGGATTGTGAGCACTGGCCGTCTGACCGTTTCTGTTATTTCTCACCCCTTTGCTCCAGCCATGCTGGTCTTGCTGCTCCTGACATGCCAGATGTTCTGTATCACTCGTCCCTCATCTTGGAGCTGACTTGTTCTCTCACTTCAGTTAGGAAATATCTTAACTATCAGTGGTTACACTACCTAAAATAGCAGTCTCTGCCCCAGTCACTCGCCATCCCTTAGACTACTTTACTTTTTCTTCATACTTTTTTTCATTAATCATTATCTGACATTTCATTAGGTGTTCATTTGTTTATGCCTTTATCGTTTGTCTCCTATACTAGAATGTCATCTCCATGAGTGCACGGGCTTTGTTGATTTCACATATCCATATATCCACAGCGATTAGAACAATGCCTGGCACATAGCAGCCACTCCATAAATATTTGTTAAGTAGATGAATGAATGAATAAATGAATAAATTTTGGAGACCTACTATTTGTTAGAAATTGTGTGTAGAAGACACACGTGGTCTTTGTTTTCAAGCATCTTTAGGCCAGTTCGGGGGAGAGAGGAATGGCTACATAAACAGGTCATTTTAATGTAATAGCATACTTGTAATATCAGGGAATAAGATGGAAGTGCAAAAAAACGGTGGGTTCAGAGATTTCAAAGGTGCCATCTGTGTTGAGTCTTAAAGAAGGAATCCTAGAAATAGGCGGCTGCTGTAATGTAATAGCTAGCTAAATTGAAGATAAAGCAAAAGACTAGTGTGGCCATGGCACAGTGAACCAGGGTGTTAAGAAGGGGAAAAGGTGTTTGAGGGATATGTAGAACATTCAAATACCAGTCTACTTGAATCATTGGGAGGATTGAAGGATTATGAAGGTTACTCTAAAGTGTTAGGAGGAGAGTTTGGGATGAGGGCATTACTCAACATTACAAGCCAATGTATCTGGAAAAATAGCCAATCTTTCATTTTCAGTCCCCAACTGGAAAACATTTTCAGACTTTTTAAATATGCCTAAATGTGTATATGTATAAATGCAGTGTTTTAATGAATGATTGGTGAATAACTGAATATTGAAGTGACTTATAAGTGTAAACAGATGTTATGACAGAACTTTTAGTTGCTATTGGTGATGAATCATAATGTTATTCGGGAGGGGAACGTTTAGTACACAGTATACTGATTTTCAGCCATTATTGACTTCTACAAAAGATGCTCTGTCTTTTGGATATGAAGCCTTCCCCTTGGGAGATTAGTGTTCAATGTCTGGGTGCATGGGAGGTCAGCTTGAGGTCGCAAAAGAATATCTTCAATTATATTAGGAATCCTAAACCTTATAGACGGCTTAGCCTAATTTCACAAAAATTTAGCAATAGAGGAATGTTAGAATATATACATTTTCTACTAATCTTTTTCCTTCAGTCCACCTCTACAGCAGAAAATTGGAAATTACCTGGAGGGAGGGAAAATTTGACTGGTTTGCACCATTGACCTTTATCTTTGGGAAACACATGGATACATACTCTTAGGTTGAGACCTTAAATGGCCTTAAATGGCCACTGGTGGGGTCTATTTCCACTTTTATCTTATATATTTTCATGAAGCATAGGTCGCTAAGGGCTCTCGAATGTTTCTTTAGGAATTGCAAGTTTTTAAGCCATCGCTTCGATTGCTTTCAAAAGATATTCTCACACTCATATACCCTATTTCACATTCCGTCCTACAGTGTTGCTGCTTTTTATATTTATAACTGCCTTGACCTTTATTAATAGCAGAGGCTTATACATAATTTGCTCATGTGAATAGCATTATGGATAAAAAGAAGGGTATTCGAAATAGCAGAATCCCATCCGAGGTCAGAGAAATGTATTAAAGAAAAATGTTACCGAAGTATAAAGATGTTAAGACATAAATTATAAAATGAACACATGTAGCTATTTCAGATTACTTGATATGAGTGAGTCATTGCTATCTGGTTACTCATTTACCTGGAACGTGGGTATGAGGAAGGAGGAAGTGTGGAAATGGGTATGGGTGTCTGTTGGGCATTGTTCCTAAAACAAATAGAAAATGATGTATAATGCTTTGAACATTTGCTTCCTTTTCATAATGTAACATAATTTTCATTATAATAGTATCATATCTATGAATGAATGCTATAACTTCTTGCAGGCATAGATACGGTAGCATAAATGAATCTTAAAACTGGAAAATCTTTGTCACTTTTTTTATATTTAGGGACTTCAGTATTTCTCTTTGGTGTTTGCATTATCTGGCATTGATCTTGAATAGAACTTATAAAATTATAATCAGTCCTAAGTGAAATTTTTGGCTGTGGAAACAAAGAGTTTGTGTAAATTTATAGCTAGTGATCAGTTAGTTGTAAGCTCGCCTTCTCTTGGCCTCTTCTTGTCTCTTCCATTATTTCTTTTGCTTCTCCTTCTTTCCAGGTATCCTGGCCTCCTGTTCCGTTCACTCCATTCTCCTCCACATATTCAAATCCCACTCATTTTTCAAGATGTATCCAGGCTACATCTGCATTTTGAAGCCTCTTCCTAAAATACGACCCTGTGGCCCTACCACTAGTTTCCAGAGCGTGCATTATGTTACAATTATATGGCAGTTTATTGCATACTATCTTATATAGTTTATTGTTTCTTATTTAAGTATTGGACTTATATAAGAGTAAGCATCTTTTGTGCAGGGACTGTGCATTATACTTACTTTGTTTTTTCAAAGTTAGTGGTCTTAAAATCCATTTGGTATATTTGCTTATTTATAGTTAGGTTCGAGCAATACCACCCTAATGTATTGTGTACGTTGTAAAATATATACAAGAATAGGATCTTTTAGGATCTTATATGAATAAAGACATATAAACAGAAGTTCTAATATTTTTATACCCACACTCCAGAGGCTCATCTCTGACATGCTCAGGGATACTCACACCTTAATGTCGGAGGCCTAGTGTTAGGTACGTGTTAGGGACTCAGGAAATATTTATTTTTAACCTTCAGCTATTCTCTGCTGGTTGCTAATAAAATTTTCTTCCTTAAATGAAGCTCAAGGTTATAGTCTAAGTATGTCTGAGATCTAGTTAGGGAGTATAGGGATATATTAGAATAGGGTATGTCTGAGATCTAGTTAGGGAGTATAGGGATATATTAGAATAAGGTAGGTTATGCTTGGTCATCAAGCCTTCAAATGTCTCAAGACATAACACAATGAAGGTTTGTCTCTCACTGATAGCAGAGTGTGAACTTGGTCAGATGGCTTTCCTCAGAGTTTCTCCTCCAAGTGGTGACTCATAGCCAAGCTGCTTCTATCTTATAGTTATAACAACTGGAACACATGGCTTTTAAGGTTGCCGTGGAAGGTGAAGAGAGAGCAAGGTCAGGCCTTATTCATTGGCCATTCACATGGCCTAACCACGTAGGAAGCTGGGAAATACAGTCCGCCCATGTGCCCACAGAGGGGAAAATGGAACGGGATTTAGTCAGTATGTCTCACAGCCTCCGGTTTGCTAGAATCATCTGTTCATTTCAGTAGGGTTGTTCCTGTTTGATAATTCAACTCATGGGTACAATGTAAAGCAAGCTTCTGTGTGATTTAAACTTGAGTTCAGTAGTATAATTTAGAAAGAAAATAAGTCCTCTAAAAGTACTTTCAAATATTTTTTTCTTATAATGGCTGTAATCACAGTGCATTTCCACATTTTTATTTTAATTTCATTGGAATGCGTTTTAAACTACAAAAGAAAAATGATGAACTCATTTTTCATGTTTCTGTTGTTATTTCTTTCCTTCCACACTGCTGTTCTGCGCAGAGACTAGTGGCTTATTGGTTTATTATGAACGAAGGCTTTTAGTAGTGTCACATTTTGTTGCTATTGTTTTTAGAAGTAGTTAATAATAGGAATATTTGAGGATGTATCTAAATGCTTTGATAGTTTATGGCAATAGATCTGTCTTTGATCCAGTTTCCATATTACTGATTTTCTTGGAAACAATACATTTATTGAGAGTTTTAGAAAATTAGATGCTGATGTCATCTGTGTCAGTTCACACATTCATCTCTTGGGAATTGTGGCAAAATGGTTCTAACCAGCTTTGAAACTTAAGCTAATGCAATGCTAATTTTTTTGGATTAAACTTTTCCCAGATGAGTGGTGAATAAATAAAAATAAATTTCTCCTACACTGTGGCATTTAAGTTGTGTTTAAGGACAACTTTAGTTAAATTCTTTTTCTAAATAAGGATGTCATCAAAGATGGAAGGTGAAGAAATGTTAAAATTTTAGAAATGATGACAGAATTTTAATGTTACTTCTGACCACTGAATTTTAATTTTAAAGCAATAATCTTTATTTTCTTTGGGAAAATCAAAGCCCACTCCTTTACCCCCAATACCTAATGTCACTCTGTATTTTCATCTTATATGATATAATGTAAACAATATGTTACTTTTGAATTTTTACTTCCTAATTTATACCAGTCATTCTGTTGTAATTATTGGTCATGATCAAATTATTGCAAAAAAGCTTTCAATATATCCTCTACATACTTTTCTTGCAATCCTCTTAATCTGGAAAAATATACCTGTTTTTTGGTAAATAGTTTTACTGGCTATAAAAAGCAAATTCCAGTTTATACATCTCCATGAATTTATTAAAGAGCTAATTATCTTCTGTGTATGTATCTTATTTTTTCTGCATACAGTATCTTCTTTTGGGAATATACTAAGTTTTGTTTTTGTTTGTTTGTTTTGTAGTACAGGAGTATCAAATTGAGTATCTTGCTCTTTGTCACTATTAATATTGGTAGTTTATTTACCCAAAGGTATGATTAAAAATTATTGTCAACCAACTCTT
>NW_006442484.1:56752509-56754584 GCF_000325575.1 Pteropus alecto
TTCACCTCCCCACCCATATGGTCCTTCTCCCTCACCTTCTTCAAATCTTTCCTCAAATGTCACCTTCTTAGTGGGTCTTTCCATTGTTATCCTTTCTAACAGTTGCAGCCTGCTTTCCTTTTCTGTCCTGCCCAGCACTTGCCGTCCTTTTTGCCTGCTTTGTTTCTTTTCACCACCTTCCAGCATACTGTACTTTCTTTCTTACCTGTCTTCCCCTATATCCCACCCATAGAATATTAGGTCCATGTTCACTGCTGAATTCTCAGTGCCTGTACAGTGGCTGGCACATAACCATTTATAGTGGCAGTTAATTAGATTAAATAGATTTTTAATCACGTGTTCAAATATATCTGATATTCTTGGAATTCATATCAAAAGATGAAGCCAAATTGTAAGAACTTTGCTTGGAAAGCTTAGCTTGATATTTAGTGACCTCTACAAAAAAGAAAAATTTCAAATTGCATAATATAATTTTTTAAATATAGGAAACTTCTTTAAATTTACATAATAAAGAACAGGAAACAGCAGTGACTGTATGAGATGTGATTATATAATGATAATGTTACTGCTAAATATTTACAGATTAACTCGTACTGTCAATAATATTTATTTATTGGTGGGTGTTTTAAGTTGCGAATGTCGACAAAATTTGTGAATGGGAAATATTTAATTCTAAGATCCCTTTCAAGTCTAAAGTTCTATGGATAGATGAGCCTCCTTTTTAAGAAATATGTGGTATATTTGAGGAAAACATTCATTAGAAACTTTTTAGTGTTAGTGAATGGCAGGTTTCCTTCAGTTGGCTAGAACTAATAGGGTGTGTACAGGGCCATTTACTCTTAGGATTTCTGAGATCAGTCTAGATAAGAGTAATTGAAGATTAGTTAACATCTATATTTGATGGTTTTGTCCTTTTCTACTTCATTGTCATCTGAGCACTTGTGACAGAAACTCTTATCAACTTGGAGATGTACCCGAGAGGCCTTATTGACATGAAAAAGAAGGGAAATTTAAAATTTCTCTTTATAGAGATAACAATTAAGAAATAAGTCTTAACTCTTTGAGTTACTGGTGACCAAGATTTGGTTTATTTACATTGGAGACCTTGGCGAATGGAACAATACATTTTCATAAGCATATGCCTCTTTTTCAGTGTCTCTATAAAAGAATGTAAGGGAAGAATCCTCTTAGAGTTGGAATGAAAGGAAAATAATATTGAATTTTTGCAGAAGAAATGGGGAGTTTTGAGGTTATTGGGTGCTGGATTAGAGGATAAAGCATGGAATTGGGAATCCACAAATAGAGAATCCATGCCAATTGTCATGCATTCAGATTTCCTATCTCCATAACGCGAGGCAGGGCAGTAGCCTTTCAAACTTTCTCTTGATTTAGTGTTGCTATAATTTTTAAACTATAGTCTTTTTATTCTGGAAAACCTATGTCTATCTACTTGCACACTGAAAATTATTCCAGATTTGTGAATAGTTTAGCATGTTATAGTTTTAAGTGAATAAATGAAAAATTTCTGGGAAATTGCCTCTCTTAGATAGATCTATCCACATATCTACCTATCCATCTATCCATCCAGCTTTCATCTTTCCCTTCCCCACTCAGGAAAACCTGAAAACAAAACAAAGAAGAGCTGTACATATATGCATGGGTTTTAGTCATACTAATTGCATTATTTGATCTTTTATAGTTCAAAAATGTGTGAGGAATATGAATAGGAGCCAATTATTATATCTCCTCACATTGAAAATTAACTGGAGGCAGCTTACTATTTTATAGTCAATATTATAAAATGAATAGCTTTTTAAAAGTCAGAGCAAAGGAAACAAGATAAATGGGACCCAAGCGAAAGTTAATACCACGATGTTCTCTATGGTTATTGAACTTGGAGTTTTCATTTCCTGGTAGCTAAAACAAAAAGAAATATGATCAGTTACAACATTAGTTTTGCATATAAGATGAAAGCACTTGAGTTGCTCAAGAGAAGTGAAGTTTTCCTTACCAGTTAGGTTTCAAAGAGATTTCTCTTATGGGACTTATGATATGAAGGATGTCATCTTGACTAA
>NW_006442484.1:56754613-56773968 GCF_000325575.1 Pteropus alecto
AGTGGATTTTATATAGCTGCTCCTTATTCCACTTCACTAAATAGAGAGGACATAACCAAAGCACAGTTTAGGAAAAACAAGTCTATAAAGTTGTTTAAGTCCCTGCTTGTTATTCTGGGCTGCTTAGTAGAACCACCACAGAATTCTATCACAGTCTGTGGAGTCTGAAGCAGGGGTAGGGTGGGGAGTTGCAGGTTGGGTAGGGTGGGGAATAGAGTGGGGAAAAGAGGTATCAGATCCCCAGGTGATTCCAGTATGCATCCAAGATTGAGATCCATTGGTTCCGATACTTAGCTTATTGATGGTTTGAATGGATTTGGGAATACAAGGAACTGATAGATTGCATTTTCTCCTTCAGGTGATACTCTTGTGACAGTTTTGTATGTTTCTTTGTTTTCTGCTTTCTCATAACCCGGTTTTGGATTAAACGTGGACTATAGACAAGTAGAGATTGAATTCTCTGGAAAGGACCCAGAGTATATACATACTCTGTCATCAGTAAAAGACAGAGCCTTAATTTTAAAACCCACTGAGTAATGGATTGGGCTGTCATCATTTTATGAAAATTGAGGATGCAAACCAAGACTTGTTTGAATAGATGGTCTCTTCCTTTCTATAAGAGAAGTGGGCCATAAGTCATGACAAATAGATTTTCTAGACTGAAACTAGTTTATGATGGTGATTAGGCAGTGAGGTTACAGGGTGTAGAGTGATCCCAGTCTTTCGGCCTGGGGAGCAAGTGCAGAGACTGGTATTTTCTCAATCAGTAAGGGTTTCAAGTATACACATTCAGAGAGAGCAGTCATATGTGTGTGTGTGTGTGTGTGTGTTTGTGTGTTCTTTTTAACCTTAAGCAATAAAGTTAGGAATCATAGAATATTGTTAGGAATTGAAATTCCCTATTTGAATGACTGTTTATACGAATTCAGAGAAGTCTTCCTCCAATAAGTGTTCCCAATTTGAAACCTCCTGAGAAATGTGGTTTCATTCCAAATCTTTATAGATTTTCTTCTCTGTCACTAAGCCTACTAGTGGGATATAGAAAACTCCACTGAGGGTCATTTGGCATTATTCTAGGACATGTCACTAAATTGAATTCAGCAGCATGCCAGATTTCAATGGCAAGAAAGACACATGGAAGAGGAACAGGTTTGTTAACCACAGTTTTTCAAGACCCTCTCCTAACCAGTTTAAGTTATAAAGATTTAATGTGGAGTCTTTGAAGATTTATTGGTTTATTCATCTAACAAAAGTTTTGAGTGCTCCACTTTGACAAGTTCCAGTGATTTTCCTAGAAAATCTGCTCTGAAGAACAAATTCTAGAACAGTGAAACTCTGTGTCTTCTTTCAGGGAGGAAGTATTTTGCTGGTGGTGGGGGGTGGGGCGGGGGACAGGGAGGAGGCAGAAGAGGACTATGACGGGTGACTCTTAAGAGGCCATGCTGGAAAGTGAACCTCGAACTTGAGGGTCTGGAATGCAGAGACAGCCTCATTTTCATCAGGATACTGTAGTCAGCTCTGTAAATGTCTCCAATTGCTTTTACCTTTTAGTTCAAGAACTAACAAGGTCCTGGAGTGTTGCTAGTACACATGTAATCACATTGCCTTTCTAAAGCAGATTTTAGGTGGTCATTTGCTTAAGTCTTCAAATAGAATCTGTATAGGCCAGCACTAGGGAGAATTGCTGAATACTAAGAAATAACCTAAATAAAGAATTTCAGCTAGAGACTCTGAAATACAGTCCCATTTCTCTTTCACTTACTTTTTTGAATATTTTAACTCCAGAGCTCTTTCTTTGTAAACATATGAGTGTGCACTTAACATATGCATACTCGAATAACATTGGTTTTGATTTCTCCTTTACTTGTTTTTTTTGTTTGTTTTTGTTTTTTTTATAAATAGTTGGTAAATGATCATAGACTTGGAAAATGCTGTACAGTAATTCATGCTGTACAGTCTTGAATGAATAGGAGACAGACTGTGTTAGGATTCATTCCACAAATTTATTCTGAGCATATACTGTGTTAGACACTGAGATAATGAGAGAAACCGTAAACCAAAAAGTCTTCAAAAAATTAAAACACCACATGTGAGGGTATAATAGATGTATAAATGGGATTTTATAGGTATGTAGACAAGGGGCTCCTAGAACGGGAATCATTGAGGGCTTTCCAGGAGAAGGTTTTGGGGGAGATGGTGGGCAGAAGAGCACTAGCCAGGCGACACAGACAAGTTCCTGGGAAGGGCCTTCCTTCCTTTGTAATCTGTAGCACACCAGTGAGGAAGCTTTTGGAGACTGGATTCTGTGTGAGTGTCCTGCCCAATTTTGACCTCTGGGTAACCAGAAAGCAGTCTGGATTTACATGAAGGAAGTTATTAAGTTCGGGATTTTTGTGGAAGATAGAACCTTGTCTTGAATTTAAATTCTGTTAGAGAACATACACCAGCACCATGCAGAGCTCTCGAGGACCCATTATTTGTCTCCAGAGTGCCTCAGGGCGTGGTCTCTTTTTATCCACGGTTCTCTTGTCCTACCTACCAGACCTGGAAGGGTTGTTGCTGGCTTTCAGAACTTTATTCTTAGTTTCTCAAAGTTTGGTCTTTAAATACAAAGTCTTTATCAGATAACTTTTTACTCCTGCCTGCAGGCTTGTGGTAATAAATGCTAACTGCCTGCTTGCAGATCCTAGTGTTTCTCTCAGATGTATATGTGATTTGTGGGTGTGACATTTCAATAGTCATTTTCTTGTGGCCAATTTGCAGACATATTGACATGGCTTAAAAGAACTGGAAGGCAGATGTTCGAGTTCTCCATATCTGGATTCATTTTAGGGCCGTGCTTTCTGTGTGATGGCATAATATAAGAGTTGTTTCTGACCCCTTTATGACGAGCTTCTAGGAAGCTTTATGTAACATTAAAACTTCCTCCAGCAGTAGCCGTAGTTCAGAGTATTGCTTTGCTGTTTCATCGTCCTCTGCCAAGAGTCCTGGGCCAACCTCTTGCCAGAGTGGTGGAGAGCCAGCGAGTCTTGTCAAGGAAAGAGGATTGCATTTTAGGAGGAGGAGCATTGCAGGGAAGCCAGCCTGCAGGGCCAGTGTCATATGGTATTTTTGGTTTACCCATTCTTGTGTGGTCACTTTGAAGCCATTTTTTAAAGGCAGCATTAAAAAAAAAAAAAAAACATAAAAAATGAAAATAGTAACTAAATACTGTGCGGAACAGACCTACTGGCATTTTGAGGCTTCTTTATCTTATTGTTGAAGCCCCTTCCCTAGAGTGAGAACCATCTGGAAGACACACAGAAAAGGAGGAGTAGTCATCCTTTTTGACCACACTAGGTCCTCTCAGAGGGGGCTGTCAGTCACACCAAGCCTGGAGGCTGCTTATTCTCTGAGGGGGTTTTTATCTTGATGGTCCGATTCACAATCCTCTAATTTCCTTCCTTCAGTCACTGAGTTTCTTTTTAAAATTAAGACATGGATATGTCTGTGTAATGACAGAAACTGTTTGTTTTCTGTTTAGAAATCCAGAGGAAAGTCTTCTGCATTTGGTTCATCTCATGAATTTGCAAACCTTATTTGAATAGGTACTTATGAAACCCTGGTGGGAGGTGGTGAGGGGGGGAGTAGGAGCCTCTGGGCCATGTTAGGGTCATTTCCTTTCAGTCCAGACTGTATGGTAAATCCTCATGCGTACCTATGCAAAATAACGCATCCTACTTAAAATCAGAGTACTCCATAGGCCCATTGTCTTTGAGGACAGGATTGATACAATCTTGCAATGAATTTTAACACATTTGGGGGGAAAACTTCATTACAGAAACACATAAAAGCAAAAAGTTAAATCTAGCTGCAGTGAGGACGAGATTAGGAATGAACAGAGTAATAGTAATGAAAAATGCCGTATTTTGACAGCGTTGTATCAAGATGGCTTGTGAAAGTTTCCTGCTTAGATATAGAAGACTTCTCTAAAAGTTAACTGGGGCTCAGGCCAGCAATGAGGACATTGTCTAAGGCAATGAAAAACTGGTGATGGGGAGAGGACAGGAAGAGGTGGATTTGAAAGGTTTTAGGTGTCTGGAAGTAAGAGAAGCAGTAAAATCTTAATTAAAAAAAATTTTTTTTGGTACCAAAATCTCTTTCATGCTATGGTAAGCTCCATAGACGAAATTAATGTGTCCTCAAATGACTAAATTATTATCTATTTAGGTAGTACATATTTCTCTGTACTGAGTACCTGAGGATGGTGATGATAGCCTTTGTATTCTACCTGACACTTTCCATGACACATAGAGTGTTTATTGAATTAATGAATATTGAATTCTCTTAAAATTACTTCCAAGATGTTTCCTCCTTTACACTATCATGATATAAATTTAGCTAATAACCAGGAAGTATTTATTATTATTACTATTATTATCATCATTATTATTATTTTGCCAATTCACTTTCTTCCCTCCACAATTATACATGTAAGCCCAGACATTTCATTGTATATATACAATGGTGTGTGTGTGTATATATGTGCGTGTATCTGTTTATAATCAGGCATCTCATGAGTATTTGTTTATTTCATTGAATTTTGCATCCACTCTGAAAGAGTGGCAGATCTCGCTCTCTAAAATGTGAATAGCTTTAGCTAGTCTTTCAGGCCTTTACTGAGCACCTGCTCTATTTTAGACACTGTACAAGGTGCTTTATAAACATCCTCTGCACAGCTCTGTAAGACCGGAAGTACAGATCAAAGCTTGAAGAAGTTGATAACCTTCTACTGCCCACTCCCTCTCCTCTCTGCATTCTTTTTTGTTTTGTTTTGTTTAATGAAACAAAGCAGTGTGTGCCTGGGGTTCCCATTAAGATGCCATCTCCATTCAAAGCCTTCTGTGTTAACTGCAATGAGCTCTCTTTGCACTTCTACAGTATGTGATGCCACAGAAGGTCTCCAGCCCAGTGTCTTCTAGTGTGGCTTAGCATCTCTGTGTGTCTCCCTTCTACTGGAGGGAAGCTAAGACTCCACTTCATTGAGTCTTGTGTACAAACAGGCACTAGGGGGCTATCAGATCAAATGTGTTTTATAATTTGAATGTTGTAAACGTGAAAGGCTCACTTAACTGAACAATCTTAACTATCTGGAATGTGGATGTGAAGTAGCTTAAATCAGAATGTGTGTTTCACAGTTAAACAAAAATGAAGACACCCAATGTTGCATACGAGGTAGTACTTTTTTAGGCTTTAAATCAGAAAACAATATCTATCTGAAAAATCATCATTTTGAGAACTTGAAATCATTCTTTTTACTTCAGTGAGTAAAATAACTCCTAAGGGTAATTAGGAAGATATTTGGAGTAATAATCTCTCTTGGGGTAGGTATTTCCAGGATTTAGTTGCCCTTAATAAAGTCATAAAAATTAACTATGAAATTAATCAAAATAAAACTTTGCAAAAAAAAAAAATTTGAAGCAATTGGTTTGGGAATTTGTTTTAATTGTATTTACCTTGAGCAGTAAGGGCTGTTCCTGTAGACTGTAAACTGTGTCATTATTTATATGAGTCTGGTAATAAAAGATGATTGTTAGTATTCTTTTGTTAAAAGATACTAAAAATACTTTATGGGCTTATTGAATTTGAATTAAGAGTCTGATTGTCTATTTGTTCTTTTCACCAAATCTGGTGTGTGTTATTAATTTCTGGACAGGAGAAATAACGTAATTTCCTCCTTGCTCTCTGTGTCCTCTTAGCCTGTATCCTTGTGCATGCCTTGGGGTTTCAGATTTTGCAGCTTTCCATGACAGTTCCTCTCGCTGGAAAAGTCGTTTTTTTCCTTTTCTGAATGTGTTCAGGATATTGCTAATGTGTTAATTACCTTCTCACACTCCCTCTATAGGGGGGACTTAAGTGTCCTCATTAGATTTTAAGCTCGGAGAGGACAGATTCTCTTAATCATTGTGCTCAACCCACACAGTTGAGTATAGTGCCTCTAATCTCATGGGTGCTCTTGAACTCCTTGGGAACCCTGTCCTTGTGGATGTTCTCGTCTAGCCTTCACATACTCTTCCATTTTTATTAGGGGATTAATTCAAGACAGCAGAACCATTCACACTTTAAGTCTCTGTAGCAGCAAAGACGGATAAAGTGTAATCAGCCTCTTTGCTTTTGACTGCTTGCCAAGCCCAAAGCAGGATGCTGCCCTGTGGAGGGCTTTCCCCCTGTGGCGTTTCGTGCTCAGGGCACCATTTTCTGAAGGAAGTCCTCCACAGCACAAGGGAATACTACTAAATTCCAAAAAGCAGCTTCTAGGGCCTAAAAGCAGATGTTTCCTCTTTACTGCTTTCATATCTTAAGTCCAGTCCTTTTCCTTCCTGGCATAATTTCGTCTCTCAAACCTCTTATCAACTTCCTAATGCACGTCTCTAATACCTGGCTTTGGCATTTCACCTTTGAAAAGAGTCACACACCTTGGCCAAGTCCAACTTCATATCAGTCTTCAGTAGAAGGAAGGTGTTTACGGGGTCAGGTGACTCTCTCAGTCAGTTAGCCCTGGACTGGGTACCCTTGCGGAACTCCATTATGATTTTGATAATGATCAGGCCCACGGGCTAGGAAGAATTTAGGTGTGCCCCAAAGTTCCTTCATCACAAAAGGATTATAAATCAAATTCCTAAAATTGTGAAAGAAGACTGAATGCTCTTTGCTCTTTGTTTTGGATTATAATCTGTAACTAACTTGTGACTTTTTGAAAGAGCTTTGTTTGTAATTCTAATACTGTAAATAGGAGAATTTCTTGACTAATTGCGAAAGGATTTCTATTGTTTCTTAAAACATAAATATAACACATGTGAGCCATTTTATATACACAAAACATTCAGATATGGGATTTTTGTCCCCTTGGTAGTTACATTTGACCATCGAGATGAAAAAATGTTTTTGAATGACCCATTAAAAAGTAATGAGAGACCTGATGTACATTGAGGTTGATTCCGATGATCTGTGAAATTTCACAAAAATACTGTGGAGTGTGTTTTTTGAAAACCAATGTAATTCTAAAGGACAAATAAACTTTTTGTGCCGTTTTGTCATGCTCTGTTTTAAAGCCTGATTTTTGAGCTTTATTCGATGTTTTACTATTGTCACTTCAGGACAGATATCATCTTAAAATGATTCATTCCTGATGAGATTACTTGTGTTTTGTAGCTAATAGAAACCCACCTTTTTAATTACATAGCCAAAAGAAAGTAATGTAGCTACTTGTGTGTAGGATATAAGAATGTATATGAACCTAGAAAATGTAATGTTGATAAAATATTATTAGAAAAGTGATTTTAGCTCATTTTTAAGATAACTAAGTCTCGCCTGTACTCTGCCATGTGTTATGCCATCCTTCTTATTTTGAGATGGCAACTAGGTTACCTCTTTGACTTTAGATGTGTAAAGAGAAAAAAGTACAATGCAGGGCAGGTTTTTTGACCTTTTTTTTTGGCGTGGTAGTAGGTCTTTTATTTCCTTTCAGCCTTTATATTTTAAATGTGACTCCTGCAGGAAGCATATAATTGGATTTTGCTTTTATATCCCTTCTAACATTCTCTGCCTTTTAGTTGGAGTATTTGTCCATTAACATTTAATGTAATTGTTGATGTGTTTTAATTCAGGTCTACCATTTAATAATTTATTTTCTGTTTGTCTCCCCTGTGCTTGTTCTTCTTTTCCTGCCTTCATTTGGATTATTTGAATTTTTTTTTTAGAATTCCATTTTAATTTTTTTAGGTTTTTTTTTGTAGCTCTTCGTGTTATTTTAGTGGTTATTCTAGGTATTGTAATATACATTCTTAACTTTTCAGGGTCCATATAGAGTTAATATTGTACTATTTTATGTAAAATTTAGAAACCTTGCAACGATTTAGTCTATTTACTACTCATCTCCCCCCGCCCCCAATTCTGTTCGTTTTTCTTTCCTTTTTTACTTCATAGTGTACATTTTACCCATTGCTATTTATTTTTAAGAGAGATTTACTTTTGTTTCCTATCTTCTCTTGTTCCAAGGCTTAGGTTGTTAGGAGTGCTTACCAGTGTTGTGGCTATGAGGAGATAACTGTATTGTAAATGTATTAATTTACCATATTTATATTGGCATAGGACACTAATGCAATAAAGCTTTTCAGGATAAAAAACAATAATTATTTGGGATAAATAACTATAAAGACTGACTTCTCCTGACGTTTTTCCCTAGGAGGTGATAGTATGAATGTCTCGTGGAAGGCTATAACACTAATTTATCAAGGTGATATGTTTCAAGTGGGTGAACATTTTCTGAATTAAGAATATGATACATTTATAAATACACAGGTATCTATAATAGTCTTTTACAAGGAAGGCTAACATTGTGCTTCTCCTTAAAAACAAAAAACTTTCAAGGTTACCGTGCAAAACATACCACACATAATTTCTCCTTTTCCTTCTCTTCTCTTTCCTTTTTATGGGCTATGTCAGCCCTTGATCGGGGTTCAATATAAAATTAGAAATTGGTGGAAAATGGAGGTTAGGAATTTTTTAAAAACACATTTTTGTTATTTAGTTTTAGAAACACTCAGTTTTTAGGTCTGAACTAGTGCTAGAAAGGAAAGAAATAGTAGTGATTTGTAGCTCTCAATTGTAGATAAGAATTTTGAGACGGAGCTATTTTAAGAGGATTAAATTCCGAAACAATTTCCCTAGTGTGACTTGAAAGTATTCTAGGACTCAGGATTGAATGCAAGGGGATACCATTTTGAGAGCTTTTTTAGAAAAAGATATGAACTAAAAAGGCAAAAGCAGTTATCTAAGTTTAGTAAAGTTTCTTGAGACAAATTTTGTTCTTTTAAACTCTTTGGCTCATGGAAATGACAAACTAAGTTCTTAGAATGGATTAGACTGGTTTAGAGAGTGATTTCTCATGTAACTCATTAAGGGTGAGCCAGAGAAACTGAAAAATAAGGGTATGCTTGGAAGAACATAAGCTTTAGGTGATGGTGGTAGTATATTTGGTGTCAGAGCATCTTTGCTGCTTTGCACTGTAGGTGAAATAAACTTAGAAAGAAAATGGCAGGGTGGAGGGCGTGAAGTTTTGGGAAAGTATTCCTGCCGATGCCCTCGATGACCATGAGAGCAGAACCACTGTGGGGACGAACATTCTGAACAGAAATAAGACAGAGGAGGAACATAAATACCAGCTAGATAATTTTGAACGTGCAACTCAACATTCCGCCCTGACTGAAAATAACAGATGAGCCCCAAACCAAACTTCTGAAACCTAAAAGCAATAGGTACAGCTGTTTGGAAACATGCAGAGAGCATAACTTGGTGTTGGGAAAGTTTGGCTCTCCACGAACAGCCGTTGAGCTGATCTGGAAATGAAGGGGAGACTTGCATTCACATGTTAGGCCGTCTCTATTCTTAGAGCTCAACTAGAGGCCTGACGAAGTGGCTAAAACCATGCTCTTGATGTGGTGGGATAAAAACCATGCTTGCCCCTTACGTTATCGTCATTATATGATAATAGACCATACATTTTTGTGTGTGGTAAAATAACAATGCTGACATGCTCACAAAATAATGTGAAGCATATGGGTCACAACTGTTTTTAAGTAAAACTTCTCTAAAGATTTATTTAGGTTCCTTAATTACAGAGTGGTTTGGAAGACTGGCATGTGGTTTCGGTTTATAGTTATAAATGTTGGCCTTGGTGATGGGTACGTGCTGATGTTGCCAGAGAGAAGGAGAACAAGATTGGGATGGGGGTTTGTGTCCTTCAGGGCCCACCCTTTTGTCATTTTTTAAAAAAGTGAAGTCAAGATCTGTGTTTATATGAAATAAGTATGATGACATTTTTACTGTGCTTTGAGATGGGTGTGCCAGTAGTCCAAGCCAGTTTTCCCGGTGCTTAAGTACTTTAGTTTGTAAATTTTCATGAAAATTTGAAATTAGGGCTCTCTAGAGTCCTGAAAGAATTAACTGTCCCTT
Organism: Pteropus alecto; assembly: GCF_000325575.1. Lineage (NCBI taxonomy): Eukaryota > Metazoa > Chordata > Mammalia > Chiroptera > Pteropodidae > Pteropus > Pteropus alecto. Next base: position 56,764,607 of record NW_006442484.1, read on the forward strand.
TTTGCTTTTAATCTTATATTGAAGTATACTTTCTATTAGATGAATCAAGCCCAGTTTTGGGGACAGCAGTTAAATATTTCTGTTCGGAAAGACAAGAAAAATATGTGTTCAGCTTAGGTGTTTTGGCTTGAAACAAACCCATAGCAGAGTCATAGTGAGCTTCTGAGGCCTCTTTTGCGTTTGTGTATGTGTGCGTGTGTTTGGGTATGTTCACATATACATGCACACATACAATCATGGTCATTTATGTTAGAAGTAATTTTGCATCATTTTGGTGTAATAGATAAAGCTAAATGTTAGTTCTAGGAACAGGGGAAAAGGCCTGACTTAACCAACTCATGAAGAGGTGGTGAATGTATGTGATTGGAAAGTTCATTTGTATGTGTTTTCCTGGTCTTGCAATGATGATTATGATAGTGGCATCTCTGAGTTACTGTCTGGAGGTGGAAGGAGTGGGAAGGGAGAGGAAAGTTAATAAGAAATCTAAGCAGTGCTTTCCTTCCCTGCACGAAGATCATAGAAGAAATGGATTTCCTGTTTACCGTTCTTCACGGAGCTCACTCCAGGAGTGACTTTGTCAGTACTTGGAGAGAATCCACTCATTCATTCATTCATAATTTGGTATTGGTGATGTCTTATCTTTACAGCTCTGTGGGTGGCACAGAGATGGATTAGATAGAAAGAAAGGATGTGCCCAGAGGAGCTTACACTCTGGTAAGAGATATGAGGTGTGCATCACTAATTATAATACAGAATATTTCAGTCATTTATTCTAGGTTTTATCACTTTTAACGTGCTTTTATACACTTCTTTTGAATCCTCTAAACTCTGTTCTCCATTTTGTACATGAAGAAGCCAAAGTTTAGCCAGGGCGAATGACTTGCTCGAGGTCATGTAGGTGGCACGTTGTGGATTTGAGCCCAGGGAATCCCAGCCAGCAGCATGTCGTTCTCCTCCGCATTCACTGTTGTTGTTGTTGTTGTTGTTGTTGTTGTTGTTGTCGTTCTCTTCCGTATTCACTGTTGTTGTTGTTGTTGTTTTAACTGTCCCTGATGTGCAGTGGTACACAGAGGGGGACACTTGTTTCCACCTGGGGATCAAAACCCTAGAGAAGGATGAAGCCACTGAGTGATCTTGTGGGGTGAGCACAGCACTGGTTACGTAGGGAATGGCTGAAAGGGGTTTGAAGAAGAGAAATACTAGCTGGACAGAAAGAGAGCAGTGTATACTGTTTATATAAACAAGGTAAAACAACCTGTTACTCGGAAAAGGCTCTTGTGCCAGATACTTTCATAACTTTTTCTTTCGATCTTTCCTTTTATACAAACATTCATTCAACAAATACACTTAGCGTATACTTACTATGTGCAGGCCATTGGATCCATTGATGTGAGGGTTATAAGTCTCCGGGTAGCTTTCCTTGAGGGTCTCATTGTAGTCCAGGCAAAAGAGAAGATTGCAATAATCATAGGAGAATGAATATTTCTGGGTTCAAATCATGACCGTGCAGAGAGAAATCATGGGCATCTGATATCACCTCTCATCTCAGTTGGATCATTTCTCTTTGAGGAGGCTAACATTTACTTGATAGAGCTCTTTTAAGGATTAAATCTGATTATGAATGTGAAAACACCTCACTCAGCTCCTGGTATATTGAAAGTGCTCAGTAAATTGTCAACATTAATGGCTCCACACACTTTCTGAAGGAAAGACAAAGTCCTTGATTGAAAAGCCCCCTGTGGTTTGGTCAGCCATATTTAAACTCTTCCTGTATCCTAACATGTAACCAGTCTCCCGGCCTCCAGACTGGTCTCTCTCATGTGGATCTTTGTGGCCCTGTGATTTATCCAAATGCAGAGGCAGTGTAGCCCAGTGGTCAAGAACAGGGGTCAGTTCTGGGTCTGCTGTGTCATACTTGGCAGCGTTACCTTACTTTTTACTGCAATTTCATCATTTGTAAATGTGATTGATAATAGTTTATTCTTAGTAGTTTTGTTGTGATATTTAAAATGATTACATATGAAGGACTTGGGGGCAGTGTTGGTACATGATCAGTGTTGCTATTTTAGCTTTAATTATTTTCTGATGTCATTGTGCCACTCCCCCTGCTTATAGCCCTGCAGGGTGGCTTCCTATGATGCTGTTCTCTTTGGAGTCTGCCCATTTTCTCCTCACTCATCTGGCCCTTACTTATGTATGCCTTCCAGCAACATATAACTGCTCTTAACCCCTCACCCCACCTCTAGGATATTTTGGCTTTTGTTTTCACCTAAAAGTCCTTTGTCTTGCTAATAAATTCTTTAAGACTGGTTTTTCTACCTTCTAAGATTCTTGAAGTCTGTCTAGTTCTGCAGTGTTTTACAGACCATCTTTATCAGCACTTATCTTGCTGGATTTCCATTTTCAGTTCCCTGCTCTTGACTAAGAACTCTTGAAAGAAAGGCTGAGTCTTAATTATCTTTGCATTCCCAGCATATTCTTGGCATAAGGTAGACTCTCAGTAAGTACTTGCTGATAAGCAAGTAGAAGAGGAACTTTACCTATATTAAATACATTATTATAGTGTCAAAATTATTTTTCAGTTAGCTAGAGAGAGCAAAACTCATCCTATTTGTAAATTTTGAGGAGCAGCCGAGTGTCAACATGAGGAGTGGCCTGGCCTTATTTGATAGGAGACCCTTTGTCATCATAGGGTACAGTTAGAAGCTTGAGGGCCTGGGACTGGACAAGAACCATGGCAACCCATAGTACCATTTGCCTCTGGTGGACTTGATAGTTTTAGTCATTGCTTTGTGAAGGCAGTAGTTATATTGAGCTTAGTGGTAATATCAGCTATTTGGTATTTGATAATGTTTCTCTGATGTTTGAAAAGATTTTTTCCTCATTATTTTGAAACTCCAGTGTACTGTCCTGAAAATCTCAACATTATCTAGCTTTGGACGTGTGATATAACATTTTTCTCCTTGGTTCTCTGAATTGCCTAGATTTTAATAAAATAAACCACAAATATATCATGTGCATTAAATAAAGCATATCTAGAGTACAGTAAATCAGTACCATTTTGATTCATTGAGAATGCATGGGAAAAGGTAACATGGGCCACAAAGAATGGATGGTTTATTTATTTAAGAATTTTAAGGAAATAAAATGTGATGTCTCAGCTTTCTATCTAAAGTATATCAGTGGCCCTGTGAAGAGACTGTAGTTACATCCCATAAACACATAATAGGGAGCTGTAGTCTAAAGATTCTTTTTCCATTACCCCCTGCAGCTTTGCCTTGTCAGATGAAGCATATAGATCCCTGCGAGATCAAGATAAAGACCAATGTATTCTCATTACTGGGGAAAGCGGAGCAGGAAAAACAGGTAAGGCCATCACTGGACGACCTCACTTTTCTCCATTAGAAGGTAAATGCTGCACAGAATGACAGAATGACCATAGCAAAGAGAGCAGGTATGACTCATTAGCATAAATCTGCTCAGGGCCACCAGACTCCTTTGTGGGAGGCTACTGATGAGGGTCACGGTATGTTCCCTGAGAAGGACTTAGCTCCTCTCTCACGTGAAGAAGCAGGTAAACTATCGAAGACTTCCAACCAATGTGGGTGTCTATTTATAGATTCTAGACCTTTCTAGTTCAGTCCTTGAGTACTTTTCTTTTACCTTTCCTCTGGAACACCAGGGTCTGTGAGGTTTTACCCCTTCCCTAAGGAATGCCAAATTATTTGGGCTTTGGGAGGCCAAAACCACAGCTTCTCTCTGCTAAAAAGTGAGGGAATGCACCAGGAAAATGCTGACTTTCACCCTAGAGTTTTCCTCTGAAGCCTAAAGAATTGAGATTTTTGTATATTTTTTTAGCTGGGCTGGCCACCTCCCTATAAAACAAACCTTCAAATGGAGGGATTATCTGCTGTTTTGTGCTTTTAATAAAAGGACTTTGTGTGATTGATGATCTTGAGTGAGAAAGTGATTTTACACATGGTACCCAGCTACCTGGAAAAGATTCAAAAGAGCTGTACTCTGAGTCCAAACTGTACAGGTTGAAACTGCTGTTGTCAGTGGGTTTCTTTGATGGAACCGATGAGTCCATGAAGGAGGAAGGCGGTGGTCTTTTCATAGTGATTTCATCTGTTAAATGGTTTTTTAAATAAGTATAGTTGACATGCAATAGTAAATTAATTTCAGATGTACAGCATAGTGATTCTACATTTATATACCTTATGGTGTGATTACCTCGATATATCTCGTAACCATCTATTATACAAAGTAATTATGATATTATTGACTATATTCCCTGTGCTGTACAGTACACCTGTGATTTATTTAAAATATTTTTGTTTTATAGCTAAGATTGGATAATTGATAATTACTGCTTGCCAAAGTGGGATTTAAATGTTTCCACTTTGCTCGGTGATTTAGCTGTCCATGATGTAGAGTTTGCTATCCCTTTTTAGGTCATTCATCTGAATCTTTGGGTATGGGCTGTTCAGAACTCTCTTTTTTCCAGCTTGATCAATGAAAATGGTAATAAGGCAAATTAAAATCTTTGTCCCCTGACAGAAAACATTAGCATGGCGGTGCATCTCATGCCACCTACTCCCACCCCAGTTCTTTTGTCTATATCTACAAGACTATTCACTTGACATATCTTTCTTTTTTCTTTAAGCACGAGGGAAGAAAAGATGAAGATATTCCTAAGCCTATTAGTTTTTTTAGCTTTTTACTCATTCTTCATCATGACTGAAGATATACTCTTTGAGGGAATGATTATATCAAGTTGTTCCTAAGTGAGTCATCAGAAGTGGGTTGTGGTCACTGGTTTCATTAGGCTCGGCCAATTCCTCATCTCCTCTGGAACATATGTTCCAAGAAGACAGCATATCCACTAATTAGCCTCGTGGAGTGAGATTCCATCTCCTGGTGGGCTCATGCATCTTTATTGAAAAACTGAGGTTGCTAGTACTGTTTTGGAGGGTGGACGTTCGTTCTTTTCAGAGAGAAAAAACAAACATAAAACCACCTCATTCTTATGGTAGAAATCTAGAGGCATAGGGTCCATTCTTTTCTGTAGTTTTCTGTTAATATTTTTCTATCTAATAACTTGTCCTGTTGGTTTCAGTGACCCTTTTACCACTTGAAATTCTTCTCTCCCTATCATTTTCCTCAGATCTAGTTCTTGCTAGGACCCCTTTGCCCCTGTCATAACCTGGAGAATGGATAGCTGCTGCTCAGGGCTGTCACCTTTGCCTCTGGTAGGGCCATTCTGTGTACTGCATACAAGGCTAGGTCCCGCTTCAGGCAGGAAGCCAGGGGAGGATGCCATAGACACCCTAGAGCAGCGCTTCTTAAACCTTCCACTGTGAGCACCAGGTGCCCTCTTCCCCAGTTTGTTGCTGGCCAATACCAGACAGTGAAATAAAAGAAGACAGAAAATTCAATCTCTAATTTTTTGTTTTAGTTTCAACAGACAGAATAAACTACCAAATTGCTACAAAAACTTCTGAAACCTTACCCTTATGTGTAGAATGGTAGGTCCATGGACTAACCAGCTTTGAGGACTACTGGTCCGGTCCTCGGACTACACTTTGAGTAGCACTACCTAGAGGTCATTTGAAGTATTTGTCTTATCTTTAGGCTACTGTAATTCCTAGATCTCACGATGCTACAGTTGTCCATTATCACTAAACCTCCTGGTGCTGGGAGGTGGACACTGCTCCTGTGAGCTGCTATTTTTAAATATCCATTCAACTATACTCTTTGGTAGCTGCTAAATTCTCCCTTTTCTTTCCTAGATTCCAAAGCATCTTCTACTTCTCTGTCCCCAGAGACATTTAGAGTTTTGCTCATTTATTCCCACATTTTTCTGCTCTTCTTTGTTTTTGAAAGCACTGGTACAAAAATTGCTTCAAATTTTATTATGGTTTTAATTGTATTACACGATAAATTTGAGTAATGCATAGAATTTATGTGTCGTTTGATGTCTTCGTTACATGGAGATTACCTATGGTAGAATAAAGTGATGGAAAATGATATAGAGATGGCAGCAGTATAGTGGGAGGAATTCGGAGAGAGAGTTTAATCGTGTTTCTGTGGGGAAGAGGGAGACCAGACCATTTTTGAAATGTCACATTATCTTACCCACTAAAATTGTTTCTGATTACATATAGTTATTAAAAATTTACCAATGTGTTGGTAAATGCAAGAAGAAGAGAACTAACATTTATCGAGGGCCCAGAATGTGCTATGTACTTATTTGAAAAGTATCTCTTTTCAATAAGAGTCTTTACTTAATAGCTTATACAGAATCACCACGTGGTATCAGAGGACTTACTTTATAAGAATTAATTTAACTAGGTTGTAAGCCCTCCTTGGCAGATGACACTCTTACACTGCAGTGTCATGTAACCTGGGCCCTCAGAAGTGTGAATTCTTTGAGTTCTTTGGTGGCCCTATTTAATTCATTATTACTGTGCTAAATTAAAAAATTCATCATGCTTCAGAGTAGTGCCCAAGTGTTTCTAGGCAGTGGTGAACTCACAGTTTACTGCCACGAATGCAAATAGTTTGTGGAGAACCATGCAAGCACTGATCGGGGCAGGGAGGCAGAACATGAGGGAACCATCATAACTACATTTTTCCAAGGACATCAGAATAAATCTGTGGGTCTGAAAAGATGATCCTGACATAAGAAAACATTATAAATTACTTGGTTTCTAATTTTACAGTTACATCAGTTTCTAGGAACTCTTCAGCCATCTGCTCAAAATGTTATGAGGTCTGCCTTGCTCATTAAGGCCTTTAGTTCTGAACCCCAAATGACCTTGTCCTACTTTATATCTGTGATAGTTCTCTGACTCTGTCAGTGACAGAGATGTCACTGACTTACTGTAGCCTTAACATCGATGAGTGTTTCAGAATGCTGAATATATCCACGTGGAAGCAGAATAGCTAAGCAAACTCAAGGCCAATATGTAATGGGCTTTTGTTTTGTTTCTTCCTCATGTGAGAAACGCCTCTCTTGACCCACATGTTTTATATGAATTTTCAGAGATTTCATAGCCAATTTTCAGAAGCAGAGCCACTTATATATAGTTATATTTCAATAAAAACATTGCCAGTCATGACTCCTCTTGGAGTAAAGGCTGTGTTTCTCACTGCAGGACCCATGCTTTTTGTGCCATGAATAGAACAGTTTGCAGCTGCCTGTTGGATCAGTTTGGATGGGCTGTAGCTGTTTTTTTTTGCAGCACTGCAGACTCAGGACTGCGAAAAAGGGCGTTCTTCAGTGTTGCAGAGTCCTGGTTTCATTGTACACAAATATGGCCTCGTTGATTTAGGCAGTCTTTTCCTTAGGTCACTGGACAACCAGACCTATGTAAGCTCAGTCCCTAGGAAAACTTGGGCATTTTAACCAAGGAGACAGAGAGGTATAGAAGTACATAAATATATCTGTGTGTGTGTGTAAAATGTGTGGTTCTCTCTATATGCTACATGATATATATGTCTTATATAATCTACATGTCACATATATGTTACATGTATCTGTGAATGCATGCATGAATACCTGTTAACTCCTTGATAAATTTATTAGAGGCTCTGTGGAAAAATAAAAACCTCAGAATAAGCCTGCTTATATTCAGAGCTGTTTTTTGACATAGTGATTGAATCCATGTGGAGCCTGCTTGGTTAACATACACAGGTTTTGATGTCTTAGCTGTGAGAGTCCCATCCTTTTGTCCTCATAGTTGCAAAACACTTTTCGTGTTTGTTTTCCCTTTTTTTTTGTAAAAAACATTATGTAATTATATGATTGTATAATACATGCATAATAACATATCATTCACAACCTAGTACAAGGTACTAGAGAATACAGAGTTAGATTAGTTACCATTCTTAACTTAATTGGAATTTAAAGTATCCAGAATCATAAACTATCATCTATAAACCCTTTCTGTTCTCTGTAGAAATGAATTCTGATCTAGTAGCATTTTGTTACAGGCTATTTGTCAGTTAATGCAGAATATCTGTTAAACTCTAGAGGTTCTACCATTTTCTGGTGAGAAGAGATTTTTGCCTTCGAAAACTTGATATTTTGTCTGACTGTTGGTGAAGTTTAGGATTCAAGTTACATTCAAACATATGTACAGAAATTTACATTTGTAAAGTACCTATGAGTTAGAGAAAATTATGGTCTAAGAATTGACTCTAAGTAATGCTGTTATATTTTGCCTATTTTTTTACATTACATTTCCATGACTTGTAACTGGAAGTTCGTACTTCTTAATTCCCTTCCCCTTTTGCCAATTTTAAATGCCAGTGTTTTTATCATGTCTAAAATGGCAGTGCTTTTCAGAATTTTGAGTACACGTGAAGAATATATCTATTTGTCTCAAATAGAATAGTTTTATATTTTTACAATATGTAAAGAACATCGTCATTGAGTTTATGATTACTGGATTAATATATTCACAATCTACTCAAAAATAGTTTTGGAAAATGCTTATAATTTTATGCTGTGATTGCCAAGGTCATGTTTAGTTATAATAGTCAACATAATTAAGAAACTAGACTTGGAAATATAAAGGGTGATAATTAATGATTTTCCTCAGAAATGTAATATTTCTCATTCACAGATATTATTACATAAAATTTTGATTTGGATAAACATCTTAACATTTGAGTAAAGGTTAAATTTTATTTGAACTTTAGTATAGAAGAACCAAAAGGAAATAAAGCAGAAAGCTTTATAAGATAACTGTTATTTCCTGTTTCCGGCATGGTGAGACATCATGAAAACAGTCCCCTAAACTTTGTTGGGCCTTACATCTCATCCTTACTGCTTTACTTATTTCTCTAAAGTAGTGAATATCTCATAAACTACTTAAGTTAAAGATCAAGTATTACGTCAAGAGTTGTCTCTTTTAGACAATGAGACTTTATTTGGAGAAGATTACTCTTAATCCTGGCTTCCAAAAATAAAGTATTAAAATAAGCATAGTATTAGAATTCCTGAAGATAGTTAGGAATCTGAACACAGAAACTTTTTTAACAACTTAGAAATAAGTATCCTTGAACTATATTAAAAAAAATTATATCTGAATTTGAATTACTTAAATAGATTTTAAAGTTAATAAAGTATTCCTAATTTCAGTTTGTTAGCCCTTCTTTATATATCAGAAGAGATTGTGGGTTTATATACAATTTAACAGCCAGATGATGTAAGTCAAATCCAAATTCCAAAAGGACTGCTCCTAGTGCCATTTTTAAACAGAATCGATCCTGAGAGAACTTGATTCCATTTCATACTGGCCATTAAAAAGTCAGTGAGAGACCAAATTAATTCTAGCGGCCACCAGAGAATT
>NW_006442484.1:56774024-56822110 GCF_000325575.1 Pteropus alecto
AAAAAATAATGAGAACTTGGTGTGATCGTGTATCTGAACTTTGAGGCTTGAGTTGAGGCAGCAGTGAATTCTATAATCATTGGAACAAACAAGCAGCCTGGCCTGGCCTTTTAATACTTTTTGTCAATTTACCTAAAAGAAAACTTACCCTTTTAGAGAGAGAGAAAGAGAGTGAGAGAGAAAGAGAGAGAGAGAGAGAGAGAGAGAGAGAGAGAGAGAGAGAGAGAGAGAGAGAGAGTGTGTGAGTGTGTGTGTGTGTGTGTATTTGCCAATATTTGGGACAATTACTTTGCCTATAAATGCTTTCAGTCTTCTAATGGTATAACAGGTGGACATATAGGTCAGAAATTTATGTCAAGAAAGAAGAATACGTACAATATATGTGAGGCTGTAGGTGGGGATGGGGAGCAAAGAGTGCTGCTGAGAAAGCAGAATGAAGAGAAAGAAAGCCTGGAGGTGAGTTGCTTCAGAGCCGAAACTGCAGATTGCAGTGTGAGGATGATTCAGGAGAGTTGGCCCAGAGTTGGAGGCCAGATATCATGGGATGTCAGGAATTGGCTGGGAGGGCAGTCTCACTTGACCTCAAAAGGCATAAAGCCTGGAAAGAATATCCCGAAGTGACCAGAAGAAGAGTTCCAGTTTGGACTGGTAGGTAGAGGGAAATGTGGAACCAAGAAGTCAAATAAAACATAATATATAAACCTTTGTTCATAACTGAGGCCAGGTCAGCCTGAACAGAGCAACTGTAGTATGTACATACAGTTCACCAGCTTTTAGGTAAACCCTGAGAACAATGGAAAATGTAGTTCAGGAACTTTACACAATGGAGGTGTTAGGGGAGAATGCCCTTTGGAGGAATGGTATTGCAAAGATGAAAAGATTGACGTTTCTCAGTTACAATCTTTAAAAGGAAACAGCAGAAAGTAGGTATCACAGATCAGCAGAGAATCTGTTTGTACCCTTGCATTTCACAGAAAGCAAATTGGAGGAAGACCTAACTCCAGCCACTGAAGGAAGTACCCAGCCTCTCACCACAGTTCTCGGGGCTCCGTGAGATCGGTTACTTTCCCTATACTATATTTGCTAGTCCTCCAGAAGCTGTCATCCTAGTGCTGGAGCACTTTATGTGACCTGCACTTGGTGCTCAGCGGCTCCTGTTAGTCACTTTTGGGTTGCTCAAAGGCCCTAAAGCAAGTGTTGGGCAATGCTCCCAAGGTCACATTCCAGTTGTTCATTTTTTATTTCTTCAACAATGGAGAATAGGTCGGCAGCCACCTGCTTCCAGGTCTGTGCAAGAGAAATGGCAGTGTTGAAATTTGCCTCCTGGACTCAGAGGCAGAGAGACTCCCCCTCAAACCTGGGGAAAGCTGTCTTGCTCTCAGACAGTGCCACCAGAACAAAGACTTGAGAGAAAGCAAGATTTGGGGAGATTGCTTTCCTTACCTCGACGGCCCAAATGAGGAGCATTTCTCAGATCCTGATTATGGAACATTAGAACCAGCTCAATGAGGAACAGATTGCATGGCAAATATAAGTATGGAACATTAGAACCAGCTCAATGAGGAACAGATTGCATGGCAAATATAAGTTTGCGAAATGCAGCATTCTAGATTCTTTTCCAGAGTTCCACAATGCACGTGATCCTCCGAGAAGCCCTTTAAAAAGGAAGCCTGTTTCACTTCATCTAGCTCCCTGTGGCCCCCAAATTCATTTGACTTTAGACCTCATTTTTCCTGAATACCTATTAGCATTCCTTGGAACTCAGTATTAAAAGGATCAGCATTGAGGAAGCAAGTGCTGAGAGGCGACATGGACCGATAGACCCAGATGGATGGAACCACCCAAAACAAGTTTTGTCCACCTTTGAGCTAAGGGTTCTTTGTGTGCCTCAGGTGGCCTGCTTCTTTTAGCAGTTTACCTTTCAGGGTTACTAGTGAAGCCTGTGCAAACAATAGTGCCCTGAAAAGGTTATATTTCTTGCTATCAAAATCCTTAGATTAGCTGCTTAGCTTTTTTTTAATCGAGTCGAAGAGTAATTTAGTCTAATTGTGAGCAAACTGGTTTGATTTAGAAAATATTTTTGAGAACAGGTTTTGTTTTTGTTTTTGTTTTAATTTAAAAATCTATTTGGTAAAGATACCCAGGTTATGAAGTTATTTTTGGCTTGAATCATCTGTGTGTCATATAGTAATCGTATATAAATGATTGCTTTAAGAAGATACTTTTCTTGAGATTTTGTTAGCTATGTTATTCAGAAAATTTTTTAGCAGCCGGGTGACATAACCTTTAAGCACAATTCCTATTATATCTGAATTAATGACATGTCATTGAATGGAAAAGACATATTTTAAAAGATTTCTAAAGCAGTATTTACTCCCAGGTATAGAGTCATTTGAAAACACTGTTAGTGGGTACCCTTACCACAATTTCCTTCCTCCAAGAATTTTGAAAGATATTTCTGTTTCATTTATTAATATGGCTTGTTTTCATCCACAGAGGCCAGCAAGCTTGTGATGTCCTATGTAGCAGCTGTTTGTGGAAAAGGAGCAGAAGTTAATCAAGTCAAAGAACAGCTTTTACAGTCCAACCCAGTCCTGGAAGGTAGGATTTTCTGTGTACATCAGGTTGATGTGACTTGAACAGTAGATCTAGTTTTCAGGGCACCTCAGATACTTGATGTGCTGGGAGGTGGGCTGGGAGGGAAGAGGAAGGAAGAGATTCAGGCCCAGACCTGCTGAGCAAATGAGCTACATCCTAAGAACTGTTGGCTTTAGTGCTTAAAGGAGGCAACAGTTTATTCATGTAAAAGGAGCTTTCCCACTTAGATTGTTTTTTTTTTTCCCCTTTCAGTTTTTATTCGAATCACTTAAATTTTGCTTAAAAATGATCAACTGATATTTGCATTTGACTTGCTAGCTAGGAAAAACTTGGTGGAAAAGAGCAACTTGAGTGTAGTTATACACGTGGCTGCTTATTTCTGTTGTCAGGGAAACCAAGGTTATGCCAGGGAAGCATTTAAGGGCCAGTGTTTTCAGGGCCATAGAGAGCCAAAACCTGATTGTAGAGCTCAAACTCTGTGTGTGGTCATCTGTATTAGTCAGCTCTGGCTGCCATGACAGAATACCGTAGACTAGATGGCATAAACAACAGAAATTTATTTCCCAACACTTGTGGAGGGAGGCTCAGAAGTCTAAGATCAAGGTGCTGGCAAGGTGGGTTTCCTTTTGAGGAATCTTGGCTTACAGGTGACAGCTGTCTCACTGCCGTGTGATCACATGACCTCTTCTTTGAACGTGGTGGTGGGAGCCTGGCTGGCTTATGACTTCATCTAACCCTAATTACCTTCCAAAGGCCCTGTCTTCAGATACCATCACACAGGGGTTAGAGCGTCAACATGTGAATGGGGGAGGGACACCAACATTCATTCCATTATCCCATCAGAAAACAAAGCCAGAGGCGAGTCCCCTTAATGCCATGGAGGTTGGCTTGAACCATCGATAAAAACCATCCTTTACTTTGGAAACAGTAAATCAGAGTCTTGCTCTATTGGTGACAAGCCCTTAACGTTGCTGTATGTTGTAAGCATGTTTTAATTGTCATTTAACACAATCGTTGGGGTAGAATAGAGTTTCTTAACCTTGGCACTATTGACATTTTGGACTGGATAAGTCTTTGCTGTGGCGGGCTGGTCTGTGCACTGTAGGATGTTTGGCAGCATCCCTGCCCTCTACCACGAGGTGCTGGTAGTCCCCCTCTCCGTAGTTGTTGCCATTGAAAATGTCTCCGGACATTGCCAAATGTCCCCCGTGGGGTCAAAACCACCCCTGATTAGAATCTCTGGTCTAGAAGGGTAGTTTGGTTCATTCAACCCTTTGTTCAGTTATGGAAGGTCAAAATCTAGCGTGGATTAAAGCAGAACTGCTTTGGGATAGGGAGATACCCTCAGTGTGGAGGGACAGAACTCTGCCTGTTGTCTTTGTCTAGCGGTTCCCGACCTTTTTGGCACTAGAGACTGGTGCTCTTATGAGAATCTAATGCCTGATGATCTGAGGTGGGGATGCTAGTGCTGTGGAGTGGCTGCGAATACAGGTGAAGCTTTGCTGGCTGGTCCACCGCTCACCTCCTGCTTTGTGTCCCAGTTCCTAACAGCCCACTGACCAGTACTGGTCTATGGCCCAAAGGTTGGGGACCCCTGGCCTGGCCCCTTCCTTCTACTTTATTACAAGGAGATACCATGCATCTTTATCTCCCAGACAGTGAAATAGGAGCCATGAAATACTTGAACTTTGTGAAAAGCAGAGGCTGAAACATCTATTATATTTTTATTGATCTTTCTTCCCCTTCAGTACCTTAACAAATAAAAAGCTATTATAGAAAGTGCTCTATCTTCATTTCATCATTTTAGTATTTGACTTTTTGTTTTAAGTTAGAATGCTGTCCATGTGTTATATTTCTGCATATATTTATTTTAAGAACGCCGTGATCTAAAGGAGAAGCACTGTGGAATGCTATAGCTTGCATCTGTGATTAGAATCTGGCCCTTTATTCGATGGTTTTTGGAGCAAGGCTCCAGTGCAGGAAATGGAAGAAATGTCTGCTGTGGGCATGCATTATCTTTTATGGGAATGCTTTACTTTTAACTGGAGCTGCTACTGTAAATGAACATTTAGAACAATGAACTTAAAAAAACAATTGAGGAATGTGTCTCAAGTGTTCTATAATGGAACACTTGTTTTTGGTTCTGTGGCTCACAATAAAAGACGTTTGTGTTTAGAGCTATGTTTAGTAATGTGCAACTCAGATTTGTTTGATGAAAAGATGGTTTATGGCTTGCAAATGGAGCCTTGAGTAAAAATTTTTTGAAGCAATTCTTTCACTTGCCCTTGACCTTCAAGGCACAATAAACTGTCTTTTATGTACCAGCATCTTGAGCTGGACTTTGGGGCTGTGCAAGTTAGTTAACTCGGCACCCCTACGTGGTCTCACCCACCAGGAAGGACTAGCCTGTGAAAATACGAAAAATGTCATGATCTTCATGATAGCTAGGTCAACACTGCCATTCTCAAGATTGTATTTATTAAAGCTTTTTAGCTAGTGATGGACATGGGATAGTAATGTGAACCTCTTTGACAAACATCATTGTTTGAGTATTTCTTGTGTGTAGGTTTTCTCACTCGATATAGCACCTGAGTTTATTTTCAATTAAAAGGATTTGGTGTCAGACCTACCAAACCATACCCATTCCAAGGAGAATGTCTGATACAAAGAACTTTCTTTGTGTTGACTTTGTAAATTTTGTCTTAACTGAGCAGGAGCCATCTATTTTTTAAAAGTCAAAAACATAAAAAAACCAGCTAATGTGAAATACAACGTTATCAGGTTTGGCTCCCGAGTATCCAAGGTGAACTTTGACTTTAACATACACTTCCCCACCTGATCTGGTGGTTGCTTTCAAAACTTGGACCACCTTTTAGTTCTTAGTTGGCATTTGAACTCTTGTTACTCTAATCTTACTCTCTCCGTTTAATTTAATGAAGTTATGGAGTTTTCCAGGGATTTGACTCCTGGCCTCTTAATCTGAAGATCTGGTTCTGTTCACTACATCATCATGTCTCTTCAGTCCTTACTAGCTGCAGTGTGGTCCAGAGATCCCAGTAACAGCCTTGGAGTGATCATGGGGGAGCATTGGTAGATATGCAGAATTTCATGCCCATCCCTAGACCCTCTGAATAAACATCTGCACTTGAACAAGATCCCCAGGTGATAGGGTTTGCACTTTAAAGTTTGAGGTGTCCCCTGCTGAGCTTCCAAAGCACCAAACAGGGATCCTCTCTGCTTATATAACTTATATTTATTTAACTTAATTCTCTGCTACAATGGCCCGGACTAATTGGCCCTGCCTTGCGCATAAGCTAGGTGAAACAATCCTTTTACCTTATGACAGTATGAACTACCCGTGTTAAACAGGAGCGCTCGGTGCCTGGGCAGCATGAACCCGTGGCTCTTATGTGCCCTCATTTAAGAGGAAGTCCTGCCAGAGGGTGGGGGAAGGGGGGAGGTAGGCAGGATAAAAGGGGTCAAATATGTGGTGACAGAAAGAAAACTAATTATGGGAGGCGAACACACAATGTAAATATATATGCCTTAGTGTTAAAATGTACAGCTGAAACTTATCAGATTTCGTTAACCAATGTCACCATAAAAAAATAAATTAATAATAATAATAAAAAGGCAAAAAGGTAAAATAAAATAAAAGGAAGTCCTGTGGGAGATCCTGGCTCTGAGGCAGCAGAGACTGGAACATTTGAATTTTGCAGTATGGGACAGTTTAGTTTTCATTATATTCTGGAAAGTTTCAATTCGGTCTGACAGCCATAAACTGTGTAGCGTTTTGCGTTTTGACTATTGGAAATGACCTTAGTTTTTAAATCTCTTACTCTTTCTATTGCATATTTAATCACATTTAAATAGCTTTACTTAAAATTAATTAAACAAAGTTTCTCAGGACTTATTCTATCTGGAAATCTTACTAAATTTCACAAAATCTTTGGTAATTTTAAGTAGGAGTTATCTCTGAAATAACCTTATTCACTGATAGTAGTTGGAGATCATAGAAGCCTGGCTTGTTTGCCACTCAGTTGACTACTGTCAAAACAGTTAAAAGGTCTTGAATTAGAAGAGGTTAAGTTACAGTAATACTTAAAAAAACTCCACGAATCATAGGAATGACTTTTTTTATATGAACTTATAATAAGACATGGCAGCTTTAGTATGCTTCAGTTAAGTATGTTTCTATGGAAATTCTGGACGGAAATGTCATTGCTACAAGTTGTATTTTCTAAGATTTATAGATGTCAAATATTACATTTGTTTTATCTCTGTTCAAAATTATTTTTCTGTCAATTTTAACTATGCAACTGTTTCTTTCTTAATAGCTTTTGGAAATGCCAAGACTGTAAGGAATGACAACTCCTCTAGATTTGTAAGTATTTGTATAAGCATAAGTGTTAACACTAATATTTAGCTCATGTATGTTTAAATAACTTGTAGATGTTTACTATTTCTTCATACACAAATTTTAAAAATTAGAATACCATTGCTGTTGAGATACTAAAAGTTTTATAAGGACTATTTTTTGCTTTCTGGAATTTTCCTTTTTAATTCCTCTTGGAGTGACAAGCTATTTTTTTTTTTTTTTCCATGAGTAATTTCAATGAGGCTATTTAGAATAACTCTTTACTTATCTGAGTTTTGGTGTTTAGAAATCATAATTAAGAGTCAGAAATTAAGTAGAAAGAAGGATAAGCTGGGTGTCAAGTTTGTCTACAGCTTTTGTCCTTTGTGCAGTAGGATCAAAACAGATAGAGGTATATTCTAAAACTTTAGAAAGTAAAATCATTCAGTTTGGCAGTGACAGCTAATGGAATCAGGGAGGGGGACTGAATAGCAAAAACTGAAAGTAGTTGTTTGGAATTTGGTTGAGGTGGAAAATGCCAGTTCTACTAACAGAAACCTTTCCAGCATCATCTCCCATTGCTCTCCAGCATGTACTCTGCACATCTGCCCACGGGGATCTCTAGCCGTGCCTTGCTCTGTTGTGCCTCTGGTCTTTACAGAGACATAGACACTATCTGGAGGCAGCTGAGGAAAATACGTTGAGTGTGATGATGACATTACGAAATCGGGCCCTTTTTTTCTGGTTTAACGAATTTTATAAATTTTGTAATAAAAGATCATTTACTTTATAAGCTCTCTTCTCATATGCCTTATTTGAGACTGTTTTCCATGATCTTTCATGCCTCCTGTCTCCAGACCCTTCCTGCTCTTTCTCTTCCCTTCCTCTTTAGCCCCTTTCGGTTTTTTCTTATTGGAGTCATTCAGTGCTTAAGGCAAGAAAATGACCTTCCATGGAGATAGTTTTGATAGCTTGGAAAGTGGGAGGTTCCTAATTCAGAAGCTGTGAATTTTTTCCATTGGATTAGCCCCTTCAGTTGTTATAACTGATTTGAGCCATGCCTTTCCTTGTTGAGGTAACATGGCTAATCTCATTACATGAATAGAATTAGAAGCAACGTGTGGGCAGATAGAAGTAATTCCAATAGCTCAAGCTTCTTTATGGAGATTTTATTTTTGCTGTTTGCAAACTACACACACTTTACAAAAAATATTTGCAAATAGATTTAGTCTACAGACCATAAAAATAGAGAAAACCATATTGCTTAAAGAGTCATTACTACTTTGTGACTTTGAAATCTAGTGAAAGGCTTGGAAGGTGATTTGACTTACTAAGAAACTTCAGAGAAATCCTATTATAATAGGATTGAGATGTGAGATTAATGCTGGATTATAGGCTAAGTCATTTCATGCCCAATTTTTAGTTATTTCTCTGCTTTTTGGTCTGTCACTTGACCAGTAACATACTCAAACCCATGAAATAATCTTATAGTAGAACTCTGTTGTGTTTAAAGTTACTACTATGTATAATAGTGGTTTATGACTCCAGAGAAACTGATTTTCTTTGACAGTGTTTGATGGGTTAACCAGAATTAACGACTTGATTTCTTCATTGAGAAATGTGGTCGATCCTGTGGTGGTTTAGATAGGTACGCTTGTTGTGGTTGACATTTTAGACCAGTGCTCCCGTGAAAGTGACTCACAATGTCCCCCACACCTCTATCACTTCTAGTTTGACAGATTGAGCTTCTATTAAGAAAGGGACTCACTGTTTTTGAAAAATAATAATAATAATAATAAGGCTTTGGAAATCATTGCTCTCAGCCAAGGATTTCAGAGGAAGGGAGAAGAGTAATTCGTTGAATATCTGCTATGTACAAAGAGCCAAGTTAGGCACTGGTGAGTATAGGAAAGAACCTAGAGGGTCAGAAAAATTTTATTACCAAACCTCTCATTCAGTAGGAATGAAAAACCCAAGTTTTCTTTAAAAACTCTGTTTTTTTTTAGACATAGGTCTCCCTGTATCTCCTCTTGCAGCCTATTATCCTTTTCCTACCAGCAGCCGGAGTGATCTTTACAAACTTAAGTCTCATCACTGCCCTGCTGAAAGCCTTGGATGGTTCCCCCCTTGAACCTGGAATACAGTACAGGCTCCCTGGGGAAATCCTGCATAGGCTGGGGGGCCTGCTCTGCCCTTGTCTGCCCTTACTCGGTCTCTGCCACACAGGACTTTGTGACTGTCAGGCCTACCAAGCACTGTCTAGCCTTAGTCTTCGCAGTTGCCTGTGCTCTGTCCTCAAATCTTTGCGTGGCCTGCATCTCGTACTATTTAGATATCACCTCAAATTTCCTTTCCATGATGCCTTTTCTAGACTCTGTGACTTCATCCTGTTTTTATTTTTTTCTGGCATTCATTAGTCTCTGGAATTATTATATTCACTTCCCCTGTTTACATGACCCTTGACCTTAGAGAGTGAGATCTATGGGAGCAAGGTCCTCGGCCTTCTTGTTCGCTATGGGGCTTCAGTTCCTAGAACAGTGCCTGGCACCATAGTGGGCACTCAGAAAACATTTATTGATGTTACCTTTAAGAAGCTTATTGAGCAGTCAGAAAAAATGGACATGTTTTCTAAAAGTAATTACAGCACAACTCATAATAAGTTCCCCATGAGAGGTGCAGATTAAGTTTTGTGAAGTTCGGAATAGAGAAGCTGGGGGAGTCTGGGGCAGAAGACAGTCTTGAATGGCCTGTGAGATTTATATGTGCTCAAATCGAGTGGAGAGCAGGCAGAGCTGGCAGTACAGCATGAGAAACCGAGGAGAGAACCAGTGTGGACCTGCACTTGTCAGTTAGTGGCTAGACCAGAGGGTCTGGTCTGGAAGGGAGCCGCAGGCCAGAGGGCTGGAAAAGGTGGGTTAAGGACGCAACTGGAGTATCTGATTCAGGGTCTCAGACTTTATTTTGTAGGCAATGGGAAGCCACTGGTTATTTCTGAGTAGACAGTGACACGATCAGAACCAGGCTTTTGGCAGTAATCAGGATGTGGCTAAATGGGATGAGTGCCATACCAGTATCAACAGAATTCTCAGTGCTGTCCAATAGTTTATCCCTACTCAGCTTCCTTTCTCATTTTCCACAGTGTTTGTTCTACTCTCTTCAAACATCCTATCCTTTACTCTTAGCTGGTGATATTATGCCTACTTCACAGAAATATCATCATCATCACCATCTTCCTCCTTATCTAAACCTTCAACCTTTTTTCTGCCTCACCTATCCCTTTATCTGTATATATACCTTCCTGTCACACTGGGAAATTTTCAACTCTGGTCTCATACTGATCCTAATCCCTCTACCTATGCTCCGTCCTATGGCCTCTCATGCCCAGGGACCACCTTCCATCAAAATTGTCCCCTCTCATATGATCGACCTCTCACTCTCTTGTGAAGTTACCCTTTCCCGCCTCCTTTGTAGCTGCTTTGCCTGCTTTGTCCCCTACCATCATGGAACATCACTATATACTCGGTTGCCTGAGCCAGATTCCTGGACTTTTTAATCCTTGTCCCCCTTCTCTCTTTCTGACCTTGTACATGCACCCAGGACCTGTCGTTGTGACTCTCTGGGTAGCTCTCAACTGCTTACTTTTCCCTTTTGCTACTCCTGCTTAAAGCTACCAACATTTCTTCTCTGATTACTGCCACCTCCTCTCAGCTACATTTGGTTTTGTTCTTTTCCAGTCTATTCCACACTAGCCAGAGTGATCTTGTAAAGAGGCGAGTCTGATCTTGGCATCCTTGTTTAGGAACCTTTAATGTCTTGACTTAGTTGTCAGGAGAATGTCTTGATGTCATGATGTGCTCCAGCTTCCCTCACCATCTTCACACATGCTGGTTCTTATGCCTGCTCCTTCCTGCTCTCCCACCTCCTTGCCTGCCTAACTTCTGATACTTTGCATTTAAGTTAGGACAGGCTTCCTGCTCTCCCTTTGTCCTGCTCTCCCTTTCTTTGTGCATAGCGCCATGGCCACTGTAGGATGTGTCCCCATACACAGTAATGCCCTGTTTACCTGTCTTAATTCTCCCCTAGACTGTAAGTTTTTGAGGATAAGAATTGTGCCTTGCTTTCCCTTGTGAAGGCTTCAGTATCTAGGAAGTAGTTGATAGACCTTCGCTTAAAAATAAGTGAAGACTTTAAAATAGCAGATGACCCATGATAATGAAGAGGAAGTGAGAGAGCATGCATGAGCTAACAAAAGGTAAATTGCATCATTGACTGAGTGCCATGTGACCATGTTTCTTCTCTCTATTTTGAAAACAGAAAAGAGTTAAAGTAATTTTTTGGGAGAATTATTTATAAACCATCTATCTGACTATTGTTAAGGTAGAACATGAAACAAAACCAAAGACTACTTATTAGATCAACACACCCGTTTCCAAACAAAAAACAGCTCTCAGGGCTATTCTCTTAGACTTGTTACTCTTTAACTAGACAATTGTAGACCAATTCTTTAAAAATCACAGTATGAAAGTCCTGTGTATTTTCTCCGTGTTTAATACACGATCTGTAAAGTGTAATATGAACCTGGTTATATATTGCTGTGTAATCTAGATCAAAAACCCAAGAGAGTAATACTGTTCAGTGTTTGATTCTGAGCTGGCCAAACCACATAATTATGTATTTGATTTGAGTAGATATAAAAACAGTACTTTTAAGTGTTCTACCATCCAGTACGTTTAGAGTTTCTAGCCATGGCTTAAAACATATTTTGCCTATAAAAATGAAATAATTTATCTTTTCAACTAGTGCATATGCAAGGAATACTTATTTTTGTTAGTTTTATTCTTGACTTGAATACACACTTCAGAATTTGAAACACAAATCTGAAATGGAAAAGTTACATGACGGCTGAGAAGATCTATTCTTGAATTAGCAGTGGGATATGTTAGTTTTGAACTAATGTGGTATTTAATATGAATTATTCATGGAGACATATTGTTTTGCATCATGGTTACATAAACTGTAACTTTCTTAATTATATTTAAACAAGTGTATAAAGAGCTTGGTATGCTATTCTTTAAGAAGATATGCTGACTGAATATTTTGAGGTGAACCTGAAAACTCACAAAGTATTTTTTCGGCAGGGCAAATATATGGATATTGAATTTGATTTTAAAGGCGATCCACTGGGAGGAGTGATTAGTAACTGTGAGTATTTTACTTGAATCCTTTTAAAGAAGTTCAGAATAGTAAAGCATGTATTTATAGAATATTTTAGATACTCAGGTCTTCAAGAGATGACTATAAGAATACATTTTCTTGTACTACTTAGACTTTTAACCTATGTGTTTCAGGTTGTCTTATATAATTTAATATTTTTTAAGGAATACTTAATCTTTACCTTTGAATAACTTTTTAGGTGTCTGCTAAAGAAGTATGTATTAGTCCAACTATATTTTATATTCTACAGATCTTTAAGCCAATCTAGTAATAAAAAAGATTCTGCAATAGTTATTTTCTTTAACAAAATTATTTTATGATTAAAAACAAAATAATAAATAGTTGATTTTAGTTTAATAACTTTTGGGGGTAACATCCAACATAATGAGCGGACCTATACTTCAGTTTTTATTGTAAGACATTTTTTTGTCTTCGGGTTTATCTGAATCGTTGAAATGTGATAGACCCATTAGGTAGAATTACAGGTTTGTTAGACTCCTTTAGTCATGATTCGTGATTTTAGAAGTGAAATGTTCTCTGTCAAAGGCGAGAAAACAAACTGTCAGATGAGGTTTGCTTAACAGCCCCACGTCCAGAGTTTTCTAAAGTGGACATTAATGGTCAGTACCTGTTATAAATATGGCCTTGACATCAGTGTTTTGTGGCTGTAGTATATGTGGCACTGCTCTGATGTCTCTGCTTGTGTTGATTTTGCAATTGATTAGTTTGAAAAATTGAAGATGATGACTCAGGGTTTGTGCATCTCTCACTGGAGCCATGGCCTGGTTATCTTTTTGAATCCTTTTGTTTTTTTTTGAGAGCCACACTGTTGAACCTCCCACTACATTGGCTTGGCCCCTTTACCACCCTATGATGCTATTGGGATTGTTAGAATGAAAATAATTTAAATTTGACTCGGAAAAAAAATGACAAATTGACTCAGGTATCCAAAGTCATGCTCATTATATTTGTTATAGCAGTGGCATTCCTTCTTCAAATGAATTTTTATACTGAACCCCACATCTGAAACAGATAAAATAAGACCTTATCTGGTTTAACAAGAGATGGATAGCCAGAACTCCTGGACTCCCAGGTAGTCCCTGAGATCTTCCAGACAAACTCTACAACTAGAGGAATGCCACTTGAAAGTTAGTGTTCTAAGTAATTTGGGCAAACTGTCCAGCTGATTTTTAAAAAAATATTTAATCACTATTTGTAGAGTAACCTTCTAGAGCTAGTTTCCTCATCTTTCAAACAGTGAGATTGAATTGAATAAATTCTATGGTTCTTCCCATTTCCACCATTTTGTAGCTTTTAAATAGTTTAATTTTTCATGACTACACACTTTATGTGCCATGCATTGAGATTATCTATATTTGCAAAAATGTATAGTTACTAGAGAAACGCCTTACACGGAAAGTTTTGATATGAAATGAAATCGGCTAGGATAGTGCTGCTTAGGTTAAATGGTTTTAATATGTCAAATATGGAAGCAAAAGTCATGCAAACATATATGATGTAACCAAAAGCAAATGATTATAACCCTGCTAAGCTTGTTGGACAAGCTCCTTTCATGATGTATGGTAGGTATTGAGAGTTATATTGGAAAAGGTATGCCTCAATTTTAGACCACCATTTTAAGGAATGATTAATTTTTATTCTGAAAGATACTCATAAATCTTTAGCATTTATTCTGTGTAAGACAAATTAACTTATTAATTTAATAATACACTAAGTTTTTAAATGAGGGTAAGTTTACTGTTTTCATTATAGAACTTATATCTGAACATTATGGAATTATTGACCTAATATTACTTTTGAGGATATTTAAAGATTACTTATTACATATATTAGAAAACAACTTAGATTTTACACTTGAAGTTTAAATTCCAAACAGAAATGTCTTCTACCCTCCAATTCTTACAGTATCCATGGAGAATAAATATTAAACACTCAGTTATTTTCCAATTAAGATTACTATATCATCATGAATGGATTTCATATGGTGTTTGTTACCATTTGTTCCCACAATGAAGTTATATTGAAATTTGTGGTAGTGGGAACACCCTGGTATTTTAGAGTACCCTTTGCTTTGGAGAGGAAAGGAATACATTAGTGGTGAGAGCAGGAAATTTCACCCTGCATAGATAGAAGACTGACTCATAGGTGGTCACTGGGAATTGCCGCCTGCTGGCTTTATAAACGGGTGTAAAGCAGTGGGTAAACACGCTCTTGTTATCTCCAAAGGTTAGCTTCTTGTGGCCTAGAAAAGAACACAAGGTTTGCCATTTTGTAGGAAGTATATTTTACCTCCTTTTCCAGCAGCCACCTAGTAAAAGTATAGATTGTTGGCTATAATTATTAGCCTGAAAAAGGCACAAAATCACTTGAGCCAGTTGTGTACCCACGAAGTAGAAAAGAAAGCCCAATAGCTTACCCTCTTTTTCTAAAAGAGATATGCTATAAAACTTGTCTTGAACTCACTTAAAAGCTAATAATATCCCCGAGGTTAGTATCATTAGGAGAGAGGTGTTTAAAAAATAGAAAATGGTAAACATTTACTTCATTTATGGAAGCACGTCCAGATGTTTGGTTGATGTTTGGTTGAGATAACATTTCTCCTACTTTGTTAATGCTTGTTGGTCTCATAAAATTTATACATTTATATTTGAGGATTTTGGATCTAGTGTTATGCACTAGAAACTTTTGGAAACCTGATGCTTTTATTAATAGTCAGGCTCTTGGTGGCAATTTAGACTGGAGAAAATGTAGCACAAGTCTCAAGGGATTTTATCTCCTAAAAGAATAGCACAGAGATATATATGCTATGAAAAAGTCTCATGATTTCAGGTGTACATATACCTGCATCACCTGTAAGGACAGGAGATATGGTTGTCTTTTTCACCTTAGTTTATCAAGAGCCTAGTGTAATACTTGACACATAGTAGGTGCTCAGTAAATGCTGGGGACGAGGATGGAATTGGTTAAATATAGGCAGGCCTTACATTTCCCTGCTTCATTATTGGGGCCATATTTATGAGCCTACTTACACAGCTCTCAGTGGTTTTTCATGTGGTTCCTAATGTCTAAACAAAAAGACAGCAAGTTATTTAATTCTCTTTGTCTGCGTTTTTCATCCTTGTGATGGGATAATAATAGTACTGACCTCATGGGGTTGTGATAAGGTATAAATTATATGTTAACATATAAAGGACTTGTAATAGTGCCTGGCACATAGTAAGTACTCAATAAATGATTGGTTTTTAAAATTATTATATACTTATGTGCTTATTGTCTCTAACTCATAGCCAAATATATCCCTATAAGGACAGATTTACTTTGATTCATTGCTGAAAGATAGCAACAAAAATAGTGTCTGACGCCTAATATATATTTGTTGAATTAATTAACTAATTAATTAATAATCACACAAGTATCAAGTATACAATGCACAAGTACGGCTATGACATAGAAAAATTTATTGAGAAATAAAACTGCTTTATTGGATATTTTTATCTGAATATTACAATTTTTTTTTTATTGAGGTATAATTGCCATGCAACATTATATTAATTTCAGGTTTACAACATAATTATCCACTATTTTTATATGTTGCTAAATGATCACCACAATAAGTATTGCAATAGAGGTGGAGGTAAGGGAATGTAATGTCATGGCATGCCAGATGTTTTAGATCCCTCAGTGCCTGTAACCTGAAAATACATGGAGATCTGCTTGAGATCTGGCTGTGAGACAGCCCTATGGTGAGCGTTCACATCTGCTTTCTTTTACTGTAATACATGTGCACAGTGAGCAATTTGTAAGAAGACATTTGCTCCCTCGTTTTTACTTTAAAGTCTGTCATTAGCAAAACTTCTTAATTGTCATTCTTTAGGGTTCTGTTGTCTATTTCCAGAAAAGTGTAGAGTTGATTTGAGAATATATGTGTGTGTGTGTGTGTGTGTGTCTACACACACACACACACACACACACACATTCTAATATATGAGCAAAAGTAAGTTCATAGTCAGAGTTTTGCACTGAAACAACCATCAGTTATGCCCAGTAACTCACTGGTTATTTGACATTGTTCCTTTAGGGATAACTATCCAAGACAACAGAAACTAAAGGGAGACATTGTAGTTACTCAGATTGTAGGCCTGTAATTATTGCTGAATATATCATTTTGCTTTAACAAAAGGGCATAAATTGATGTGGAAGAGCCTAAATGCCACTCAAATACTTCTTCATAAAGTTTATCTTTGAGCAGCTAGAGAGGAGCATGGGAGGCGGGGGGTGTTGATCAGTGTTCCACAGCATGGGCGTTCGTTGTCATTCTGGCCTCACTGGCAAAATAAAGATAAAGCTGATTCTTCCTTAACCCTGAATCAAGAACTTGGATCATTTCTTTTTTTCAGGGAGGGAAATTATGCTTAAAATAAGAAACTTTGATCATACTATCTAATCCTTCACCTGTTATGTTCCAAAGTGATGTGATTTTTTTTTTACCCCTTCCAAACTCCTACTTGTCCTTTTATTCCTTTGCCTATTAAAAGACTTCTTTCTCCAGCAAGTGCAAACATGGACATTTTACTTCTTTCATATCTTTGTGTGGGGAGGTTGTTCTATGATAGGCACAAGCACATGTATGTTCTGTGGACTAGCTGGTAATTAGTCAAAACTAAGAAAGCCTCTAAAAGATGGCCTGGTTCTGTGAATACGTAGTCAGGTGGCAGAGGCATGGATGGGATTGGTGGAGAAGTTCTGATTCCAGAGTTATGCTGTCCTGCCCATTGATTTTCCCCTTCAAAATGGCCTAATAGATGCTATCTCTTCCCTTAAAACTTAAATTTATATCAAATTTAATGTGAACTTAAATTTATATTTTGAGGAGGGAATGTAGCTACACTGGATTAAAGCCCTCTGTATCTACATATTCTGCATCCACAGATTTAACCAACAATAGATTGAAACAGATATGTGGGGCCAACTATATGCTTTGTACTATGCCATTTTATATAAGAGACTTGAGCATCTGTGGATTCGGGGATCCTGGAACCAATCTCACACAGATACTGAGGAACGACCAGTATCTACTAAATATTTGGCATGTCTTGTACTCCTCTGTGCAAAATCTTGTTAGCAGAGGCTCAGTCAGTGTTGGCAGAAACATCTAAAGTAGAAGAGAAGGCCGTACCAGTGTTTTGCTTTGACTTAATTCAGGGGGACATTTCAGTAGATTGAAATGGTCAGGTGGTGAGTCCTTGTAGCAAATTGAATTTATGTTCTGTTCTTTGAGTAATTATCTGATACAGCTGCATACTGTTCTATTATATTGGTGCACGGACATAGAAGATAGAATAACGAATGGTTTTTAAGTACTAGTAAATTATTTTGGGGCATTTTCCCTGATTACTTTTCTATCTGGAAACTTGTAACTTACGAGAAAAGTCACATAGAAATAGGCCCTAGGGTAATAGACTAAGCATTTTAGGTGGTAAAACCTTCTACTGTTTTGTAGTAAAAGGTTCCTCATTTTAGTTGTTTAGAAGTTAAATAGTTTATGTAAGTACACATTTCCAAGTGTTTATGGAGTTTGCATCATTTTGCTGGAAAATTATAAAGAGCATAAGCATGATACCTTAGTCCCCCAAAGCTTTGAATTCTGGCCTATGGCTTAGTGACAACGTGATGTGAGCCTCATTTTCTCATCTGTAATATAGGATTATAAAACCAACTTCAGGGAAATATTCATGAATGCACAGGGAAAGGTCAGTGAAAGTTCCCTCTCTACCTCCCCTTTGCATCTTTCCTTTTAAGCTCATATCGCATTATGCTTCATATTTGAATGCAATAGTAATGACTGATCGTATCAGTGTGTGTGATTCAAGAAGTACATTGGCCAACATTCCTTTCTACACTCTGCACAAGCGAATATTATTCTTTAACTTGGTGGCTGTTATCTGCCATCTTAATGGCAGAATCTTAAAACCATCACAGTTTCTAAACCCTCCATTGTCTATGAGCATTTGTTCCAAAAGTGCCAAATATTAGGCTGGCCAGTGCGTTGCTCTTGGTGCAATGTGGCCCTGTCGTATGCTTCGAAGGTATTATTTTGTGTCTTGAAATACCACAGTTGGCTTGTTAGAATGTGATTGGAGAAGTGGCGCCAAACAATTGTCATTATTATTCAGGTATCACTGTTAGGTAGGAGGGCAGCAGGCTGCCAATGCTTGTGAGGCATGGTAGGGTTCTTAGCACTATGGGAAGAGCCTGGGGTTTGTGGGCTTTGACAGATGAAGGACACTTGGTCACTCTGCCTTCTCCACCCCCACCTCATGTTCTCATAAGGGCCTTGGCATCCCACCCTGGAAAGAAATGCTGCTGTTGGTTTGGGGGATGGGAGTGACCCTAAGCATGTAGGACTCTTGTGGGCCAAGAGGAAGCAGGTCTTCATGTTGGCAGTCAGTGCTGGGCTCATCTGCAAGTAGTTCCTGGCACATAGTGGGTGAGCAATGAGTGAGTTGATTGAAGGAATTTGTGTATAAGTGGATGAAGTACATTGTATCATTTGTTCATATTTTTCATGTGAATCAAGTTACTTTCTTCTAGGCTTGAGGAATTTCCTGTAAGGATTGGCTTCTCAATGAAGATCTGCCCATGCCCTGTGGGTTCTTTCTTCTAAAACTGTGCCAGTTCTTTCAGATTCCCATGAAAGCTTGGCCACATGATTAGTAAAATCATACTGCATTTTTATCCTTACCTGCTTGCTTATTTCGTCTTCTACTCTGCATGTCACTACTTATTAATTGAAATGTTCGATTCTTAGAGATGATGAATATTGCATAATCTTTCTTTAAATTTGATCTCACTTGTGCTTTCAATTTCTGTTTTCTTTCTTTTTGCTGAATATAAAGTCTTCATTATTTGAGGGCATTGGCAGTCATCCAAGTCAAATGAGAACTGGAGATGAAAATTAAACCACCATAGCATCCTGTTCCTAATAATTTTTGTATTTACATATTTTTGTTCTCTTTTTAGTTAACTTAATTTTGTGCTTCCTTATAACCCATCTCTTCATTCTTACAAGTGACCTCATGCATTTAGAGTGCTCTACGACCTCTCTTTCATCATATCTACACTCTAACTCTGCCTAGGCTCCTTATCGGATGCTGGTGTGAATTCCAGAAATACAAATTAAGATGTTCAATGACCATTTCCAGAGAAATTTCACATTATTCTCTCCTTTATGCATTGTTTGGATTATATTTAGACTTCAGTCTGATTGGAATTCAAATGTGTCTGTTCTCTAAAATTAGTGCTCAATAATGGCATCACCAATTTGGACTTTTATAAATAATTTTGTCTCTGCCCGTAGAATTCAGAGCCTCTTTTATATCACTGGTCAATGATACGCAGGAGTCCAGGCGGGAATATTCTCTGCCATCTCCTCTGTACATCCACAATGGCTCGTTTTTGGTTGGCTGGCTTTTCTTTTCTCTTTTATTTTTCCTTTTTCCTTTTCTTTTTTCTCTTCTCTTCTCTTACCTCTCCCTTCCTGTTCCTTCGCTTCCCCTCCTCTCCTCTCCCCCCGCTCCCTTCCCTCTTCTTTCCTTCCTTCTTTCCTTCCTTCCTTCCTTCCTTCCTTCCTTCCTTCCTTCCTTCTCAGTGTCCTACTATGTGTCTTTGTCAAAACCTTCCTCTCTCTCTCTCTCTCTCTCTCTCTCTCTCTCTCTCTTTCTTTGTGAAAGTTTGAAAACTTGATAACACATCAAATTTATAGGATGAAAAATTATCTATAATCAATGAAAGTATACTGTCAAATATCACCAAGTTCTATTAAATGAGAACTACTTTCATTCTCTAAGACTTCATGATATCAGGAAAATCTGCTTCATTTATCCCAGTTAGCAGGGCATGTGGATATAGGATGGGTTCTGCATTTGGGTCAAATGACCTGATTTCAAATCCTACCTAAACTCTTGGACTGTTAATTATTTCATCTGTTAAATAATACCTTATAAAGTGGTTGGGAGGATTCAGTGAGATAAGTCTATAAAGCACTTAGCACACAATAAGGTCTCAAAAATATTAACTCATTTTTTTATCATTATAATTATTTAGTGGGTTAGTAAAGCTATATTTCATTGCTTGATTTGATTTGTAATGCTACATTTTGAAGAACTTAATGTCATATATTATATAAAACCAAGAGAATATCTATGTAAAACTATATTGTCTTTAATCAACTTGTTGACTATATCGTTGAATTTATTGTGCATATTCACTGTTGTCTAAAAGGAACCTCAATTGTTTAATATGGTGATTCTAGTTAGAGTTCAGCTTCATGAAAAAAGCTGAAAATGTAGTTTCTGTTGTTACTAATATAAAACAGAAAGTGAAAAGTGAACGGGGGGAAAAAGAACCATGGTGGGTTTAAAAGCAAAATTAATACTATACTATGATTTGATTTTCTCTTTAGATCTTTTAGAGAAATCTCGAGTTGTTAAGCAGCCAAGGGGCGAAAGAAACTTCCACGTGTTCTATCAGCTGCTCTCTGAAAAAAAGAGCTTCTCAGTAAGGCTGTTTCTATGTATTAATTTTTAAGTGTTACACATTTCCCAAAGCTTCTTTTTTAAAGGTATCTTATATACTTTTCCCCTTCCTTCTTAAAAATTTTCCATGACTCTGGTTGAAATGAAGAGCATGGTATGTTTGCTTTTGTCACACCCCAGCATTTGTTTGATACATGTCCCTGTACCTCACCAGATACTGCACCCTGTGTCTCAGATGGTTTACTGTAAGAGCTAGATGTTGGGGGAAGGCTTAATCATAAAGTAAAAAAATAAAATGGAAGAATATAATTATTCCATGTGGGGAGAGAAAATGGTCAGGGAGCTGTAGATGAGTACAATTACAAAAAAATTGTTCAGAGAAGATTTAAAAATAATGGGAAGACGCAACTGATACTAGAGTTAAAAATAATGACCTTTGGATATTTTAGAGACTACGTAAGTACCTAAGTATAGTATTCAATAGCAATAGCCAAGTGATAAAAAGTTTTGAACAAATAGTTCAAACAAAAAGAGCTATGGATAATCAGCAATACCTAGGGGAAAAAAATATCCTTACTAATAATTAATAAATGACATTAAGACAACTATGAAGTGTTCACTATACATACATTAGCAAAAGTTATTAAAAAGGATAATGCTGGCAGAGTTGTCAGGCACTGATCTACTTAGAGCTTCTGGGTGTCACTTCAAAGTGAGGACTAATTAGCAATCCAAATAAGTCATAAAATGATCAGAGCCTAGTGCCCAGGCACACCAGTTTTTAGAATATACCCCAACGAAATAATTCAAAAGAACCCCAAGAACATTTTATATGAAGACATTTATCTCCGCCCTCTATTTATTATTATGAACTGGTGAGAAACCAAGTGTCCAATAGTGAGGGAATCACTAGGCAGACATCATGTTATAATGAAATAGTACATTGAAGACGTTTTATCTTATAAAAGTATGGGAAGGGCCTTACCCATTAAAAATAGATGTAAAAAAGCAGTCTGAAATATGTACAACGGTAATAAAGTGATTTTAGAAAAATGCTGTTATTGTTATTTGGGCATTAGTTTTTGTTCTGTTATTTCAATAGAGAATATGAAAGTCATTTTTTCCTGAAGGGATAAAGGAATGACATCTTAAAGATAATTAGATTTATTGAAATAGCTTATCAACTTGTATATGTGATTCAATAGATAAACTTAAACTTGAGCGGGATTTCAGCAGATATAACTACCTGAGTCTGGACTCTGCCAAAGTTAATGGAGTGGATGATGCATCGAATTTCAGAACCGTTAGGGTAAGTTGTAATCTTTCTATTACTCTTTAAAATGAGTAACCCTATACCGCTCAATCGGAGTTGGTAACACGTCTGCGTTTTCTTTAATGTATAACTCATGCTAAGGTTTTAGAATTATGTAAGAATTTGTTGTATTTTTATGAGTTTGCTGGTTTTACTAGCTCAAAAATCCAATAATATTGTGAAGTCATGCTTTACTGGAGCATGTGATCTTACTATTTATCAAAAGGAGCTTTCTTATTATATTATCTTGGAGTTTTTGGACTCTTTTAATGTTGTTCTGAAATACTGAGTGTTTTTTCATAGCCAAAGCTCAATAATTAATTTTCAAAACTGAAACTGTGAAAACTGAACTTAACATGTCCTAAGATTATGAAGTCAAACTCTTTTTGAGACAGAAAGTTGTTTTTATACAATTTTCAAAAAATTATGAATAAACCAGAATGATTAGCATTTTATGTTCATTAGAAAATTTATTTTAATTTATATTCTATGTTTATGTGGCACTTTGAAACTTACTCCTATTAGGACATGGTATGATAACTGTTATTTACTTACAAATGAGATAGTTGTGATGGTGGGGAGGAGGGGGGAGTAGATCGGATTATAGATGAAACAAGATTGGCATCAGTTAACCCCCAGGCTGCGCGGACCAGTACCTGTCCGTGGTCTGTTAGGAACTGGGACACACAGCAGGAGATGAGTGGCTGGCGAGGGAGCAAAGCTTCATCTGTATTTGTAGCCATTCCCCAGCGCTAGCATCACCGCCTTAGCTCCACCTCACATCATTAGGCTTCAGATTCCCATAGGAGCACTGGTCCCAGTGCCAAAAAGATTGGGGACCACTGATAATCTTTGAGGGTAAATGGAAATGACTTGAGGTTCTTTTCCTGCTCTTTTTACTTTTGTATGTGTTTGAAATTCTAGGTAGCTTAGTCCTATATAAATAAACAAATGAATAAATAAATAAGATGGGCTATTCTCCAAAAAAAGCATTTCTTAGAGTATGTCATTTTTTTCAAACTGTGTAAGCATCTTCATATGGGAGGCCTGTTGATTCCTGGACATGATTTTGAGACTTGAGTTCAAGACAGTTCTAGAACTACTTTGCCTGGCAAATTGTTGACACTCAGCAAAAATTTATGACTGAACAAATGTTCCTTGTTACCTGTTGTGCCTTGGATCAAGTACTTTACCTTTGCAAACCAGTTTTTCTCATATGTAAAATAAACAAGGAGATTTTTTGTAAGGAGTTGTGAAACCTTTTTGTTTGGTTTTATTTCTAACAGTAGAACCCCAATATAAAAAAAGACACACACACACACGCACACACACACACACACACACACACACACACACACACAGGCTGTGGGAACCCAAGGCTCAGCTCTCAGCCTCTTCTCCTTCTATCTTCTTTTTTATACTCCCCTACCCCACTCGCTTTGCCACAGTACATGAGGTATCTTAGGGCTCTCTGGATCACAACTTGAAACCACTGAATATAGCCCCACATTGGTGCTACATCAGATCTATTGATAGGTTTGTCTTTTGGAAGGTTTATTCTGGGGCACCTTGTCTTTTGTTGTTGTTGTTGGTTTTGTTTTTTCAGAAACATCTGTTATATGATTCATTAAAAAAAAAAAAATAAAGAACTACAGAACGAAAACAGGAACTTTTTTTCCCCCATCTCAGAATGCCATGCAGATTGTGGGTTTCATGGATCACGAGGCTGAGTCCGTCTTGGAGGTGGTGGCGGCAGTGTTGAAACTGGGCAACATCGAGTTCAAACCTGAATCTCGAGTGAATGGGTTAGATGAAAGCAAAATCAAAGATAAGAATGGTAAGTCAGTAGAGAATCAACTCTGTTTAACAAATTTATTTTGAACCCCTGACCCCAAATTTTTAATTTAGGAAGTAAAATCTGCTTTTCATTGGTTTGAAAAAGCTTTCCAGTGAAACTGAGCAGAAACATCATTACAGCTACATTTTAAGTCTTTTGATGATTATGTTTTATACTATTGAATGTGATTTAGAAAGAACACCCTAAGCCTTGAAAGTGATTATCAGCAGCACATATACAGTCACTTTCTGTGTCCATTCCCCAACAGAGTTAAAAGAAATTTGTGAGTTGACTGGCATCGATCAGTCAGTTCTAGAACGTGCATTCAGTTTCCGAACAGTTGAGGCCAAGCAGGAGAAAGTTTCAACTACACTGAATGTGGCTCAGGTAGGTGAAACGTTATGTCCGGAAGTGAGTTTTTAAAAAGTTTTTGATCGTTTTATATAAGTGGAAATAAAAAATTTACCTTGCAAGTTATTATCTTAACTCTAATTCTGTATTTTAGGCATCCTTCTAGGCACTTGGGGACACAGCAATAAAATAAACATAAGATCCCTGCCTTCATGGAGCTTAAAATTTTGGCAGGAGGAGCCAGACAATAGCCAATAAACCTAGTAAATAAATAAATTTGTCTCCTTTGGTTCAAGCAGGTGGTGAGTGCAGTCGGCAAAGAAAATAAGTAGGGCAGAGTAAGGGAGAGCCATAGTGCTGGGGACGGGGAAGTTGCGGCTGAGTCAGGTGAGAAATGACCAGTTTTTTGAGCATGAGTGGCATGATCAGCCTTGTATTTCAAGGGGTCGTTACAGCTGCCCCGTGGAGAGTAGAAGTAGCGGAAGGAGGATTAAAAGCAGGGTGTCTTAATTTGGGCTGCTGTAACAGAATACCATTGATTGGGTGGCTTAAACAAAAAACATTTATTTCTCACAGTTCTGGAGGCCAAAGTCTGAGATCAGGGTGACGGCACGGTTGGGTTCTTGGTGAGGGCTCTCTTTGTGGCTTATAGATGGCTACCTTCTTTCTTTATCTTCAATGGCAGAGAGAGAAAGAGGGCGAAAGTGTGAGTTCGAGAGAGAATGTGTGCTCTGGCATCTCTTCCCCTTATAAGGGCACTAGTCCTGTCATAGGAGCTTCACCCTCATATCCACAGCCAAACCGAATTGCCCCCTGAAGCCCCACCTCCAAATACCATCATGCTGGGGATTAGGGCTTCAACATAGGCTTTTGGGGGGTACACAAACATTTAATTTACAGCACAGAGGAGATGTGAGGAGTTGTATGATAATCCAGAGATGATGGTGGCTTGAACCAGGCATTGGCAGTGGAGTGAGCATTGGTCACGTCTGGATATATTTTGAAGTTAGAGGCAATGAGATTTGCTGATGGCTTGTTATGTGGTATTTTTACTCACTCAAAGGGTTTGCCACTTGGGGTATTCTGTGATTGTTGTTTGGTAGTTTTATTTACTTGAAGCAAGTGAAGGAGACAGGATTCACATCCAATACTCTGTTTCCCCTGTAGGTAAGTTTAGCTATTGCTTATATACACTATTTGGTTAATTACATGTTGGTTTCTTCTCGGCAGTTGGCTAAACTTATCTGGATTTTGTTAATTACCTATTGATTTCTTCTTTGCAGGGGGCTAAACTTATCAGGTTGGGTTCTGGTCAAGTTCATCAGGTTACAGCTACATCTGCAAAATACTATGCTACATTTTAACATTTAGCAAGAACAGCATGTAGTAAGAATAAGAATGGCTTAGACCTTGAGACCCTTGTCCTATATAACAATATGAAAGAAAGAGAAGAGTTAAGGATGACTCACATTTTTGGTCTGAGCAATTAGAAAATGGAATTTCTACTTACTGATTTGAAGAAGACAGTGAGTGGGAGAAGCCAGCCTGTGATTAAATGGCCAAGTTGGCCTCCCTGCCTTTCTTATTGCACCATCTTCATCCTCCACACTTAGGACAGTGAAGTCTAAGACACAGATCTGAGATGTTTACTTCTCTCTTTTGGTTCAAGTTAAATGGATGGGTGAATGGATGCATGCATGCATGTACACTAGGCAACTTCTGGAGACCCTGTCAGCATAAACCCTTTGTTCTGTGGTTAAAACATTTCCCCACTCGTCAATGCTCATCTGGACTAGAATTAAATGACTAATTCAGGAATTTTCCCACTCAGGTCTACTTTGTCCACCTGTATTTTCTTCCTCCTTGTACTTAGCCTTACACATCTTTAGGACAGTAGAGTGAATTTAGTCTTTCCCTCTGCTGCTCTAAACTAGTCTTTCCTACTAACTCAAGAATGCTTATGTGTGTTTAGTTTTCTTACAACGGTTACTTCTTATTTTAGGTGAGCTATTTGGCTATGGAAAATATATAACTATGTATACGTAAGTTTGGTTTGTAACAATTTTTTCCTAGCTATAACCATTGTGTCTTTTTTTCTTAAATTTCTACTTCTGCCATCAGTTCTATCCAAGTCAACCCTACTAATTCAAACTCAGATGATGAGTGACTTTGTTTATCAAGAAAAATATGTTGAAGCCTGCTCAGCACAAGATATAGGATGTAGACCATAAGTAAGGACATGTGGAATTAAGAAAGACTTCATGGAGAAGATGTTTCTGAACCAGTCTTGATGGATTTAGATATATAAAGAGTAGACAAAAGGGCATTTCAAAAAGAAGACAGTGAGAAAAGCCAGGTTTGGAGTATATATCAGGAAGTGGGTTGATCAATCTTTGCTACAGCTGTGGATATCTGAAGAGGATTCAAAGCAATATGGCTGGGAAGGTTAAGTTTGGAGTAAGCGAGTAGAGCATCTACAGCAGTAGTTCCTGGACTTGAGGGCGCCTCAGAATCACCTGGAGTGTTTGTTAAATACAGTTTGCAGGCCATACCCCCAGAGTGTTTGATGCAGTAGGTCTGGAGAAAGACCGAAGGATTTGCATTTCTAACAAGCTCAGAGGTGATGCTGCCACTGCTGGTCCAGGGACCGCATTTGAGAACCACTGTATTGAAGGTCACGCTGAGTTTAGACATTTTCAATAGCCAGAGTGGGAGTTGTTAAGTATATGGTGATGTGATGGAAAAAACCTCTGGTGTTTAAGAAAGCCCTTTACAAATATCCGTATATGGAAGATATATGGATATATTTTGGTCTGTTTTTATTGTGTGTTTTACTCTTGCTTTTTTATTCATTCTTTATAGAAACAGGGCCCAGGTACCTCTTACTTTATAAGCTTGAGTCACCTTGCATCACTGTGTAAAACTTTTCCACATTCCTTTAACTTTGGCATAAAAGAATTTGACTTGAGATCTTTGATTATTTAGCTCCTATTCAAGTATTTTTTTTTTTTTTTTAATGTAAGGTTCAGGGTATTTGTTTCTACCGATCTTTTTGCCTAGAAGGTTTTGATTCCAGTGAGAAGTGATTTGTTTTATTAACTTTTCCTCATAGCTTCAATTCTTGAGCCCCATTATCATATTTATTGCCTCATGCATCATTGTCCCCAGGGCATT
Source organism: Pteropus alecto (assembly GCF_000325575.1). Lineage (NCBI taxonomy): Eukaryota > Metazoa > Chordata > Mammalia > Chiroptera > Pteropodidae > Pteropus > Pteropus alecto. The sequence goes on from NW_006442484.1 coordinate 56,801,423, forward strand.
TAGATTTGTTTCCTCAGATATGGTGCTTAATATTGAAATGATGGAAACTAAAGACAGAGTTATCATTCGGCTTTCATCACGTACTCTCTCCTTGACTTGCAAGGCCCTCTGTAAGCTAACCCTACACAGTTTATCCTAATTTATTCTCTGCTAGTTCTCAGTGCTACACTTACTTTTACCTGGTGCCCTTGCTTCTGCTTGTCTCTCACTCCACGTGTCACTGCCCATTCCTTCTGTATCTAAATGGTCTACCTAATTGCACCTCATCCAGGGAGCCTTCCTTGATCACATAGGCTCTCTAATTCTCCCTTTTTTAAACTTTTTTTTCTCCTACAGTTTGGCACTGCCCGCTGATTGTTTCATTCATTTTGGTTTGACCTCCCCCATTCGACTGTAAGTTCCTGGAGGATAGGCCCCGTATCCATGCATCTCTGTGTCTCTACCTTGCCTAGCATTTGTTGTCCTGGGCCACACCTGATGCGGATCACTTTGGCAGCAGGTGCCATCTGGAAGTTCCTCAGGGAGCTTCACACAGGTGTAGAAATGCACAGTCTTTTCATCTGGGATGGTGAATCAGCATATTCAGTGTCTTCCCTCGTTTCTACACACCTTATTAGTGATCCTTAAATGAGAATAAACATTCCTGCACTTTCTGGAGGATATTAACGTGTAGCTTGGGTGGCACGAATCAGACTCAAGAAATCAGGTGTGGCAAACAGGCAGCTCCAAGGGCCAAATATAGCTAAATAGGCGTAATTTACTTGACTAGAGGATAGGTTTTTTTCTTTTTTGTTCTGTTTGCTTGCTTTTTACATTTTGAATTGGCCTCTAACCTGAAATGCATCCTCCAGCCCTGCTGATTCCACTGCTTCCCATGCATTTCTATTACTCAGTCCCTGGAAGTGTTTGAGTTTGAGACTTCTGGAATAAATATTGTTTGAAGGAAGCAGAAAAGATTATTATTGGTTGTGAATACACTTTAAAATAGCTAAAGGACTTGACCACAATAGGTTGTCACTATTAGTTAAGTTTCACATTGAAATGGTAGTTTGTTAGAAGGAGGTAGCATACAACTAAAAAAACTGGATGGCATTATGGTGAAAAGGGGTCTGCTTATAAAAATGTAACATTTTGAGATTATGTGGTATTTTGAGATAACTAGGATTTGTAAGACTAAAGGAGAAAGAATTAAAGAATTATATAGGCTTATAAGGTATAGTGGTAGAGGAAGAGGATACTTCAAAAATCATACTATATATCTATAGGCTTACTATGTGACTGGCACTGTTCTAGGCACTTAAATTACCTTTTTTTTTAAAAAAGTAAAAACTGGAAGAAAGAAGATCGGAGAAAGCCCATGCATCTAAATTTAGGTTTCTTTGTCTGTTTCAGTATTTTACATGAATTTTCTGCTGTGGAATCATTCCCACCACCACGCCAGCACAGCATTGTGCAGTTAGATTTATTTTCTGCCAACTTCTAGGCAGATTTTCTAACCCTGATTGGAGTAGTTAGTTACCTGACACTTAGGGGGAAGGTTTAGGATTAGCTAGGAAATGTAAGATGAAAGGAGAAGGTGCTCTATGTTGCCAGGGATGTGTGTTATTAAAGTCATTGCACTTCAATTAGGGAGCAATGTGGAGAAAGAATTTCCATATAACCCAATAAATTGTGGGGTTTTTTTATAAAATAAAAATATAATGATTTTCTTTAATAACAATCCCCAACTTTCTACTTATAAGCAATGAAATACACACATATGGCCACAGTATTAAAGACAGTAGCAAAACTTCTGGCTTTCCTTCCCTGAGGCAGCTGACACCCATCTCGGCCTCCACAGGAGTGGTGGTGTCACACTTGGCACCCAGTGCACTGAAGGGCTGTTAGGTTCTCTCAACCAAACTTAACTTTCTCCAGCCTGCGGATTCTTAGTCGAGGTCATGGAGACATATACATCTTCTACTGCTTCTTTGTCAAATAGCTATGAACAGCTTTCAAATAAATAAATTAGCAAATAAAAAGGTTTTATTTTTATTATACAACATGTTGTCCAACGATGTCTTGTTATACTACTCACTGTGGAAGATTTTAAAAAAATACTCAAAAGATTGAATGAAGCCATTTTAATGTATTTCCTCTGAATTTCCTTTCCTATGTATCATCGTTGGGAAAAAATAGTTGTCATTGTATTACACACACAGTTTAATTTTACAAAACATAAGCCTTTCCCATTTCATTACCTAATTTTCATAATGATCGTTCTGTGATGATTGTGGGACTTCCCCATCAATAGGTGTTTATTTATTTTACTATTCTCCTTTGCTGGACTTCTAAATTGTCTCTGATTTTTCTCTTTTCCATAACTTTGAGATGAATATCCATGTGGAGAAAGCTTTTGTAATATTTAGAATTAGTTTCCTAGAGTATGAAAAGGTATAATAACTGGGTATAAATAATTTGCCTAATTGTTTTAATGACTCGGCTGTTCATCCAGAGTGCAATGAAAACTGACTCTGAAAAGAGATTTGAAATAAAAGAGCTTTAAATATTTATTAAAATCTTATTAAAATTAAGCATTGTAGTAATTGTGATTATTGAATTTTTTTTCTTTTTGATAGGCTTATTATGCCCGTGATGCTCTGGCTAAAAACCTCTATAGCAGGTTGTTTTCATGGTTGGTAAATCGAATCAATGAAAGCATTAAGGTACTGAATCTTTATACCCAAATAAATCAGTTGTAATAAATGGTATTTGGAGTATAAACATTAGGTTAAAAAATATTTTAATTTTATTATCAGACCATCGGTCATCACTTGTAAAGACTGTTCCTTGAAAAGAATTTACGTTGTACAGGATTGAAATTTTTCAGGGGTTCTATCTATTTTGTTTTGTTATGTGTCTTGTTAGAAATCTCACAGGCGAATAGTCTTTGCAGAGTTACTTTGAGAGTGCTGATTGTGGACATCTATGAACTAATTGTACATACTCCATGAAAAGGTCACTTGACCTCTTTAGCTACTAATATGTTCTTAAGTAACAGGGTATTGAGCTAGGTGATTTTGAAAGACCTTACCTGTTGTAAGATTCAGTAAGATTTTTTTTTTGTAATTAAGCATCACTAATGCTTCTTTAAATAAGTCATCTATTGTTAAAATTTCTGAAAGATTCTATGCCAGTATATTATCATTTAAAAAAAACCAAAAATGTAAATTATAGTTATTCTAGTTATGGAACAATGAACTGGTAATATATGTTTGTAATATATGTAATATATGTTTGGTATGCTTTTAGTGTTATTTTTCATGCCTAAATTAACCCATCGATTTGAAACTTTTTTTAAGGCACAAACAAAAGTGAGAAAGAAGGTCATGGGTGTTTTGGACATTTACGGCTTTGAAATTTTTGAGGTAAGCATTTTTCTATTTTTTGTATTTATCTTATTAATGTGGAATAGTTGGAAATTTAGTCTTATATTTTATAGACAACATTTAGAATAATTAATATAATCTAGAATCTAAAAATAACCTTTGTGTAGATATCAAAAAATTTGGATGTGTGTGTGTGTATTTAAAGTGCCAAGAGCTAGCACTTTGGAGGTAGTGCTGTTTAAAAAGAACTTCTTGTATCAATACTCAACTTTTGAAATTGCAAATTCAAAATTCTTACTGTGGAATTTCCAGCAAGGTATATGGACGTAATGCCTGTAGTCCTTGGTTCATTTGTGGGATGGAAAGTGAGGTATGATGTTGCCATGAAAAAAAGCCAGGAACATGACAGCAGGATACTGGCCATGGCCTGGCCGTAGCTAGTTACTTCATCTCTGTGAAACTCAGGCAGAGACGGTCTGGATTAGATGATTTGGTAGGTCTTATCCAGCTGTGTTCTTATGGTACTGAATTTGCTACAAAGGTTGAAATAACTTCTAGTGAAATTCATAATGAATTTTTAAAAAATACTCCATGCTTATTACAAAATAAATATTTAAACATGCTATATTATATTAGAATTTCCTATTTACCCCCTTGTTAACTTTGACACTGAGAAAGCATTTTAAGGACTTTCAAACACTTATTCTCACTTTGAGGAGTGGTGTTTTAGTTTGGTTCAGGAAAATAACAAGTAGATGAGTTTCTCCTTTTTTTATTCTCTCCTACGAATAATGATTTGTGAATTCCTTTAAATAACCGGAATAACTACCCAAAGATTTTACATGTTCCAAATTATCAGGTTCCCAGAATCATAGAAGAGACATCAAACCATTTTCTCCTGCTAAGCTAGGACTTTCTAGCAAATGCCTTTTTCTTATAACATCCATTTTTGTGGTAGTGCATTCTCCCTGCTTGACCATGTTCTGTATTTAATAGCTACTCATTGAGGGCCGAATGTATGCAAGGGCTGTGGTAAGTGTTGCGTGTATTATCTGATGTAATTTTCACAAGAACTTCATGAAGTAGCTGCTATTATTACCATTTGACAGAGGAGGAAGTGATATTCTGATGGTCAAGTAGCTTCCCCAAAGTTACATGACTACCAAGTGGCGGGCTCAGGACCTAAACCCCAGGCCTCCTAATAAATAATAAAAGGTGTCCTACATGTCTTTTTCCTCACTTTTCTCCCCAAACTCACAAGGTCCTTGATATCTGTAAATAAAGAGAAAAAAAAGTCCCTGTTCCCGTGCCTTTGTCTTCACTCCAAGCTCCTGGCCAGCATGAGGAGGCTTCCCAGAGTTCATCGGTGCTGGTGGCAAAGTGTGTGGGACAGTCACGCTGTGCACTGGCTGTCATCCCCCATGCTGCATCCAGAATACTGCTCGTCAGCACAGTATCTGTTTATATTGGTGCCCCTTGAGCAGACTCTGCACAGGGAAGCTTCTGGTTCCTTGGTAAAAGGGAAGAATCTAAGGGTTGTGAGTTAGAATGCTTGCATATACACAGAAATCACTGTGCCAGAATTAATTTCTTTCTAGCAAGACCTCAGGTTACTGTCACTAAATGGGCAGCCTGTCAAAGTCATTCTTTGCAGTTGGCAGGGAAAAGATTTCTTACCTGGCACATTGCTGATCTAAATTTAGATGATTTCATGAACAGGGTAAAAGCAGAGATCTCACTAGAAAATTAGAAGAAAAAGATGTATTCAATGATATTTCTAAAATCAAAGAAACTGATTTTATTATGTTTTTATTTTGCCAGAAAAAAGATATTTATTGATCTCAAAGCCAGTGGGCAGGTGCTTAATTTCATGTCACAATACATGGAAAGGGGAAAAAAAAAAAATTTATAGGATAATAGGATTATAATGGGACGTTGGCTTGACTTCATCTTCCAGTGTGGCCTGCAGTCTGATTAGCTATGGGAAAAGAGACCCTCACAGCACTTAGGAAACTGAGTTATACCTCATGAGCAATTTTGACCTTGTATAAGTGAGGGAGTCATTTCTCAAGTCTTTATTAAGTGCTTAATATGAACCAATTGCAGTGGTAAATAAGACAGAGATGTTCCTTGCCTTATGGAGCTTACTGGCGTGGCCCTAAGATTGAGGATCTATTGCTGGCTGAGGACACATCCTATTTGGTAGGAAATTCTAATCAGGAAGCTAGATGACTTTGTTAAAGTGTGTTTGCTACAGAGCTAATCAGAACAGAACTTGAATGTTCCGAATGGAAGTATCCTTAACTTGGCACTGGGTAAAATACCAATATTCTTTACCAATCCAAGAATATTTCACTTATGGTTAATTGAGGTTTCTCTCAAAGCCCATTGTTCTGAATGTACTTTCCTTTTGTAAGTTATATCACCACTTTTCTCAGCGCTGTTACAGCTATGGACTTTAGTTTATAAAAATGCATGCATTACATTTCTAGGTGGTTTCCTTCCTTTCTTCAGAGGAATACCTGAGTTTGGCAGTTCTCTAACTTAGCTGCACATTGGAATCATTGGGGAGCTTTTGAAAATTCAGATGTCCAGGCAGTACCCCAGATCAATAAATCACAATCTCCAGGTATGGGGCCCTAGCAGTAGTATTTTAAAACTCTTAGATGACTCCGGTAGGCAGGCAAGATTGAGGCAAATTGCTGTCATAACAGGAATCTCCAGAGTGAACTGTAAATTCCAGGCATATGTGGTGTTCCTGACTTTTGACCTCTGCACAAAATGCCCTATAAAACATCCAACCCCATCTACAGTTCATCTTACCTGAACTTAATCTGTGTGTGTGTACATATATTCCTGAAACCAAACAGGTTACATTTTTACTCTGTAATCAGAACTTTCGGTCAGGGCCAAATTCAACCAGTCATATGTCTGTAGCAAATCTTATCATAGCCATAAAATCGTTAAACGTTAATTTTCCTTCTCCATGCGGCAAGTGCTTTGATTTTTTTTCCATTTCTTTGAGAGAATTAACATTTTTTTTTCATTGTAATTAATTGTTCTCTCCATTTTCCTGTCAAAATCTTCTCAGATTCATCTTCCAAATGTCTTGATTTTTAAAAAATCTATATATTATTTATTTTATAAATAAATGTATTTGAGGGGAAGTCAGGATAGAGATTAGGTTGGATTTGAAACAGTACTTTTTAATGCCCTTTGATACACAATTAGAAAGTTTTTTTTCTTTTAATGTATTCACATACATATCCCAGATGCCATCCTGCATTTTCCTGGATTATCAGCAAAATTAGAACACATGAATGTCAGGAAGCCAATAGGGTTGAACACTAGGAAGCTAGATAATTAAGAACTTAAAATACCACAAGCGGAAGTACGGGTGCTCAGTGTATGACTTACAAAGAAGTATTCAGAATCCATAACAATGCAAAATTGCAAATTTCTATGATATTGTCTACCCAAGTGAAAAGAAACTGATAGAATATAGAGAAAATTATGCCTTTGTTCTTCAGTGAAAATTGACTGCAAGAGTTAAGGGTTCTGCCATTCAGAACACCCTGGGTAGCACTTTAAAAACTAGACAGGCCCAGAAAAATTTTTTTTTTAACATTTCTAATTCTGCCTCATGACCCTACTTGACTGTTCTCATGAAGACGTTTTCTAGCTGAGCTGGTGGAAAGCTTTCATTCACTTTGGTCCGTTTCTAAATGGAAGAGGGAAACTGATGCATTAAACCATGGGATGATGACACATGGGTTTGACTGCAAACATTCCAGTGCTAGCTGGGTGAATAGCTCGGCCTTGTTGGCTGCATGTGATCTGTTGTCAGTTTGGAAAACAGATTAATGGAACACTGATACAAAAATAAAGTGAAGTGAAATAAAATTTGTAGAGGAGAAAAATTTAGCTATAAATCTCGGTAGAACTTAAGTCCTATTTTACAAAGAAAGAGAATTATAATCTAAATACTCCAATTCTATACAATTAAGTTTGAATATACTTAAAACTGAAAACATGGCCTTTGATCTTAGAAATATTTATAGCATCTATAAAATAACAAATGCCATTCTTTAAAATAATAAAATTAAATTCAAAGCAATGTAGAGCAATGTTACAATTCAACTTTTTAAAGCACTTCTAAGTATTAAAAGGAGCAGGTAGTTTAATGAGGATATTACTTATTAGTGTCCTAGGAGTTGACCAGAACAGGTCTGCAGTGGATAAATATTTCACTTTTCGTACTATTGAGCTAATTTCACACTGACAAAATGGTAGTTATTTTCGATCAGGCATTTTCTATCCATCTTGCTCTTATAAACCACATTGAAAGTGGCCCGTGTATAGTTTGGATATTACAGGCTAGATGCAATGACTGTTTAAAATGAAACAATCTTAACAGTTGGCCAATAGTCATTTGTAGCCTGGTAAGCCTGTCTCATGATTATACAATTTCTTTTCTAAACTGTTTTAAAAAGAAAATTGATTCTGGTTATAGCAACACTTTCTGTTCCAGTTTTCATCATTGCTCTTACTTTAACTTTTTAAATCAAAGCCTATTTAAAAATATTTAAGAAGAGCAGTATAATGCTGTTTTTATTAAAATTTAGTATATTTGAGTCTGTACCTGGAAGAAAAACATTATGCTATATTTAAAGGGAAGTTTTCTAAAACTTTAGGTAGTCATTCAATTTTGTAAATGTCTAAAAAGGACATTATTTAATGTTAAATGTTTTTCTCTTATTTTGAGGATTTTTTAAAAGTTTATTTTCTAAAAAAAAAAAAGTTTGATTTAGGGCCAATTTCTTGACATTGTGATTTTTAAAAATGGATTGTTAAATACATTATTATTATTTTTTTTTATAGGAACAGTATTTTCATTATTGGGGACTACCCCAAGGCTTTCCACCGAGGAAATCTTTGCTAGAACAAAAAGCACATTTGAAAGCAGTAATATAGCCCAACTCCTCTAAAACAGTAATATAGTACTCAAAATTTTATAACTCATATAAATGTACTGTTTCATATGTTATGCAAGAGACTTCATTGTATATAAAAGTATAGAACCCCCACTCAACTTGATATATCCAAAAAAATTTGACCTCAAATGGAAGTGTTGAACTGTAAGAAATAGCAATTAAATATGTAATTAACAGTACTTTTTGCTTGAGTAAGTCATGGCCTTTGTGTTTGAACTGCTCTCCTATTTCCTACACATAATATTCACCAGCAAGATCTTTATAATCCCACCATCCTAATGACAGATGTGATAGAACTGTCTCCTTGAAAGGAACTTTACATCTTCCTTTCATTATTTATTGTTTTTAAAGAGTACAAGATTTAAATATCTATCTTAGAGTATGATATAACATTAGCCTCCTCTATTATTAGAACTATACAAATGTGCAGTAGGCCAGTATTTTTTGATCTATCTTTCAAAATCATTCCAAGCACAAAGGTTATGATTGATACTTAGGATTATAAACTTAGTTATGAACTCTATTGGGAGTAAGATTTTCTATTTCTTTGATGTTGAAAGGATGCACTTAAACTCTAGAATTCTTGCAAGAAGCCCTAGAGTTTAAAATTTTGGCATATTATATACTTCTAAATATGGTAAGTGCTTACTATCCCAATCTGCATTGGTAAATATAGTATACAACTATAGAACCCAGAAACCTTGCTATTTACTTGTGTTTTCTAGAGCAGTCCACTGTGGGTAGGGGTCATTCTGAGTTTTATTCAAGAGGACTGTATGATGGAAAATTCTGGATGTATTTGTTTGAAGACCTTCCCAAAAGTTTTAGTTTTATCCTTCAGTCTTTAGGGATAAATGCGGGTTAGACAGTGGAGAAAAATTCCATGCATGTAGCATGGGTAGAAAACTAGAGACGGAGGAGGTGAGTCATTCACGGGAGCAAGCGCCTACCCACTTCCTCCTTTGAGACTTTGATTCATGGGACTGACACATGGGAGAGTCTGCCACCTCAGCTCAGAGAGTGCTGACCACCTTCACAATTCTTGACAAACCAAAAAAATATCCAGATATCAAATTGCTTTGGGACCCTCATATTCATGTGATAGTTCCTAGACCCATTTAGCTATTTTGTGAAGGGGAGAGGGAAAACCTGGTGATATTTAATGCCTGTACAAATGGAGAAATGCATGAGACCTGTGCAAGTTTCAGCTAGATGAACTGTTACCCGGCTGTTTCTTAATTTTCTGCAAATTATAAATTTTTGCAAGTTTTTAAAAAGTGATTCGTGATGTCCCATTTTCCAAAAAATTTAGACAATGTCAACAATTTAAACTTAGATCACCAGAAATGTGATTGCCTTCATTTTCAGCAATAATGATTGCTCTGGCGGTTCATGACATGTTTTGGAGGCTGTGAGGTATGTTTGCAACAGATGTGGAGCAATTTCTGTGGGGAAGTAAGCTGGTTTCTGCCCTGATGATTGTGCTATTCTATTTTTGTTTTTGTTCTTTAAGCTGCAGGATAAGGTCGATAAGGTCAGAGAGTCAAGTTTTTGTTCTTCAGCCATCTCTAGAACATTCTCCTTACCACCTTGTTGGTGTTTGAAGGGGAGACCCAGCACAGATAGCACAAGAGCGGGGCTTGCTGTGGTGGGAAGGGGAGGTTCTCTGCATCTTGCTGAATCTCTTTACTCTTTCTATGACCTGCCAACTGCCTCTGTCCCTGACTCTTTGGATGGATGTATCATACATTTTTTTCTTTTTCCTGGTAATTTAAAATTAGAAGTTTTGTCTTCTGAAGCCGTAGGACTTCAGGCAGTTTACGTGATGTATGATTATTTTAGTCAAACCATTTTCATCCTGAAGAGATTTCACCTAGCAGGACCACAATTCAGACACCACATGTAGGTACTGTGGTTCTTTCTTTTGACTTGATTGGACATGTGTCTTGATCTAAAGTGTTATGCCAATCAGAAATATGGCCTGAATGGTAAAATCAGTAATTTGTACCAATGAATAACTATCAATAAGTCTTTACTTTTAGAAGTTTGTTCAGATTAAGAACTGACTGCATTTTGTGTAATCTGTCCCTTTTTGCACCAGAATGCAGTAAGTATGAACTGTTTGCAGTGACGGTCTGTTGCATGCTCCTGTGTTAATGGCTTCTCCAGCTGTGTGAATTTTGCAGTAAATGGCTATTGATTAACTGTGTGGATATGAAATACAGAATTTATACAGAGATTTAAAAAAAATAGAGAAGAAATTTAATTTAGCTCTAACTTGCTCCTTAAGCTATGTTGTAATTGTGAAGCTTTTGCCTCTGATTTCTAATCCGCTTGTGTGTATTTCATAGTCCTGTTCTAGAAGTGACTTCAAACTGTTCATAGCCACATAATGTGTCTTAAGGACACCAGTCGCTCTCTCCTGCCTTCTTCTCATTTGTTGCCATTGAAAGATTTAGCATAATTTTGTTTAAATACCCTCATGGGCACACACTTATTAAATAATAGAAAAGATTTACTCCATGAATTTGTTTTCTAAAAAAAATAAATAAATAAAACAGTTATGTTCATATAAACCATTAAAATATTAGCTTTATTTACAAGTTTTTCATTTGTGTAGTAGCATTATATAAGGGTATATTTTACCAAACCAAGAAAAACCAGACTTTCCAATATATTAAATGGCCTTATACTGATTATAATAATAATAATAAGGCATCTATACCAGATAGACTATAACTTCTAATCAAAATCATTAGGCTACAAGGATTGGAACACATGGTTTTTAAAATTTTTATGTGAAAATGAGTACTAGGGAATGTCCTTTGTGTCTAAGACTGTATTTGTTGAAAGTATTGAACATAAACATGTGCTCTTAAGTAAGAACCTTCAAGATTAAAAAAAAATAACTTTATCTTTGACTCTATTTAATATTAAAAGATCAGCCAGTAATAGAGTATATGTTTAGTTTAGAGTAAAAAATTCCTCTGATTAGTTAGTTCATCACTGGTAGTTAGAACTCCTTAGCTGACTTCCGGGAAAGAATGTGGTCAGATGCTACATGGTAAGTATCATTTAAAAATTTGTCCTAGGTCGGACCAAAGTTGATTTTGAAAGGTCAAATTTCATAAAAACTCTATGACTTTTTTGCTTTTGTCATTTATGGAGAGATATGAAGGCTAATAGTTCTGTGTATTCACAGGGAGGAGCCAGCTTCATTCCACTATTACTCAAGGACCCTCGTAGCTCATTCATTAGTCCAGGACTAGCCATATCAGTGGGGAAAGAATCAGGCTTATCAGTGGTGGGGTCATACGTCTTTTACTCCCAGTGCCACTGTCTCTCTCTCCCTCTCTCTGCAAAGAGGTGGGATAGAGGTGAAAATAACTAGTTTTATTAGCAGATCTACCTCTTCCTGGATGATGTGGTTCTTGGTGAAGTATATTCATTCAACAGATGTGCATTTTGTGCCCTCTGCAATGCTTTAAGCCCTGTGGGTTCAGAAATGATTTAGGCATGGATCTTTCATCAGAGTTCATAGGAGAAAACTCTGATGTGAAGGAAAAACTACTGAGGATCATAAGAGTAATAAATGTGTGAGCCTTTTGAGAAGAGATTTTTTTCTAACTAGGGAGATGATATTGTTATGCTGATTCTCTTGAGTCAACATTTTGTAGGCGTGTCATTCATTTATTCACTCATCAAATACATATTGAGTATTTATTTGGTGTGAGGTGCTGGGCATACTTTTTGACTAAGAGATGTATAGTCAGCTCTTGCCCTTAGAAATGTACAGTCTAGTCAGACAGATAGATATGAAACTAATCAATACATATATCCACATATATACACACATATATACATTTAGAGTAATTTTTTTTCAAGCGTTAGTATGTACGAGTTAGAGAACTGATCTTGGGTAGGGGAATAAGAGGTCAGGTCAAGAAGACTTTCTTGAACTCCAAAGTTAGACCTGAGAATGGAAGATTGAGAACTTATAAATCTTACTGTTCTTTTTTTTTTTCCCCCCTGAACCTTCAGGGGAAAGTGTACTTATTTGTATTTTTTTTTTTTTTTTACCACATGTAGGATGCTTCTTTGTCAACTAAAAACTTCATCCTTGAAATACCGCATCACTTGTGTATACTGCATTCATTCACTTATCTCATGAATCATTTATTCAGTGCCTGCGATGTGCAAGCCTCTGTCCCAGGAGCTTTGTGCTGGGTCAAGTTAAAGAGACAGTGTGTGACATTTATCGTAGATTGAGATGTTAGAGTGTCATTGTTATGGGAGAGCTAATAATATGGTTTATGAGGCTGTCTTCATTTTTCTCCATACAGGACAACAGCTTTGAGCAGTTCATTATTAATTATTGTAATGAGAAGCTGCAACAAATCTTCATTGAACTTACTCTTAAAGAAGAGCAGGAGGAGTATATACGGGAGGTAATGTTGAAATATAGTTTTTAAAAATGTTCCTTTTTCACTCATAATACAAACTCTGGATTCAGAAGATTATATAAACACGACCCTAAAATCAGATTTATCGAAGTTTAGCCATATTGTGTCTTTTAAAAATTTGTTTGGTACGACATCTATGCCAACTTGAATTTTCTTTGTTGTTGTGCTGCTAGGGCCCAGAACAATGCATGGCACACAGTAGGTGCTCAACAAATATCAGTCGTCTGGCTCAAATCTCACTGGATTCTAATGCAATAATGTGAAATAATCTGTTAAGAAAACAGTCTGAGATGAATGGACAAACAACTGTGGTACATTCATACAAGGGCACATTATGCAGAATAGAAAGGAAAAAACAGTTGATATACACAATTATATGAATAAATCTTAAATAAGTTATGCTAAATGAAAGAAGCCTGACTCAGAAGGCTGCATATTGTATGATTCCATTTATATGTTGTTCTAGAAAAGGCAAAGCTGTAGAGATAAAGCAATAAAGACAGAAGTCAGTGGTTGCCAGGGGGTAGGGGTCATGAGAGAATTTGACTTCAGAGGGGTAGCAGAAGGGAATCTTGGGGGCTAATGGTTTTGATGGTAGTTACATGACACTATGCATTTGCCCAGACTTAGAGAGCTGTATACCAAAAAGGCCAAAATTGCTGTATATAAATTTGAAAATATTTTGAAACTTTGTTCAATCTTGAAAAGCACTGACTTCCTAAAAATTTATAATGAAAATAGGTAATATTTGTTGAATGCCTACTATATGCCAGCTATTGTACTAGTGCTACGTATGGACTGTCTCACTTAATACAATTTAAAAATAATCAGAAGTAATGTTTACAGAGCCCTTTCCTCCTTAATTATAAAACACATACTTGTTGTTCACCCTTTCATTTTTTAAATAGCCAGTCTTTTTCTAAGTGTAAAATTATTTATTTCAAAAAAGTAAAAGGAAATTATTATATCTTTATTTTTGTTTCAATTTTTATTTGCCTTAATATTTTAGAAATGATACATATTTTTTTCATTTTTATAGTCATTAAGGACACTGATTTTTTTTTTGAGATTCTAAATATAGATTTTTCTAATATGATTGTTATCTCCAGCGACTTAGTAAAATAATCTATTTACTTGAAAGCGAAAGCATAAATTTTCATTTTTCTTTTAGAATGATCATTATGCTTTAGAAACTTTTATACTTGTCTGACACCTTTGATAACATAAACATCCTAAAAGCCAGAATAATTTTCTTCCTGTCTTCTCATCATAAAGAGAATGCCCAAACTTTGATCTGTAACTTAAAACAGTTTGTACAGATCGTCTACAACACTTTTAAGAGTATATAGGAAGATCTCTATCTTGCTTTCTGAATGAATTTTTTCCTTTCAGAAGAAAAATAAATGTTTACATTTAAATGGGCAGAGTGTAAGCAGATACGGAATGATTACATGTAGCCTCACAGATGGCTTTGTAACTAGCATTACAACTAGTGGATAGGTTCTTGTATCTTTCCTTATGTTGAAAATATTTTGTCTTAGCCCTGGAATATTTTCACACATGAAATAGTTAACTGCCCTACAACATGGGATTGACTCAAATTAATTTTTTCCTTGTGATTACAAATTAAGAAGAGAAAAAACTAGGCCTTAGATTCTTGGGATCAAGTTCTGACTTATTTCCTCATAAACATTGTAAGTATACACAAAGTAATATTGACCCAAGGGCCTGTTGAGTAAATGTTTGGCCTAGGGCCAGTGAAGTGCATGGGAAATCGCTACAGATGGGAGATTGGAATGGGAGTCAGTCTCAGAACAGGTCAAGGGCGTTCATTTCAATCAGATCATGTCAGTGGTGGACTGCCCCACTAAGAAAGTTTTGGGAACCGGAAGATGACATTTGCAGCACTGATTTTATAAAGGAATTATTCAGAGAAGACGTGAAATATGGTAGATGGTGGGCAAAGGCTATTTTCTGGATGCGGCATCATCATATGGAATTTGATTTTGTTCTATTTTGTTTTTCAGGACATAGAATGGACTCACATTGACTACTTTAATAACGCTATCATTTGTGATCTAATAGAAAATGTGAGTATTAGGTACAATTTTCTAAAGAATGTCTTAGTAATATAATTCATTACTTACAAATGATCTCACTGCTTTCAATATTATGCTTTAGTATTTTCATAATTTTAGTACCTTTCTTTTGGGAACTGCGGATTCTGGAGACTTTATTGTAATCCTAAGGGGTCAAACACAGTTCTTAAACACATACATAGGCAACTGGACATTTTGATATTTAGCCTGGATCCCATCTGCTCATCCCGTTGCCATGTCACAGGACCCATTCATGATGTGCACATGCCATGTCCTTAGAGACGCCAGTCTTGTCCTTGTGTTGGGAGCCCGGGTCTAGTCCATGGCTCCTAGGAATGTGAACACTGATTAGAGGAGGCTCGGCGCAGCCATAAAGATTTTTCCCAAATCAAAATAATCCATTTCATTTCTCAAACTCTTAACAATCTCTTATTATACTATTCAGTGGTTTTTATCAAAAAGATCATTTTTGGCGAGGATATGGAGAAGAGGGAACCCTTGTATGCTATTACTGGGAATGTAAATTGGTGCAGCTGCTATGGAAAACCCTGTGGAGTTTCCTCAAAAGGTTAAAAATAAAACACTCTTAAGATCCAGCAATTCCATTTCTGGGTATATATCTGAAGGAAATGGAATCAGAATCTTCAAGAGATATCTGCACTCCCATGTTCATTGCAGCATTATTTACAGTAGCCAAGACATGGAAACAACCTAAGTTTTCATCTACAAATAGGTGGTTAAAGAAGATGTGATATAAATATATGAACATTATTCAGCTGGGAGAAAGAAGGAAATCCTGCCACTTATAACAACATGGATAGACCTTGAGGGCGTTATGCTAAGTGAGATAAACCAGATAGAAAAAGACAAATACTGTATGATACCACTAATATCTAAAAAAGCCAAATTCATAGAAAGAGAATAGTGATTGCCAGGATCTCAGAGGAATGAGGAAATGGGGAATATGGGTCAAAGGGTATAAACTTCCAGTTTTACATAAGAGGATTAAGTTCTGGGGGTTTAATGTACAGCATGGTGACTGTAGTTAATGCTGTATTATATACTTGAAAATTGCTAAGAGAACAGATCTTAAGTGGTTTCACCACAAGAGAGAAATGGTCATTTTATTAGTGATAGCTAACTGCTATGATTATGTCGGTAATTATTTTGTAACGTGTGTATCAAATCAAATTGTATGCCATAAATTTAATGTTATGTCAGTTATATCTCAGTAAAGCTGGAAAAAATTTTTTAAAAGAACACACACAGAAACACGCTGTTCAAATTAAGAGTTAAGATAAAAGACAGCCTCAGGAGCTGAATTAAATAGCCCCCAGGAGTGGTTCTGGTATAGACCTAGCATCAATTCAGAAAACGTATGCAGAGGTCGTTGTGTGTGTGATTTTGCAATTGGCCACAGGCTATGGGATATGTCAGGTGACATAGTATGTGTGTATGTACAGGAAAAGGCTTGAAGTGTGAAAAATTACTCTATAACTTTTAGCAAACTTCCTGAAACGTAAGATATTTTTACATCAGGTTCTTTTTACTATAAATGAATTGATTGCGAGAAAACTGATTTGTGTGTAAAAACCTAGAAACTCTTGTTTTATGCTTAGGATTACTAACAATCCTGGCCTTGCTAACAAAATAATTTGAAATAATGCAGAAACTTTATTGTCCTACAGTCTTTGCTGTCATTGGTAGGCGAGTGCTATGTTTCAGGAATGCAGTTACAGGCTCTAAATATCCAGCAAATCACTTTCAATTCATCTTTAACAAGTCTTTTTGGAAATTATGTAGTTAACCAGTATTTTTTCTCTCAGTAGTCAAGGAATTCCCGAAAGCCGTATCTTTGATTAAATTGAATATTAAAAAATAATATTCAAAGCATCACTATTTTTCAATGAAAAAGTAAATTTTGTTTTGAAAAATCTGAACAATGTTGGAACATGAACACTAATATTTTACTTAAGCAATTCAAAACTCTAGTGTAAAATCCAGAAAACCACTAGATTTTTTTGAGAATTATTTCTGGTAAATTTTGTGACCATGGTAATTTGCTATGGGAAGTTTAACTTTTAGAAATCATGACTACTGTGTTTTCCTTCATAAATATAATGTTGCACTTATTTCTCTTTAAAAAGAAGAAAAAAGAATAGTTGGTAATGCACTTAATTTAACTAGATTATCTCAGCCGAAAACTCCCTTGCATGTATGCTGGAAGAAGCTCATGTTCACGTAGGAACTTGTGTACTCAAAGGAAGTGTTTCCTTCCAGCATCACCTCACAATCCTGTTTATTCTGGGGCTGTTAGGAACATACTTGATTCCTGAGAGTCCGTACTTCCCTTGGGTTTTGTGTGGAATAAATAAATGCTGGTCAGAGGATGTTAACAACCTTGTGAGGAAAAGGGGAGAGAGAGGGCTTTGCCCCGGTGGAAGTGGGCGGGGTTGATGGTCAGAGGAGTGGACTGTTCTTTTTGGGATGGAGACGTGTGGGCCTGTAGGGGCAGCTGAAGGAATGAAAGAACGGCAGCCTCTATTTAGCAAAGTAGAAGATTCCTGATTCAGTTTCATGGGTCTGACTGCTCTTGGGATAAATATGATCACGGGGTCTGAATACAAGACAAATTGTCCCTCATGTTTAACATCCAGTTGGAAATTTTATATGGAAGAAGAACTTTATTCTAAACAAATATTCTGAAAACACAACTTGATTGCACTGATCGTTAAAAGCGGCATCCCAAATCACATTATATTTTTTTTTCCTAGAAAGTAAACTTTATTTTGAACACATGAACATCTGAAACCAATTTCCTTCTCAAGCTTTGAATCAAATAATGGCCTTGGAAGACTGTTCTGTGTGTTTTATGACCACATGTTATAGAGACTGTATTGTCACATTAGTTTCTGACTTTCAGATTTGTTTTTGAATCTTTGAAGTCTAATTTGCCTTTTTCTAACATATGAATTTCAGTCAATTGCCAGCTAAGATGGCTGAGATGACTCCTAAGTCCTGTTCCGTGGGGGGAAGCCGTTTTGCAGGGGAGAGAGAGAGCTCTATACTGTTCCCAGCTCCCCCCCACACACACCTGGGATACTGGAAAAGGGCTGACTTCTGTGGCTTCTTGTTATTTGTTTTGATTCTCAACTTTTTGTTGTAAATGAGCGGAATTTTCTTGTGACTAAGTTGATTGTGTTTGATGGTGTAATTGGGAATAATTATTAAAACAATACAGTGAGGAAGGAAGGAAACTTTTTTTTTTCCTTTCTCCGAGAACACAAATGGAATCCTGGCCATGCTGGACGAGGAGTGCCTGAGGCCTGGCACGGTTACCGATGAGACCTTCTTAGAAAAGCTGAACCAAATCTGTGCCACCCACCAGCACTTTGAAAGCAGGATGAGCAAGTGCTCTCGGTTCCTCAATGACACGTCCCTGCCTCACAGCTGTTTCAGAATTCAGCATTATGCCGGCAAGGTATGAGGGAACTGTGAGCACCCAGTCAGGCCTGCAGAGTAATTCCTTCTAGGAGACTGTGCCTCAGAGATGGCATTCTGACCACTGCCAACTTATGGGGATAAATTGAGCTGCTAAAATATTAGAATCAAGGGAATATAGTCAGTAATATTGTAATAACTGTGTATGATGTCAGGTAGGTACTAGACCCATTGGGGGGGATCACTTCATAAAATGTATAAATGTCTAAACACTATGCTGTGTGCTTGAAACTAATATAATATTGAATGTCAACTGTAATTGAAAAAAATTTTAATTAGTAAATGTTTAATAGAAATAGAATCTGGGCTATGTTGAGCAGAATCTTATTAATACTCGTAGATGAAAGGAAAGCCAATGAACTTAATGAAAGAATTTGAATGTCTTTTTAAAAATCTATTTTATTATTTTCAAGCTCTAAGGTATCCTACGAAAAAGATCTATCAATGCTAATAAAAGGGAATTTGTCAGTAAAAATCACAAGTCACTAAAGACTTATAAGGTTTTTAAAGCACAAATTATTTAGCAAAAATAATGAATTCTTAGATTGAGATTTTGAAATGACACTGGGGAAAATACTTACTTTTCTTTTTTAAGTACTTAGTTGCTTAATATTTGGGAGAATTAATTTTATCTTACCTAATATATAAAGATAGTGTTAAAAATAATTTTGACAATAGATTAATCTTTAGAACCATAAAACATTGTTTGGAGTTAATATCCCCTTATGAATATGGTTGCAAACTTCAAAGGGAAGAAGATCTCAATTATGTATTTTTATTTAGTAAAAATGAAGTATACAGTATCTGAATTACCTTTAATTTTAAAATGTTGGAACTTGATACTTCATTGTTTTTTCATTAGCCTATGTTAATAAAAGATACTTTTCTGGTCAATTTTGCTGCTTGCTTGGGATGCCTTTGAAAATGCAGGGTTATATCTACTTTATTTCCCCCTGTCTACTTTTAAAGAGACTAGAATTGGGACATGCGAACTAAAAAATAAAACCTCAAAAATTTACTCGAACACCAAAAAAAGAGAAAATCCTTTGAAAATGCTATGATAACATTTTTTGAGTTTATTCTTGCAGATCCTAAAGGATAATGGGATTTATTTTGAACTCTTCTGTGATTTAGACAGATGGAATTTAAACTTAGAGGCTAATTCAGTATTAGAGTGTGACTAATGTGTTGAGGATTTGATGGAAAAAGAAGAGGCTGCAATATACATAGTCTTGGAATATTTTTAACAGTTGTTTGATGTTCTAGCGTGCAGTATGTCAGTCGTTGAGTCTTATGTGTTGCTCATAGGTACTGTACCAGGTAGAAGGATTTGTTGACAAAAACAATGACCTTCTCTACCGAGATCTGTCCCAAGCCATGTGGAAGGCCGGCCATGCCCTCATCAAGTCTTTGTTCCCCGAAGGGAACCCCGCCAAGATCAACCTGAAAAGGCCTCCTACAGCAGGCTCACAGTTCAAGGCATCCGTGGCCACTCTGATGAAAAACCTACAGACTAAGAATCCAAACTACATTAGGTATTTCTGGCACAAAAAGTTTCTGACAGTTCGAATGTGAAGGCACTCACAAGGAACATCATTTTCCTATTTGCTTAAATCTGTGTAGCCCAAGCAGAGGATAACTAAAGTACTTATAGGTCAAATAATACGGTATCTTGGATTTGCTTAAAAATGCTCCAGTGCCCTTTCCTCCTTCCAAGTAAGGAATTTAAAAAGGGGGTGAGGCTGGAAGTGTGGCAGGGGATAGGAATAGATACTCAATGAGTTTGGGTTGTTGGCACGTAGGGGCTCTCAACTTTCTGTATTTTTTTGATGACAAGAAACAGGATGTAAATTTTGGGGGGATAAGGGTTTTGCATAAAACTTTTGTTGACTTCATTTTGGATTCTTGTTATATTAACTTAGAGCACTGAAGCAAGTGGGGCTTTAATATTCTGGTGTTAGGAAATATGTACCTCTTTCTTTCCTGTGGGAGTTACAGGCCCAGGGAAAGTAATGATTTCTAAAACAATCTGAATTTTTTCAAAGCAAGAGAAAGGACTCCTTTAAAAGTATCCTGTCTCCTTTTTTTGCTTCCACGGCATCTTAGATCTCAAAGTTCAGTAAAGAACAACTAGGATTACAAGTGGCTATATGTATATTTGGTGAACTAGATAATAGAAGGTGTGTGTCTAATGGGTCACATTTCATAATATTGCATTACACCCACATATAACTTCTATCATTGTCTTTGAAAATTCAGTTAT
>NW_006442484.1:56822159-56916061 GCF_000325575.1 Pteropus alecto
ATTATATTGGTAACAATATAAATAGGCAGAATCCCCTAGTTTGATTACAATCAGGTTAGAACATATATTAAGTAAAAATTCTAGTTTCAAAAAAAGATAACCAGGAAGCTCTTTGTGATCAGTTGCTTTTCTTATTCTTAATTGAGTGGACGTCTTTTTAAATTTTTTTTAAAATTCTGTTTTATCGAGGTGTAATTTACATGAGGTGATATGCACAGATCCTAGATGAATGGCTCAATTATTTTTCACCATTGTATACACTTCGGTAACCACCACCTACATCAAGACAGAACTTTCCATCACCCCAGAAAGTTCCTTTATTCCTCTTTCCTTTGAGCGGTTTTAATGTGTCTCTAAGAAGTCTTAATAAACTCTAAGGTTGCAAATATATTATCATATGTTTTTCCAGACTCTATAGTTTCAGATTTCATATTAAGGTCTATATTTTTTCTTATAATTATCCTGTTGTTCTGCCATCTTATATTGAAAAAAAAAAAATCTCTGTCTTTCATTCATTTGACTTGAGGCTTTTATTGAAAATTAATTGAATGTATATATAGGAGGCTAGGCCTTAACCCACTAGTCTGTTCCACTGATCTGTTTGTCTGTCCTTAAGCCAAAGTGTGGACATTATTTTTTTAATGTAAGAGGAAAAGCATATAGAACACCATGGCCAAACGAGGTAAGGTTTAACTGTCCACATATTACATGTATGTGTGGAATTTATTTGAGGTTGTAGCTAGGCAGATGCAAACACCAATATTTCACAGTGTATTAAGAGGATACAGAAATTGCTGTAACTAAATCCAAAAATAACAATGGCCTAAAGAAGACTGACATTTATTTCTTATGTAACTTCTAAGTATAAAAATTCTAGGGCTATAGAGCATCTCCTTCTATTTTGTGGTTTTGCAGTTTTCAGAATGTTTCCCTCGTCCACATGGTCAAAGATAGTTCTCCACCATGTCAGAATTTCCAGGAGCTGTTAGCAGAAGATGAACAAAGTGAGAGCAAGTCCCTATCCTTTTAAGGACACACCTAGAAGTGGTATACATTACTTCTGCTCTGATCCTAGTGGCCAGAATTTTAGTCACATGGTCACACCTAGTTGCAAAGAAGGTTGGGAAATGTTGTCTTTCCTTGGGCAGCAAAGGCAGGAAATACAGGGATATAGGGAGACAGCAGTGTTTTTAATCTTTTTATTGAGATGTATTATATACATACAATATAATAAAGTACATGAATCTTAATTATACAACTTATGGAATCTTCATGTATACACCTATGTAACCCCATCCAGACCAAGATATAAAACATTTCCATCATCCCAGAAGGTTCCCTGGTGCCTATTCCCTTTGATCTCTACCCTTACCTCTTCCCAGAGGTAACAGCAATACTGATTTCTCACTATAGATTAGTTTTGCTTGAACTTCACATAAATGGGATCATAAAATATGTACTCTTTTATGTCAGACTTTCATTCAACAAAGGGCGAGTGATATTTATCCATGTTACTGAATATATTATAGTTGATGTATGTAGTGTTGTGTTAATTTTTAGGTTTTTATAAAATGATTTGAAATAATTTCAAAAGAAATGACCAAGTTTCTCAAGAGTAACAAATAATTACTTCACCACAAAATAAATATATATGATGCTTTGTAAAACACAGACAGATAAATACATAAGAGACAGAATTTAAAACCTAAAATTTTTGTGATCTTTTAGGTGTATCAAACCGAATGATAAAAAAGCAGCACACATCTTCAACGAGGCTCTAGTATGTCATCAGATCAGGTATCTGGGTCTTTTGGAGAATGTCCGAGTGAGGAGGGCAGGCTACGCCTTCAGGCAGGCATATGAACCTTGCCTAGAAAGATACAAAATGCTTTGTAAACAAACATGGCCTCATTGGAAAGGACCAGCAAGGTAAAAAATTAATCGATCATATTTAATAATGACATTTTAAAGCATACAGATAACATGTTGGTTTTTTCACAGGTTCTTAGGCAAAACATTCTATGAAAAGTTGGATGTAATCTCTGTTTTGTACCCTTTTCTATCAGGATACCATTTTGTGCCAATTCTTGATTAATTATAGAAGTCTTGATTTTCTTTAAGGACAAAACAGGGCTTATTGAATCCTCATTTGGAACTTGTGTGTCAATAAAATTTCTAAAATAAGTAATGGTAAGTTAGGAGGGGATTTGTAACTGGTAAATATATTTGTGTAGAATCATAGAAGAGCATCTTGGATCACTGCTCTCAGCTCACTGGAGAATTAACCCCAGGGAGAGTTGGTGGATGGGCATGAGGGTCCCACTTTACCAGGTCTGTACCAATTGAGAAATAATACAGGAGCAGATAGGGTCCAAAGTGTTAATGTTATTACTAGTAAAGCTATGTGGATGGGAGAATATGGCAGAACTCGGGGCCCTATGGCTTTCAGCTCATCTGCCCTGAATTGTACTCACCCATCCAGTGCCAAACAGAGTGCTGGACCACTGCGGGCCCATCCTAGGAAGTAGCCCCCGTGAGTTCTCCACATGCAGAGAGAACGTTAGTGCTAGGGGGTGGGTCACTGCCAAAAAGAAATCAGATCTTGCCTGTGGAATGACCCTTTCTTCTGCTTTCACCAGTCAAAGAAGGTACCCCTTTTCTGTGGGCTATAGACGCCCTCCTGACTACTATAGGAAGGCCAACGTGCCTATTTTATGGGCTTAGGCAGCAACTTGGGGATTTTTTATTTCACTTATACTGGTGTTACCTTCACATTCTCACTGGACTTGGCCTGTCCCAGGAACCTCGACAGTATTAGACACTCACCCTGTGTTATAAGAAGATAAACTCCAGACATATGATTTTGTCTCTGGTGCATAAATCAATACCTAAATAACATAGGATTTGGGTTTCAGTTCCCACTGCTAATTTCCAAGGTATTATGGTTAACATGTACCGCAATACACAGAACATGTGTTCACTCCCTGCCTGGCACTTAGTCCACAGGTTGGTGGGGTGAAGCGAAGTTTAGTTTTAAAGATTGATGTTGAAACCAGGGTCCAGGATGGAGCAGTCAAAGCCAAGTCTAAGCCTCGCTCCCATTATATAAGGCCCATGTTTCATTGTACCCCATTAGTCTGGCTCTTAGCACTGCTCTCTCTCCAGCCCTGCCCACAGTCTGAGGGGCAGGAGCAATGTTTAAAATGTTTTTAAGAATTAACTGAGTGAGTTCAAAATAGATCTGAGTTTCTTGTACAACCTCCAGGCTGTGATTGGTACTCGTTATGGGTATATTTGGTACAAGTCTTGCCTCTGCTAATGAAATCAAGAAATTGGCTTTAATACCACACTTTCTTAGACTATGTAGTTCTGAACCCAAATTTATATTTTTAATGTTTACTGGATTTGGTTGAATTTGTGGAATTCAGTCTTAATAATGCTTTGATAGAAGGACGCTTGTTGCAAAAGCAATTATACTTGGAAATAAAGCTATTTTTTGTACCATTGAGAACCTGATATTATGATTTAAGATAAGATAAACTATTTTTGTAACTCAGAAAACTCATTGTTTTTATTGGTTTTTGTAGGGCTGGTGTGGAGGTTCTGTTTAATGAATTAGAAATTCCCGTGGAAGAATACTCCTTTGGTAGATCAAAGATATTCATCCGAAACCCAAGAACAGTATGTAATCAAAACCTTTATACTTTGAACTTATACTATAATTACACAGGCAGGTTCTTAAAGGATATTTCTGACATTACTGAGATGCTACCAAGAATGCCACATTCTTGTATTTATTTGCAAATGTCCAAAAGAATGGGCAAATAAGGGTAAAGGATAATGGAAGAATGTGTATTTTTTATGAAACCTCAAAGTCTTTTTATCGGATAGGTTGTACAAGAAAGAAACCATAAAGAAACTTTTTATACAACAATAAAACTTGCCTAATTCATAGGAATTGGTGGTAAATTTCAGTCTAGATTTGTAATATCTGAAATATACAAACATTTAAGGAAAGACAACTCAATTATTTAGAGGTACATGAAGGCACTTAAATTAAAATTTTTTAGAAGTTAAAAGGTGCACTTAAAATTATACTTAGTAGAACTCCAAGAAAGTCTTTTTATAAGTGAATAGACTAGAATGAAGTATAATTGGTCTAGCAGTTGCTTGGTAATTGGAAATTTCGAGAATTTGTAAAGTGTTTAAATTGTTTAAGAAAAACTTTGCCAGCATCTCCATTTTATTAATAATCACATCCTCACAGATAGTGTGAAGGCAAACCTATACTCAGTTCAGCGCTTCTCTGATTTGTCGTAAATGCTGAATCATCAGACTCTGAATTCATCAAAATAGTTTTCGCATGGGCTTTTATCCATATTATCTCTAATTCAGACAGTTAGTGATCTTTTTTTCCAATATGGTTGACTCCAACATCATAATATTTTACCTCCTGAGGATATCTTTCTTATATGCCAGGAGTATTTGGTAGAATTTTGAAAAACCACCTATCATTTCTTATTAGTTATTCAAATTAGAAGACCTGAGGAAGCAAAGGCTTGAGGACTTGGCCACTCTCATTCAGAAGATTTATCGGGGGTGGAAATGCCGCACACACTTCCTGTGCTGATGAAAAAGTCAAATCGTGATTGCTGCCTGGTACAGGAGATACGCCGTAAGTCCCCAGCATTTTTAATCTGTAATAATGATGCTTACTCGCAAACATTTGTTAGATACTTAACATGTATGCCATTTTTATGTATGTAATTATCCCAACAACCTCATGAAATAGGTGCTCTTAGGGTCCCTTTTTTTAAAGATGAGAAAACTAAGGCATGAACCATTAAGTAACTTGCCCACAATCACATAGCTACTGAATGGCAGGGATGGGATCTGAATCCAGGACAATTTAAGAGCTCAAGTTCAGTATTCCACACTGCTTCCCACTGATACAGATATAACAGGAAGTCTGCATCTTGAATTTGGTCATCAAATTGAAATAGACAATGTTCTTTAACCCTTTGACTAATTATTTTCCAAAATAATGAGCTATTCTACATTTATTGCAGCAGCACTGAGAATGGTTTTAATCCCAGAAAACTAATGCCACAACTTAGTAGAATTTGGGGTTTAGTTAAAGGGTTAAATTTCCTCTAGTCCTCCAATATTTGGCCCTATTAACTATGGGAAAAGATTCAATAATAAAGTAATTCTATTTAATGGATATGGAATTTCTTCTAGCAGTTTCTTTTCTCACTTGATTATAGAGGTGTACCACAGGTTTGAGGGCATCCCGAAGGTTTATCTCAAGGCTAGCTTTGAACTTGAATTGTGTTCTCACAAAATGAATTTCAGTGATAAGAACATTGCTTCCAAATGCTTTTTCACTCTATACTTTTTCACTAGAGAGTGAGTTGGAAAATGCATTAAATTTGTAGTCAAACCTCCTTTAAGGTATTCTTCCTCTTTTTCAGCCCTAGAGCAGCTTTGGTATAAGTCAGTGTATAATCAGAGCACAACTTATGCTGACCTTTCTCATATAATATATTTTAGTGTATTATTTCCAAGTTTTAGAAATTAATGAGATTCTTAACTGATTAAGCTAAAGAAAAATCGCTTGGTCTTTAAAAGGATATCTTAAAATTTTCTTTCTCTAGTTAAAAGAGTATAACCAACAATACAAGTGTTAATGTATGAACTTATCCAGCTATATTAATGATAGATTTATTCATATGTATTCTGCAAAGGCCCAGAGGACTTGTTGTCACCCAGTATGGCTGCACATGACAGTGATACTCGGCTCTTCTGCAGATTCATAATACTCTACTTTCTGTTTGCCTGAGAAAAGGAAGACCAATAAATAAATAACCAGTCCCTAAGGAACCCTTCTTCTCATTTCTTTTTTTGAGATCATTAACATCCAATTTAGAAGTGTACTGAATTTATCGATCTTGAATTCTACAAATATTTGAAACACCTATTTTTCAGGCTCTGGGGATTGCAGAGTGAACAAGACAACCTAATTTCTGACCTCACAGAGTTTTATATTTGGTGAGGGGCAATATGCAATTAAGCAAATAAATAATCAGAACAATTACAGATTGTGGTTCAATGCTAAGAAAGAAGTAGAAAACTGAGGTAAAGAATAATAGGGATCTGGCATATAACTTTAGATATGATGATCAAAGAAGACCTTCTGGAAGGGGCTACTTCATCAGAAGGATAAGAAGAAACAGCTAAGGCAAAGAACCAAGAATAGCAAGTGGTATTTGCATCCTCCCCGCCACCTGCCACTCCCCAGTATAGAGCTTTTGTTTCTCCATGTTTAAAAAAAAAAAGTCACTAGATGTATCATTAATTCATGATGGTAAGAGTTATAAGCAATATTAATTGTAGACTAAAAACAAGTAATAGCCTAGTTTTTAGGGAAAGTATTAATTTTGCTCTAGTATTGTATCGATTTCAGAATTTGAACTAAATACCTCATCCAGTTAACTAACATGTTTTCCAAGCCAGTGATTAAGCTCAATATTTTCTCTCAACCAGATAACTCAAAGATTTTCTGAATACCCATTTTCAGTTACTGATTCTTTTAAAAATCCATATTCTGTGATAGTTCATGGTTCCTTGAGATGAATTTTAAAGTGAAGTTATTTTCGAGCCATTTGGGAATTAGAAAAGAAAACATGGAGGTACCAAATGGATGTCAGAAGTGATGATCAGATATTGTAGGAAACGTTTGTTCTTACAGCCATGGAATATTGCTCTGTGAGGAATCTTAGAGATTTTCCAGCTCCTCATTTGACAGATGAGGAAACTGAGGCCCAGAGAAGGTAGTGACTTGTCCAAGGTCTGAGTGTCCTCTTTGCCCTTCTCTCCGGTGTCCTCTTTTGTTTTTTTCTGCTGCCCATAGGTCGATAACATCACCTTCCATTTCCTTTGATCTCCCAAAATGTAGCCTAGAGTCTTGGAAGGCATCTCTTCCTACTCAGAGAAAGGGAGCTGAGAAATCTAGGCATTCCAAAGTGTAAGAGTCACAGCATGACTTTAGCACTCTGAAAAGCTAAGAAATTGCATGGCAAATGCCCACATTCTAGTGACTATTCCACAGTAAATACAGTAGAAGCTCTGTTTTCTAGGGATAGTGTCCCAACCACTTCCACTCTCTCAGGCATCAGCCCTAGAGGTAAGAAATGCAGGCTTCTGGGCATTGAGTTTGCTGAGCCAACTCTTGGCCTGGAGCCTTCTGCTTGGAGCCTTACTGGGTCTTTGCTTCCTCACTTGGAAGTAACTTCTGCTGCATCTGAACTGCCTGCTGTGCTTGTATGTCTCCTGGGACCCTGTTCCCATTTCATACAGCTGACTTACATCCACTGTAAGTCCTTGAGTGCATGGATGGAGTCGAATTCATGTTTATATCCTCATGGTTCAATTAAAGGGCTATATGCAGAGTAGGAGCTCAATAAATAAAGCTAAGTCAATTAATAGACATTTACTTAAATTCGTTAGCTGATTTCCCAGTTTGAGGCAGAGTAAAAGCGGCAAATCTAGAAAGAACCGGGGATGTGGAGGCTGGCATGGTGAGATGTGCACAGAGAAAAGAGAACACAGAAACATATGCAGAACTCAGTGTGTATTCATTCTTCAATACGCAGTGTGTATTCATTTAATGTGCATTTACAAAGTAGCTACCGTGTGTTGGACCCTATATTATATAACAGCATAATACAAAGAAGAGATGTTAATTATGGTGGGTCCTGAGACATATAAAAATTAATTATATTTAGCATCCTTAAAACATACTTTGGATTAACTGTACAGACATACCTCAAAGATATTGCGAGTTCGGTTCCAGACCGCAATAAAGCAAATATTGCAATAAAGCAAGTCACACAAATTTTTTGGTTTCCCAGTGCATATAATGTTTACACTATACTGTAGTCTATTAAGTGTACAATAGCATTATATCTAAAAAAACCAAAACCAAAAACAAAAAACCAATGTACATACCTTAATTAAAAAAATAGCCCTCATTTGAGCCTTCAGTGAGTCGTAATCTTTTTGCTGGTGAAGAGTCTTGCCTCAATGTTGATGAAAATGTAATATTTGCAAAGCACAATAAAGCAAAGCACAATAAAACTAGGTGTGCCTTGATAATTTTAGATTTATTGATATTTTGATTTCTTTTCATATTGATTCCCAGAAGAATATGAGTGGTCAAGAGTTCATTGCACTAAGTGAACAAATACTTTTCAATCCTTGCGGTATATTTATTAGATATATAAATAGAGCTGCTAAGATCTTCCCCTTTCATTTTACAGCAACAAAAGAGGTATCAACAGATAAAGAGTTCTGCCTTGGTAATTCAGTCTTATATCCGGGGCTGGAAGGTGAGTTTCAAAGAAGTGAGCCTTATTTATTTGCGGGTTTTTAGGTTCTTCACAAAGGATGATGTCTTAAGCTCACCCTGCAGGGGAGAGCTCCCCATCTCCTGTTTACTCTGTAAACAGTCAGGTGGAAAGAATAAATATTGTGGGCCAAGCTGGGGCCCTGGTGACCATGTCTTGGCTGCTTCCTTCTAACCAGCTTTCTTTTCAAGAGCTTTGTTCTCTGAGCAGGAAGACCTTGAAATAATTCTGTACATGATTTCAGTATCCTCTTGCCCCCTGTTTATGAGGGAAGCTGTAATTCAGAAGGCTGTTACATTGTTGCCTCCCCACCTGTGAGTCCTCCCAGGCCTCAGCACTCCAGCCCAGCACTGCCCATAACTTCCCAGTAACCGTCTTGCTGGCTGCCCCATAATGATCAAAAGATCCTAAGCTCTAGCTGTTCTAGTGGGGATCACAGTGGGCGATCTAGTTCCAGATCCTTCTTGTCAAGGGGTTAGCAAACTACAGCCCACAGGTCAAATTTAGCCTACCTCTTGTTTTCCTACAACCTGAGAGCTAAGAATGTTTTGTATATTTTTTAAGCATTGTTAAAAAGAAAAAAGACAAGAATATTTCATGACATGTAAAAGTTATATGAGATGGTAATTTTGTATAAATATATACATGAAATACCAAGTTTATATAAAGTTTTATTGCTGCACAACCACACTCATTTATTTTATATCTTGTCTGTGGCTGCTTCAGTGTTACAGTGGCAGAGTTAAGTACTTGTGTCAGAGAACACATGACCTGGGAAGCCAAAAAGTTTTACCATCTGGCATTCTACAGAAAAAATTTACTGACCTCTGCTCTGAGTCATAGATACTTCAGAGCCTGTTCTGACCACTGCCCTTTTGAGAGATTTGGTGGAGTAGGCTGGATCTAACAGGGCTCCTTGAAGGTAGTTCCCAGGCCCAGACGCCTTCAGAGGGTAGAGTCCTGGGCCAGGAATCCAGCAATATCAACTGACTTGTGTCTAGGCCTGTGAGTAACCCAAGGACTTGGTAATTGTCTCACAGCAGATGCCAAAGTACAACTTTGAGCACGTAGAGTAAGTGAAATTGCTGCCTTCCTTGACCTAATTATTGAGTCCTGGGTCCAGTCTCCAGTCTAGAGACATCAGAAGCAGGATTCAAGCTCCACTTCCAAGTCAGGGATTCTCCTGGCACCCACAAAACCAGGTTTTAGCAGCTACTGGATAGAAGCCACTGGTTTGGGACCAGTGGAAATTGTAT
Organism: Pteropus alecto; assembly: GCF_000325575.1. NCBI lineage: Eukaryota > Metazoa > Chordata > Mammalia > Chiroptera > Pteropodidae > Pteropus > Pteropus alecto. The sequence continues at coordinate 56,831,824 of NW_006442484.1, forward strand.
TTTAACAAATTTTTAAACATCTGTTGAATTAAAAATGCAGCTATAGTTATATCCCTGGACAACTAATAAAAGTGATCAAATAAATTTAGAGGATTATTGGAGATCTTCCAACCTCATTCTGAAAACTACTCCTTTTATTCGATGTGCACCAGCTTACATTGCTGTCTGTGGTCACATTTGTTTCCTGTCACATATTAGGATATGGGAGGCTGCTGTCCCAATCTGGTTCGGGGGCTACTCCTTTGTGCTTCATGATGTTTTGATTTACCACCTTCTCATAGTCCCTTTTGGGCTAATAAGCAACTTCTTTTCTTGATTTAAGCTATTAATTTTTCACTTGAGAATGTGTATTATGACTGTCTCTTCATGTATTTTTTATTTGAATCACTATGGATTCCAGTTTTTGGTTGACTTTCTATTTTTCCGGGTGATTTTGCACCTCAGGCCCGAAAAATCCTGCGAGAACTGAAGCATCAAAAGCGCTGCGAGGAAGCTGCCACCACCATTGCTGCATATTGGCATGGTACCCAGGTAGGCCACAGACCACCCCCAGGAAGGCAGGGGTTCGGGAGTAACGTGTGGAACAATGGATCCTCTCGGACCCTCTCCTTCGGGGACAAAAAAATGTTTCACTGGCTTAAGCTACTGAGCACGCATTTGCCTCTTGCTCTTTGCAACATTTTGGTGTGGGGCGGTGGCACACGCTTTTGCGTTTAGCGTTTACTGTTTGTTGGTGACCAGTGTCTTTCTTCTTTCTCCATTGAAAAGCAGCAGTAACCTTTCCTGCCTTAAACTTTTCTGTAACTCCTTTTCACATGCATCACAGGCACGAAGGGAACTGAGCCGGCTGAAGGAGGAGGCTAGGAATAAACATGCTATTGCAGTTATTTGGGCTTACTGGCTTGGATCTAAGGTACTTTACATGCACATCTCATCACTCCATCCTCAAATCTGCAATAATCAGTCTGTAGTTCTAGAATATCAGGGGATGAACGACTATAATTAATAGTGGCTCATACTGGTGCATGGCCTAGCAGCTGGGTCTAATAAACCTGGAGATGTTAGTGTCAGCAGTACATGGTAGGAAGCTTACGCATGTACAGGCAAAAAAGACTAATTGCTTACTAATGAGACACTAGTTGCTGTTTTTTTAAACTCTTAAGAAATAACATGCATGTTTAATTTTTGCTTTTTTTTTAAAATTCCTTTTTCTCTTTCCTGACATATAGTTGTAGTTTCTAGAGATTTTGGGGGCAGGGGAGCATGTTGAGAATGTTCAGGTTTGGGCCTTATTTGGTTTTCTGCAATATATTGACAACAGAAACTCTTTTAACGCATGCCTTAATTATTAATCTATGAATGAAACTTTTTTAGGCTCACTGTGGCAGCTATTGATGATTATAAGCAAAATATTATATGTGGAAAGAATCATCATCTGTGATTTAACAGAAAGCTGTGTTCATGCAAAGCTAGCTTTAATTGCCACTGAAGAATCCCAGGAATTTCAGCATCAGCTGTTTGTTTTCAGAAACAAAGGCCTCCCAAAATGCTCTTGCTAATCCCCAGGCAGAGTCGTGGGCTCTGTGAACATTTCACAAACCCCAAGGGACAAGAGTTTTAGATGTTTTCGTTACTTAGAAAATCAAAGGTCATCTCTGCTAAAAATGTGTATTCCAGTTAGAAACACGAATATCAGTATAGTCCTATGTTTTTAAGTCTACCTTGTCAGCATTATAAGCCCATCTTGTGAGTGAAATGAGAAAAGCAACATTTGGCCCATGTTGCCTAAAACTCATCAAAGTTGTTCATTTGTGATTTCTCTTGAAAATCAGCGAAGAACAAACTAGTCCCTTTTATAAGCAGAGGACAATGTCCTAGCAGAGGCAGAGGGACTTTTAGAGAGAATTAACCCTGAGATTTCTGCACTGAGTGAGCTCATTTCCCAGTCTGAGTTTAATGTAATAAAAAATCAAAGCCTGTCTATTCCTTTCTTTTAAAATGACATGGCTTAGATTAATGTTTCTCTAATATTAATTTTTTAAACCTATAAGTTGTTCCATTTTTTATCTTGTTTCAGTATATTTCCTCGTTTGGGGCCTTAGCTAATATTGAATTTCGATACATGCTACTTCTAGTTTGCTACTTGGAAAGAATTTCAAGTTTTATGGGTTTTTTTGAACTTTAGGAGAACAACTTTTATTCTTTCCAGTTTTCTAAATAGTTATTCACCAGAGATGTCTTTTTATACATCCAAATTAATGAACTCAGGAATTCCCTCCACTCCTCACCCCCCACCCCACCCCGTTGTGCTGGCAGCAAAGGGAAGTCTACTGAAATTATTAGGAGCCACTCATAGTTCTAAAGGTTTGATAAAGGAGGGAGGGAAAACAGGGGAGAAAAAAGGAGAAGAATGAAAATAAGGGGTCGGAGGAGTGCTTACCTTGGGTACCACACAGATTGCCCTCCTCTGAAACAGTCTCAGCTTACTAAAAATAAAGGGATTGCACCAGCCTGACACTGATTCTTTGGGTTTAAATGATTATGCACCGTTCCTCTATCATTCTGAAATCCTTATTCATAAATTGGCTCTTCTATTTGGCGGGGTGTCTTTTCCTGGTCATTTGTGCTGTCTGCGTTGGGCTGTCTCTTTTATTTACCATCTAAAACATTCTAGGCTCGAAGGGAGTTGAAACGCTTGAAGGAGGAGGCTAGGCGTAAGCATGCTGTTGCTGTCATTTGGGCTTACTGGCTTGGACTGAAGGTACTTCCTCAACCCCTTCTTTCTGTCCAGAGTGAACTCAATAAAGCCTAGCATCTACTAACCCTGAGGAAATGATTGATTATGCTTACTGATGGTCTGCACAGTCTTTTACAATGTCATCTTGCCTAATTTTGTTTCTTTTTGAGAATAAACCTGTACACTAATATTTTCTAATTTTATTGTGGTGTATTTCTTTAAATAATAGATTTAAAGTGATAGCAATGTAGCATATTTTATCCAAGACATTTTCTTATCCAAGTTCTGTTTTATGTTGTTGGTTTTTTTTTTTTTTTAGGAGGACGAAGTGCCTTTTTTTTTTTTTTTTTTTTTTTTTTTTTAATTCATGAGACAGAATCACAATAGTTGAGCTAAAAGCTGATCCACCGTCTACTGTGACCAGCCAGGGGATATCAGGCTTTTGTTTCCCTTTTTCTGCTTATTCTGCTACAATGATGGCTCCTGAAGCAGAGCTTTCTTCAAAGTGACCATTATTCTAATTGTTCTCTAATTGTTCAGCATAGAAACCAAGAGGTTTCATTTAAATTTACAGATTTAGATGAGTAAGACCAGCAGTGGATCATTCAGGTTAAGGAAAACTTTAAATTCAAATGTCTTCTGGTTCAGGGCAGGGTTTACTTCAGAGTGATGCTTGCTTGTTTAGGTGAGGATGCATGTAAGTAAATAGGATTCTGGGCTCCAGAAAGCCTTAAGAACACCTTCAGAGAGGATAATGATTTTGTCTTCCGAATATTTAACTACTCATCACCTTAGGGAGCCATCCATACTGTCTTTTGGGGATAATAAGGCCCTATTGACACTATTGTTAGTTATTTTTACTTTAATATTATAACAATTCATCTTTTTCTAAATATTTGAATATCATCCAGGAAACCATTGACTCTGAATCTGAACAGCATTAGCAGTATCCATAAACACTGCTTTGAATAATCTGCATTTTTCCCTGAATGTTTAGCTTATAACCTTTTAGAAAATTAAACTTTTTGATTATATTGACTATTCATCAAGTAATTTCTGAAGTAATTAAATAACTATGAATTAAGATGTTGTTTCAAGAACTACTTTTTAAAAAAATCATAACTAAGGATTTTATTTCCCATTTTATTTACATGTTTGAGTTTACATTCTAATTTTCATAAATGGAAAGAACAAACAACATCGAGTCAAGATCTTTACTCTGTAATGACTTCTACCAGCACCATCACGTTTATCTTCAGTTTTCTGGGTTTAACTAACTGCATATAATTTCAAAAATACTTTCGTATTAGTAATGTGTGCTAGCAACCTATAAGCCAAGTTGAGTTTGTAGGTGAATTCTATTTTAGCTGAAGTTAACTGAGCTAATTAGACATAACTGTCTTTTTTTTCCAGTTTCAGACAAAACAGAAGTATTTTCATGTTTAACAGAACCATTATTATTGTTATGAAGTAAAGTTATACTTCTTTGAAGTCGAAGAATGTAATAATTTTGTACTTTTTATTATAAAGAATTGTTGATAATGATCAATAGTTTTGCCCTTTTAAGGGACTTGATTCTTATAGAATTGATTATAAAGTTCAGTGGACCCTTTTGGGACTCCAGAGTCCATGATGGAAACCTATTCTGTATGTCAACATGTTGTCACTAGGTAGCTATTGTTTCAGGAGAACGGGCCTGTCCTATGAATATCAAAAAACATGTTGCAGTGAGCTCAGTTACAATGACCTTCAGCTAAATGTAGTAAGACTTCTAGTATATTTCTAAGGATATGTTTTCATGAAACCTTACTTCTTTAACTTCTGCTTTCCTACACTATTATAACTTCAGGAGCCAATTAATAGGTATCAATTCTCCCTTTCCCTCTAAGCTTGTAAGTTTGAAATCTGAAATGCTTATGAATCGAACAACTCCATGGCTATAAGAGAAATGATAATCGGTAACATAGAATATGAATAAAAGGAAGCACTGTCTGTCTGATGTGTGGAAGAATTTTTTAAACCTGAGTAAAATGCAGGTGTAGAGAATGAGTCTGGCACTCAATTGCCCAGAGGGACCAGGTCACATGGGTAAGACAAGTAGCGGGTGGAAGGTGGATTAGAATGATGGGGCCTCATGTGGTTTGGAGCATGCAGCTAGCTACTTGGTCCTTGTCATGTGGGGATGGGGCTCACTGTTGCTAGATCTTAGAAAATTTTAAGAGAAACTTGTAGTCCGAATTCCTATGTGAAGTTGTTAATTTAAAATATGCATATAAAACATTTTTCTACAAACTGAATTTGGTTAGTATGTTGCTAATTTACCACCCCTAATGTAGAAATATTTTGAACATGTGCAGTTAAACCCAGAGCAGTAAAGACAAAAGAAAGAGGTACATAAAGTCTGAATTATTCAGAATGGCTGATATTTTGCTAAATTCTAACTCTCCCATTTATGGCTGGATAATAAAAATATTTAAGTTTTCAATTTAAAAATTATTCATTCATTCAGCAGACACCTCCCTCAGTTATTTTATTGGTTAGACATTAGTATACAATGTAAATAATGACAGTGTAACAACAAAGAAATAGGTAAACTAAAACTATAATATAACATCTTAAGCAGAGTTATAGTATTCATTAGAAAAACTGGTAAGAGTAGGGATGAGAGATCAATGTCATTAAATGAAAGATAATGGTAGTTCAAAAATTTTTTTTTTTTTTTTTTAATTCTTAGTTACCTTCAGTTCTCAGTGTATAGTACTGAAATCCTATCTTTATATATAAGGCATTTTTTGCCTTTTGCAAGCAATTTGAAGTGAAAATTACCTTATATAATTTTCTGAAATGTATTTTGATTTGTGATGAGTTTGCAGCTATACCTGTAAAATGTTTTTTGTCACATCATCAGGTTCTTTAAAAACTAGTTAAGAATATTTAAAATATCAACATATTCCGGTATTATAATTTTGCATCTCTTAATTTCTTTTTCTCTAACTTAAAATCCACTGTGTCAACATGCTTCAATTATTTTACTACATCAAGAGAGGCACTTACAAATTTACTTATTCTACCTATTTTCATTTTGAATAGAGGTGTATCTTCTTTATGGGCATCTGCTGGCCACATATTAACCACTGCATTCTTCTTCTTTTTAAAGGTACGTAGGGAATACAGGAAATTCTTCAGAGCCAATGCTGGAAAGAAAATTTATGAATTTACGATTCAGAGAATTGTAAGTTTACATTTTGTATATGACTCATTAGCATTATTGGATTAACTAGCTAATGGGACCAACTCAATAATTTATGACTTATTTGAGAACAAATCATAACTGTGACCCTGAGAGATTGTGACTTTTTAAAAAATCATTTCCCCTCAAATTCAGGCAGAATTCTGTCAGAAAGAGTTATTTGTGGCCTGTACATAATTAATAAAATGTTCTTATTTGACAGAGAGAGCATACTTTGAGGGAAGCGAACTCAAGAAAGCCAGGTGTCTTAGTTCAGGCTGCTACAACAAAAATACCATAGACCGGGTGGCTTAAACAATAAACCTTTATTCCTCACAGATCTGGAGGCTGGGCAGCCCAAGATCAGGGTGCCAGCATGGTGTGGTTCTGGTGAGGGCCTCTTCTCATTTTCCTCACAATGGCAAAGAAAAAGAGAAAGAGAATCAAGCTCTTTTCTGTCTCCTCTTTTAAGAGCACCAGTCTCATCATGGGAGCTCCACCCTTATGACCTCATCTAAATGTAATTACCTCTCAAAGGCCCCGTTTCCTAATGCCATCCCACTAGGGGTTGGGGTTTCAGCATATGAATTTGAGGGAAATACACCACCAAACTGCTGCTGCAAGGCAAGTTTGGCAAACAAGTTAGTGAGTAGAGAGGTGAAGGAGAGCAAGGCTGTGCCAGTCTGCCAGGACAGACTCTAAAGTTCCCCTCTGCCTTTCAGAGGAGTACAAACTCTGGAGCTAGCTTGCTCTGCCACTACAGATGTGTGACTTGGGCAAGTTCCTTAACTTCTAGGAGCCTGATTTCATCATCTGTAAAATAGGGATAACAGTAGCACTGAGCTCATAGATTAATTATAAGGATTAAAATGAAATAACAGTATAAAGCTCTTAACAGTGCCTGGCCCATACTAAGTACTGTTGAGCAGTGCTGTCCAAGAGAACTTTCCATAGTGAGGAAAATGTTTTATACCTTTGTGGTACAGTAGAATAGCCACTAGCAACATATATGGCTGTTGAACACTTGAAATTTAACTAATGTGATTGATGAACTGGATTTTTAATTTTATTTAATTTTAATTACTTAAAATTTAAATATAAATAACCACATGTGACTAATGGCTAAAACGGTACAGCTGGCTACTGTTAGCTGGTGTTAGTATTAGTGTAAATGTTAATATTAGTGTTATTAGTCTTCTCTCTTAAACATTTGGTAGAGCTCAGATTTCCCCAACCAATACGAAGAGTGGGATAGAGACTTTCCAGAGGAGTTTCAGAAGTTTATGGACTAAAACGTGCTAAATTCCACTAAAGACTGCTTTGTTTGATTCTGGTTTATGTAAAACAATATTTTTTCTCATGTATTTTACTCATCTGGTATTTTCTGTCAAACCCAATTCAGGTGCAAAAATATTTCTTGGAAATGAAAAATAAGATGCCTTCCTTATCTCCAATAGACAAGAATTGGCCATCAAGACCTTACCTATTCTTGGATTCTACTCACAAGGAACTAAAAAGGATTTTCCATTTGTGGAGGGTAAAAAAATGTCTTGTTATGTTTTTTCGGAGACTTCTTATCATATATTTTGAGCGTTTGAGAAGTGTTTTATGGAAGCAGATTTTTACCAAATTCTTCCTCTAGCCTGGAGGAGAATTACTTGAGAACTTTGATATTTTTCAATCACGCACTGTACTTGGCCTTCGTGAGAAAGCCTAGAGCAGCCAGGTGTCCTGCTGGTAGTTTCTCTGTGGTTGGAAACGGGGTGGGGAGCAGATGGCTGCATTGTCTTTCCCTTTCAGATTCCGGTTACTTTCAAGTAGTTCAGGTTTTTTTGTTTTTGTTTTTGTTTTGTTTTGTTTTCCATTCTATCTAAAAGAATCATAGTAAATAGGAAATAAAAATCATTAAATTTGAACATTTGAACATCTTCACACGATGTAGTTAAATCCTGCAAGTTAGGAGTTTACTTTGGTAAGATTTATTGAACGCATACAGACATACATGTGAACTCAGACGTTTTGATGGACTAGAAAAAAAGCTTTAAAATCCCCTCAGAGACATTAAAGGGATTAAAATTTCTATTTGATGTTGCCTTATATTTTGGCTCACTCAATTTTATATGAGAGCATAACATGTAATTTAGGTGTTGCCTGGCATGGGGTACTTGTTTAGGTGTTGACTTTATTTTAATAACTTAGTTGATAAATGGAATGCTAAATACATATAGGTATCAGAAATAATAAAATCATTGGATTGAAGGCCTTATATTTAGTAAGTGAATGACTGATGGCTACATCTTCTGGGAGAAACTCTTTTTTGCCCAGGAATGTAGGCTTGTTCCTTACGAGAATCATGTATGTGTAGAGTGACAGCGTCACTAATTAGTGTAATGGTTGGTACCAGCACAACATATGAAACTGGATTCTGAGTTCTGTTTCCTAACTTAGTGAGTCAATTTGGAGAGATTCACCAATGTTTCATGTTCATCTCCCCTTTTGAGTCTGACACAGAAACTATTTTCAGAAGTAACGATGGGGAGTTGCTCATGCTGGGGGCCTGCTCTGCCTCTGCCCTCCCCTGGCTCCGAATCTCACCCTCACTTCCCTCAGATGGCGGGTGGAGAATGAGAGAGGTGTGTTTATTCCTGAAAGGGTGGGCAGCAGTGCTAACATCCCTTTATACAGTTATGTTGGTGGTTCTCAACCACATCTGTTACTAAATTTTTTAGAGAGGTCATCTAAAAAACTTGGCCCTGCTCCTCCCACCACCCCCTGTCTCCTTTCATTGCAATCTCAGAATTGGGGTGAAGAGGAGATTTCTCAGGTCTCATGTCCACATTGTAAAATGGTAGTAGGGGATTTGGAACAGTGTTTTTCAAACTGTAGGGTCATAGCACATTTCTGGGTCATGAAATCAATTTAGTAAGCTACAACCAACATTTTTAAACGAAATAGAATAGAAAATGATAGAGTGCGTGACGTATTGAAAGGATAAGTATTGTGTGTGTGTAAATGTGTGCACCAGCTTGTGCTGTATGATGTTTTTCTCACTGTGAATCTGTAAGAGTGTGGCAGCCTCAGGACTGAAGGATACCCAGGGACTGACGTCATCGTGGGAAGAAACGACACCCCCATCAAGGCCTAGGCCAGCAGAGCCCTTGTATGTTTTGAAGAAGCATCCCAAATTCTGCACTATAAGCAATGAAACCCACAAAAGAAAAATGCTATTGTCTTTTTAAGTGAATATTTTATACACATTCACTCTTATTCTTGCTGCTGTTAAATTGGTTTATTATATGTAAGAATGAGTAATGATTTATTTATATAAGCAATATCTTTTTTTCTTTTTTTTTTGTATCTCACAGTGTAAAAAATACAGGGACCAATTCACAGACCAGCAGAAACTTATTTATGAAGAGAAACTAGAAGCCAGTGAACTCTTCAAAGACAAGAAGGCTTTATACCCATCTAGGTACTATGGCTTTGCTTTACTCATAAAAGTCAATATTTTAAAAGTTTCTCAAATATATTTGTAGGTCTTTTCTAGTAGGGTTTGATTTCAGTAATACACGAGAAATTTTTAATTCTATGAATTATTTTATGAGCAGCTGGATATGAATAACACACACATTGGAGCAAGGGCTTCTGAACTATAATGAAATGAGATTACCTTTATTGATTTTATTCCATTGTCATAAGCTTGAACACTTAACTAAATAATTGGAAGTCACCAATAATGGGGAGTCACCATTTAAAAGAATATATAGTATAGGCTATTCAGATAAATTTACATTGGAAATTCCTGTTAGTTTTCCATGGTTTTTAGAGACTATGTGATCATTTAGAATTCCAATTTCTGTTGGCCATAAACTGCAATCACCATTCCAGTCTTCCTACTTTATTTAATAAGCTGGATCAGAATCTCATTTTTAAGATAAATGAAAAGACGAGCTAGCATATCACTTTTTGAGTGTTGGTTAAGCACTGGCCGTTGGTGGCCTTTGGTCTGCTGACTCATTGAGCATGACTGGTGGCCTGTGCAGCAAGTTCAGTTCCTTTAGTATAGATACCAAGTACTCAGTGAAAGAAGGAACACTGATTACAAGTTTGCCCAGTGAACTCCTTGGTAAAGACTGCTTATCTCACATTTCCTAAGTTCATCATTTCCCCGCAGAATTCCTATCCCTTTTTCATCTGGTATTTATTAAAAAAAAAAAAAAAAACCCCTCCTAAAATCAGTTCCCGAGTATTCCCTCTCTTTTTTGACGGTTTCTTTATAAAAAAAAAAAAAAAAAAAAAAAAAAAAGATTGTATAATTTCAAGCCAAATCTATAACAGCTTTTAGTTTCTCCCAAAGAATGGCCTAGAAATAAAAATGCATTATATGCTAAGTATATTTACATTTATTACATATGGTGTGTTTATATTCTCTATGTCTTCACACATTTGAAAGCTCTTCCTTTTAAAGGATTAAAGAACATTAAGTTGCCAGACTCATTTGGTTTAAATATTTTAAATGACACAGATTCCTTGGTCAGCTGATTTGGCTGTTTGAGGTGGTATATACTTTCCTAAGTTAAATAGTGTCAAAATTCAAAGTTGTCCAAAGTGCCTGCTATCTGTAGCATATTCAAATAGAAAAATTGTCTCTGCTTTCTCCAGCAACTAATTTTATTTAACTTTTTCTTTATATATTTTTAAATTACAGAGTAATCTTCTTAATTAACATTCCCTCTGGATGACTCTTCAGAAACTGGGGAGAGAAAAATGCATTTTTGAAGAAACAAATTCAAAGGCTCTTAGCACTCTTTATTAAAAACATGTTTGATTATGAACAACAACAAAAAATATTAACGTCAAGCCAATTTTTTTCTGAGTGGGCGGAGTGTTTCATCAGTGTTCAGGGATAGTGGCACACTTACCCCTACAGCAGTTTGAGGAGTGGAATAATTTACCCTCCCACCACTGTGTGAAGCAGCAGCCTTCATGGGTGCGGGCCTTTCCTACCCTGGTTGCTGTGAAACACTGACCACCCACGTGGATTTTTCTTCCCCATCCTCCACCTACAACACAGGCATGTAAAGTTGTATTTGCAAATGGCCAGAACTTTATAGCTCAAAATGAAGCTGCAGAGTTGGGTTTTGTTGTTGTTGTTGTTTGGGTTTGTATTGTTTTGTTTTGTGTCTTTGAAGAAGCTACCCTGACTGTCTCACCACAATTCTTTAGGGAAATTGATATTTTAGTGTTATGTGCACGATTATGCCTTTTGTAAGAAGTAGCTTGTTTGAAAGAAAACTGCTCTGATTCTAAATGTTGACCTTGGCCACTTCTCTCCATCGAGGGGTGTATCCTAGGAGGAAAGGCCTGATTTTTCTTTCATATATTGCCTCTTTAGAGCCAGAATTACATGATAATGTTAGTTGTTCTATAGTTTTCTCTGAAGTGATTGCTCTAGATCTGTTTTTTTCCCAGAAGGCCTATTGATTTTCTTACTCTCAAGAAAAAGAAATTTTTTTCTTTGGATCAGGTGATGGTATGATTTGTGCTTTTTTCCATTGCTACATATTGTTTAAAGGCATTTATACATTTTTTTTTTGTGGGTAGCTGTCAGCAAATTAGAAGGAATTGTCTTTTCTTTTACATGAGACCCTGGGCTTGGGTTGTAGTTGTCATTCTTGTGATTTCTATATTGATTATTCCATGTGATAAGATTTTTATCAAAGTCCCACCTACCAAATGCCATGATCACATTAAAAATATATCTGAAATAGGGTTAAGTTTCCATTTCCAGTTTATATTTAGGACAGGTACAAGTATAATGTATAAAATATATCAAGTAAGTTAACTTTTTGTGAAGCTGTCAGACACTCTTTGGAATCAATTGACTTGTTATCTTTTTCCAGTGCTGCTTCCATTTGCAATCACTTCTAATGTGAGGGAATTTTTTTCCCTTTAGCGTTGGGCAACCATTCCAAGGGGCTTACCTGGAAATCAATAAGAATCCCAAATATAAGAAACTCAAAGATGCCATTGAAGAAAAGATTATCATTGCTGAAGTTGTGAACAAAATTAACCGTGCAAATGGGAAGGTAAAAATGCTAACCCTGAAGACTTGTAAGAAGTGTTTTATCAGTTGGGACAGTCATCTTTAGTTTTTTGAGTGTTAAAACTTACATTTTATATTCTCAGCAGAGTTACTGTGAAGGGAGCTGTTTTCCCTTACCTTTATTTAAGCTTAAGTGGAATTTTGCTTGTTTTCTGAAATTTTTATGAATTAAAATACATCGTCTCTGTCTTTTAGTGTGTTCTTGGTTTATATAGGTATGCACACTGAAAGATATTGGAATAAAATGTGTATTTCTGCAAATAGCTAATGCTTTAAACCAGTGGGCCATTTTTGGGGTATTGATTTTACATCCTTTTTTTGTTTTTTGTTCTAGAGTACATCCCGGATTTTCCTCTTAACAAATAATAATCTCCTTCTTGCTGATCAAAAGTCTGGACAGATCAAGTCAGAAGTTCCCCTGGTGGATGTGACCAAAGTATCGATGAGCTCACAGAATGATGGCTTCTTTGCCATCCACCTCAGAGAGGTAAAGATTCGACTACTGACTTGACTGAAAGATCTCTGCAATTGTCCAATCTCTCAGCCATTGATTTAAAATTTTCCACATCGAATAATCCTATTACATGAAGTTTATATATCCTTATTATTGATTTGCAAATTTTGGCTGTATTGACTCCGATGTAAATCTCAGGCTTGGTTTTTCAGTAATTGAATAAGATTAATCACTTTTATTGCCTTGTTCACTTGAGTTCTAATTTTCCTGAATAGCTTTTGTTTACACCCACTATGGTGTCCATTATTTTGAAACTATTGCAAAGGAGTATCCAGATGTTTTAAATTATGCTTCTTCCTGCTATTTCTTCTATATACCAATTTAGTGAATGTCTTCTTCATTTTTAATTTGGGAGTTTTTATTAAAGAATGTAACTACAACAAACAACTGCCTAATAATTTGGACCTAAAGATTTTTTAATGTTATGTGCTTTTAGCTTGACCGAGACCACCTGACTTGAATTGGTTAAGCAGTGGTTAAGAATATAAGCTCTGGAGTTTATATTCACTAACTTTACAATGACCTCGGCCGAGTCATTTCGCTTTCATGTGCCTTCCTAATTTTTCTCCTCTTTAAAATGGGGATGATAACAGTACCTACTTCATAGTGTTAAAAGGATTAAATGAAATACTATGTAAAGTGCTTAACGTAACACTTGTCACCTAATAAATAGTCACTGAATGAGCAGATATCAGCGAATAGTAATCATATTTAGGAACATGCACCTAGCTAATAGTGCACCTATCTAGCTGATTCTAAACTTAGAAAGACTACAATAAGCTTAGTTATCCTGTTTTCCCAACTGTGAATCTTAACCTAAATGGAGCACATCAGATCCTATGTCAGTAATTCTGAACCTCGATTACACATTAAATAACACTAATGCCCTGGCCATACCCCCAGTTCAACCAAATCAGAGCTTCTTGGAATGGTACATAAGCATCCTATTCTATTAAAGCTCCCCAGATGAGTCCCTTATGTAGTTAAGGTTCCGAGCCACTGCCCTAGTATATTTGTTGGAAATGTTATTGTTATTTTTTTTTTTTAACCAAATCACTGAGGAGTTTTTGAAGCAGCTCTTTCAGAATGAGTTATAGGTTAGGTCAGTGCTTCTTGAACCTGAATGTGCAAACAGATCACCCAGGGATCTTGTCGTGAGTTCATATTCAGTGGGCCTACAGTAGGGCCTCAGGTTCTGCTTTTCTAACAAGCTCCCAAGTGATGCTGATGGTGCTTCTGGTCCATTGAACAACTGTGAGTAGCAAGGGGTTAGGTAACCTTCCTAAAGTGCTCTGAGCAAGTTGGAAGGAATACTGCTTTTGTAATTACTGTTTATTGAGAAGAATGGATTTCAGTAGCTGATGTTTTAAAGAGGCTGTGAATATGTTTTCAATCAAACCTGTGGACATTTACCTCCTAAGCTGTCTTTAATTATGATAGTCTGACTCTGGGTTTGTCTTTTTAGGGCTCTGAAGCAGCTAGTAAAGGAGACTTTCTCTTCAGCAGTGACCACCTGATTGAAATGGCCACCAAGCTCTATCGGACGACTCTCAGCCAAACCAAACAGAAGCTCAATATCGAAATTTCCGATGAGTATGTTTACGAATTGCGTGCATATACCTTTTCACTTTCACTCTTATTGTTTTAGTTGAGCAGTAAGATCACATTCATTTGTACAACCACTACTTATTAAATATCGAGCACATGTCTGGCATTCATTCTAGATGATGGGTGGGAGGTGAAGGACTCTGACCAAGGTTCCGTTTTCATGCATCTGACATCCTAGTGGAAGAGACCAATATGCACAAATAAAATAATAACTAGGTGACACAATTTTGGTTAGTGGCAAGTGCTTATGGAGGGGAATAATAGAAGGCGAGTTAAGGGTCAGAGGATATCATTTCTGATATGGAGATCAGGGAGTCCTCTTTTTAGTGACATTTGACTCAAGACTGGAATCAAGGGAGCAAGACAGGCAGCAATCTAGGGAGACGCCTTCCAGGGCACAGAGGGAGCAGGTGCAAAGGCCCAGAGACATGAGTGAGGTTTGTGGCAGAGTGAAATGATAGAAAAAGACCCTGGAGAGAGAAGCAGGAGCCCAGCCATGTGGGAGCTTGGTAGCTGAGGTAAAGAGTCGAGATCTTACTGAGAATAATGGAAAACTAATACAGGTTTTGAGCAAGGGTTTGGAATGATCTGATTTATTGTTTTCAGAGATCACTTTGGCTGTAGTGTGGAGAGTAGCTATAGGGAGGCAAGAGTAAAAGCAGAGAAAATAGCAGCTTCTCTGAGCTGTCTAGGGTAAGAATGATGTGGCCTAGGCGAGGGTGTGAGTGGGAGGCAGTGAGAAATTGTCAAGTTCCCCATGTGGTTGAAGGTAAGCAAGAGAATTTATTAACAGATTGGTTGTTAGCTTTTGGACCTGAGCCCAAATGGCAGTACCATGTTTGGGGGGTGTCTGGGGTGTGGTGAAACCAAGAGTGCTCTTTTGGATGTGTTATATTTGCATGGCCTTTATTTTCACATAGATAACTAGAGTATAGAATAAGCATTCCATGTTGACGGGTTCAGTAGTGCTAAGACTGTATAAATTTGAAATGTGCATATTTTACTTTACATTAAAGCTCTAATTATAGACATTATTTACATGCAATTTGGAGGCCCCCTCATTTATTAAATCCATCAATATAAGATTATTTGAATGAGTTCGAGTTACGTTGTTTGCTGTTTAATGATTACTTTTCAATAGATTGTTTACTATTTGCTTAAGTACTTTTTTGCATATAGTAAAAATTTATGTAACCAGATTGTTCAGGAAATGATTTTATCTTCCAATTAAGATTTTACCAGCCTATAATATTTGAGCTCTTTCTAAAAGTCTTTCTAAAACCAATTCATACTCATTTCTACACCTTTGTAAGCCAAACGTACTCTCCTTGATGTGTTAGGATCTATAGAACCTTAGTCATTATCTATTCTCATCCTACACCAAGAGTGGTGTTCAGATTGGGTGGGAGACTGGCCTTTATGGATACTCTACATTGGAAATTGCAGTTTGGGTTAAATAACTCTTTGTTGTTGAGTCCTTTCTCATAAAACAAAGAATAGTAGGAAGAACGATAATGACTAGTTGAGTTCTTGTTAATTAAGGTTTTACCTGGTAGAGCCTATTAGAGCTTTAAACTCCCTCTAGTTGAAATTTTGTATAACTTGGGATGCTGGGCTTCTGTTTTGGTGGGACAGCTAATTCCCACTATCATGGAATATTATGTGTATTCCAGATGCAGAACTATTTGGTATATGGATGAAGCAGGCTTGTAGTTGGCCAACTAGATTAATAAGGCTGTTCTTACAAAAAAAAGTCACACCAACAGCCAGGCCACAAAGGATTGCTACTTTTAAGCATTTCCCAAACCAGTATTCTGAGAACACTGCCTTCGCAGGATCTTAATAACGATGAGCTGTGAAGAAAGTGTTCTCCAGTGCAGATTTACAATCTTTTTTTACTACAGCCCTTCTCAGAGCCTTCGAGTCTTAGTCTTGTTGCACATTATGACTCTCCTGAGGGGCTTGGGAGGAGAGCGTGAGCCGTTTCTAGAATGTAATCAACCTGGGAACCCCTCCAGTAGCTCTCACAGTTTGTGTTTGAGGCACACGAACAGAGAACACTGATGGCGATGGTTTGCTTCTGGTCTTCAGGGACCCTGCCTTGTCACAGAGAGGGGTGTGACATCCTGGATGTGTAAGCTTT
The DNA here is from genome assembly GCF_000325575.1 of Pteropus alecto. Lineage (NCBI taxonomy): Eukaryota > Metazoa > Chordata > Mammalia > Chiroptera > Pteropodidae > Pteropus > Pteropus alecto. The sequence goes on from NW_006442484.1 coordinate 56,848,161, forward strand.
CAGTAAATGTGCTTGTCTGAGTAAAGATTGGCAGTGTGGTCCCCTGAAGAAAACAAACATTTAATGGTATTATAAAGCAGCCTGTAACACCTCTTCTTCTCCGATTTCTAATTCTTGAATGGTCTCATAAAAATAAAATAGCACCCATGGTCCCTTGCCCAGGCAGCACAGGAAGCCACATGTCAGAGCAAGGTTCCCATGTAGCCTCTGTTTCATAGCCTGGGGGAGCTCTTACACAGGGATTATATAATCTTTTTGGAGAGCATTTTAAATTTAAACAAAATTTTATAAAGTCACGGGCAGAGGTGCCCGTAATGTATTTTCCAGCCCTAAGTGGCTTTGATCCATTTTATTGCCTACGGTACAGAGTAGTATTATAAATAGCCTTCAGCTCAGTGACCAAAACCTTCCTCCGTACGGCCTTTTCAGAAGTAGAAGTAGCTATTCTAACAAACCCAGTCTCCATCATCATGGATAAACTGGATGTCAGTGTACAGAAGCAGAATAAAAATCCCATGTACTCCTTCAAGCAGTTTTGACATGGACGTGTAGAACTGAGAACTGAATTGCTGAGAAACTCAACTGCTTTATAATTTCTAGTTCTTAAACTCCCAGACTCTTCAAATGGTTGCATTAAGGAGAACCTTAAATAACAGGTGTAGTATTTCTAAAAAATGAAGTTCCGAATATATCAAAAAATAAAGTCAATTTGTTCCATTAAATATTTTTAAAATACTTGTGTATATATGTACAGGTATATACTCGTGTGTACATAGTACACATCCCCGTACACACATATATATATTATTTAAGTTATACAGTTGTTTTTCTGAATATTTTAAACCCAAACAACTAACCAACAGTCCTTTTGCTGTGAAGTTCTAACTGGTATTAATACTGTGAAATAGTACATTGGACATTATTGTTTGCTGGAAGATGATTCTTTGGTTACCCCTGTACTTACTGTGGGGCCATGCTTCAGTTTTCTCTTTGATGAAATACAGATAAATAATAGCACTTACCTCATAGGACTGTTTTAAAGTTGTGTTAATATTTGTAACTTACTATAAACAATGTGGTGCATGGTAAATACTCGATAAATTATGGCTATTGTTGTTACTTCTAGAGTGAATCGCAATCATGGATTGTGAACATGGAGACAGCCTGTGTAAGCTAAAGTTATTGGAAAAAGGACTGTATACATTTGTTATACTACAAGTGGTCTTTGAGAATTAAAATGTAAAAATATTTGATTTTTCAAATGTGTATATTTGTGTTAAGCTTTAAAGATGTTTTTGTTTTTCTTTCACACACATAGATAAGAGTGTACATGCCAGAGAGATATCTCAGACAAGTCATTCTGGAACTATAGCTTTTTTCAGGTTTTCAAATTGGAAAAAAAAAAATTTAAGCTCAGAAATACTATCATTTTAAAACAACCAGTGAATCAGAAGCTTATGTATCACATTTCACTCCAGTAGATAATGTTTGCAAAACATGGGCTATTCAGACAGTGAAACTGAGACTAATGTTTACAGAACAGAGCTGTTTCGATCTTTGCTATTGTCATGGATATGACAAAAATTGCGTAGAAAGTACGTAAATAACCAAAGTTTAGAAACCATAGTCTATAGGATCTCTAGGCCCTTTCTTTTTCTGAAATTCTTTATTTCATTTTCTCAATTTGTTGGTAATTTGATAGGATCCCGCCCCCGGCTTATGTTTTTGCTATGCAAAATTGGAGAAAAATGGAAAAATAGCATGTTGGTCTTTTCATTTGAAATATGGAAATAATTATTCTTATCTTATTGGAATATGATGAGTTAATGAACTTCAGTTTACTTAGGGCTAAATGATGACTGCTGGAATTAAAAGGCAATATAACACCTGATGATCTGATTCTATGTATAGAAGCACTAATATAAAGGGGAAAAACTTGTCAAGATCAATGTCCATTGAAAACAAAAGCTAATGTTAGTACAATGATCAGCTGTTCTGTGTGTGCTTTAATTTGTCTTATTCTTTTCTCCTAGGTTCCTGGTGCAATTCAGACAGGACAAAGTATGTGTGAAGTTTATTCAGGGCAACCAGAAAAATGGGAGTGTCCCAACATGCAAACGAAAAAACAACCGTCTCCTTGAAGTCGCTGTTCCTTAACGGGTGCCTCCTCTCTCTGCTTTCATGGACTTGTTTCTTTCTAATAGTGCAATTTGGTTTTGTTTTGTTCGGGTTCATTGTATGTCTGGAAATTGTCAAAGGCTAATACCATTAGAGTCCCTTGGCAAAATAAAAATATTTGACTAATCAGTTTTTATTATTATTGGAATAGTTTTAACCCTTAAAGTGCATATTCTGTCCTGGGACAGGATTGTAGAAACTAACAGTGTCTTTGCCATGTCATATGTGTTCTGTGTTTAGTCGTCATGTTAGATCTGTGTACCCTAAATCAACATATTACTCATAAATCATTAATACATCTAAGTATAGGAAATGGTCTTAAAAAATAGTATATCCATTCATCAAATATTTATGGAATGCCTGCTCTGTGCTAGGCACTGTGCTAGATGGTTTGAAAAGTTATTAGGACATTTGCTTGTTTGTTTTTAAGGGCACTGCATTCTGGCTGGTTTGTGCTGGCTTTACTAAGGCTAAGAGAGTTTGAAGATGTTGAGACCAAAACAGTAACTGTTGACAATGGACAGCATGATTAGCAATCTTGTAGTGTGACTTTAACAATATATACTTCGAGAAGGGCTGGTCCTAGGAAGTAGAACTATAAGACTGAGTAAAATGCCTACACATGTGATTTCTATTTGAAAAGAGAAAACTGACATTTGGACAGGACTTTTTAATTTGTTTAGATCTCTTGTAATTGCTTAGAAAACAGTCATTCCTATTTTAGAAAAAGTGATAGAAGCAGTCCAATAAGATTATATTTTCCTGTTTCTGGTAAACATCATATATGATCCTACATATGCTGATATTTACAGAGTATTGTCTTCACCCAGATTTGAGTAAATAATTTAAACAGTGAATACAGTGGAAGGCTGAAAGCCTTTCAGATAGTGGCAAACATTGTATATGATGTGCAATAAACATCCAAGATCTTTTTTGAAAGTTTTATTTATAATAAACATTTTGTATGAGAGAGGTGATTGGTACAGGGTGCATATTTGCATATTTTAATCAAGGATCAAAATTGTGTTAATTTGCAGAACTTTTTTCAAATTTACAATAAAGATTCATTTTGGAAGCTACATTTTAAACTTTGGAATCAAACTGTTTCTTATTTGGGAGAATAATGTATATACAATGGTATATTAAATAATAAAACTGTTCTAATTTGGTGCCATTTCCTGGATCACAACTGTATTTTTGTATTTCAAGCTATATTCTTATGTTGTGTGTCAATATATTGTTGCACAGAAAGACTTTGCAATCCAAACATTTTATGTTCTCTGTGTAATGAATTTCACTTATCTTTTGTAAATCGGAAACATTCGCGGAAAGTATTTCCTGGGGATTTTCTTTTAATTTTTGTACTTAAAATATTGCTTCCGTAATGAAATTCTCAGAAGACTTTGTGTTCATTGGTGCAGACAGAGTACATGACAACTTTCAGTCTTCTCCAACGTGTACTTAAAGTGGTAGATTGATGGTTCCTGAAATAGGTGAATAGAAATTTGGAACTGAGAGGTGTTTCTTAAAAAATGTTTTTAAAGATATGTAATACATTCACATTTGTTCAACATACAAATAAGTATAAAAAGATAATACAATACAGATTCTCCATTTCATCAGTCACCTATCTACTCAGTTCCCATGCCCCTCCAAAAGTTAACTGCTGGTTTTAGTTGCTTTTGCGTTACTTTATGCTTATGCTTACAAGAGGCAAAAATATAGATTCTCATCTTCCTCCTGTTTAGTAGACAAAAGCTAACATAGGCATTGTTCTTTGCCTTATTTGCTCTTCATTCTTTTTATAGTGGCAGTCTTCCATTGTATAGATGCTCTATAATGTATTTATACTGTCCCCTACTGATTGTCATTGGGTTGTTTCCTGAATGGAAGTTTAAGTCCAGGATGGAGGGGACCAATATTCCATGGGTCTATTTGTTAAATTTTCCCAAATGCCTTATTTGCAGATTGTTCATTATGATGATTAGCAACAATAACAGTTAGCAATAATAATATTTTTTCCTAAGTTTATTTCCACTAGAGAAACCATTTCATCTCAAACGTCATGATAAGTGTTCTGCAAAGATTTAAAAATATCTATAAAGTAGTTTTGAATGAGAATACTTTTGCATATACATCCATCACTGAGTATCCAGTAATTTCTGGTCACAAAATTCATTCTAAGTGGATTATGACTTGGTGGAAAAGGTTTTCTGAACTTTTAGCAAGAAAGCTTCCATATGCATCAGGGTGAAATTTGCCTCCTTAGAGTTTCCTAAACAAGCTAGCCAGTTTGAGAGAGCATCCCTAAACAATACAGTTGGAAGTAAGAATTCTTAGTGCTTCAAATGCATGTAATGATACCTCTTTTCCATAGGGAGCAAGGTATCAATTAAGGAAAATGTAATTGCAGAAAACAATTATTTAGAGATTTTCAGTTTAGAAATAGAATATTAAACCCTGGTTTTCAATCCTGAGGTTAGAGGTGACTGCCCTTCAGAGGAACCTAAACCATTTTCTCATTGGAAGTCCTTCACATTATTGGGAAAGCAGGGATAATGTGACCTCATTGGAAATGAGAAAGCCACACTCCCGGTAGCTCACCATAAGAGCAATGTTTCCCAAAATGTCCCCAAGTCAACCTGGGTCAAAATTATAAAGAAAACTTGTTTTAAAAAAAATAAACCATGCAGATTACTTGGCCATACCCCTTCAGAATCTGTTTTAAAAAAATAAACCATGCAGATTACTTGGCCATACCCCTTCAGAATCAGAATCTGGAATAGAGTTTGAAAATAGGTACTTTAAAGGAAATCTGCAGGTGATCGGGCACATTAAAGTTTGAGGACAAAAATACTAGAGCTTCTCTGTAGCTATACGCGGCCATCTGTCATAAATTCTCCAGAAGGTAATGCTGACACAAACTCAAGTGTGAGACCCACTGGCTTGGAGCTTTTCTAGCTGCACATGCTAGACCTGCCAGTGCTGCACACATGCACCCCCGCTCCCCCAATTCCTGACTAGAGGTTACCGCTAAACTATAGCATTGCCCTGTTACAGTCAGTAAACAACCAATATTTCTGTCACAGTCCTGCAATGCAGATTTAAAGTATTGATGGTGCTCCAGATTTCTTATGTACCCTGGCCTGGCCATACAGGCCTAACTTGTTCCCAACCACCAGTTAGTTGCCCAGCCCTTGGAGTGACTTGTAGGTCTAAAGTAACAGATGTTACGCTCAAAAAAAGTAACAAAGTAATAATACCAAAAATCAGGCCATAGTAGTTCCAAGTTTGCAGTGTGGTTGACACAGTTACTCTTGACTTTGACGTCCATGTACCAAGAAGGGAACATGGGGAAGTTAGTCTCTAATAGGCTGGTTACAGTTTTGTATTTCACTCTTGGAATAACTTGGATCCAGTACCAGTACTCAGATGTAAGACTTTCAGCTCAAGTTTGAATACCTTTGTTGGTACCCCAAGAGTTGCGGGGTATGTCTGTGAAGACGAAGCACCAGGGCCAAGAATTCTGAGACTCCTAGGCACAGTCCTCAATATTGAGGATTTGGCTGAAACCTAAGAGAATAAATGGCTTTATTATAATGCTATTTCAATTAATAGGCTGAGTAAGAACTCTCAAGTTTATGTAATTGAGTATAATTATGATAATTAGAGCATGATTTTAAATTCTTTTAGACTAAATTTAATAGACAACAGCATTTTTTTATATATGCTACCTTTTATGTAATAGATAAGGCATTGAATATCTAAGATATTCAAATCACAAGCACTCTTTAAAACGGTGTATGCTACTAGGGAAGGAGCTAGTAAATTGCTTAATATGTCTATTAAATTTTCTCCAGAAGGCATTGTTATAAGAGCTTTTGTTTTTAAGCTGGGCATTATTTTTCCATTAATACTGCAGTACTCAAATTCACTCAATTAGTTGCAGGGTAGGTAGAAGGGAAGAGAACTGAGAGTATTGCTCTTTTTTCTTGGGAAAAACAGCTGTGAGTTTTTCATTGTCCATCTGAAGATTATATATTGAGGGTTTTTTTCTTTGAATCTCATTTTAACAGTTCCATCATGTGCTCTTTCAGTCTCAGCTTTTGGTAAGTTAAACCTTGGTAAGCCATGGCCCTGACGAGCTGGCACTTGGTTTTTGGTCTCATCAGTTACTCTTCCAATAGCCGTTCAGTAGAAAATTAATTGTTTTTGAGTTGGTTTCCTTCAAATCTTGGAATTGTTTGCCTCATTCTCTTTGGTTTGGAGATCATTTTCAGAATCTGGAGTTAATTACAGTACAGCATAAGCTACAATCTCTTCCTCATTAACTTTTTTTTTTTTTTATTGTTGACATAATGGCCAGATCCCCTCTGCTCAGTTCCATAAAATTCAACAAAAATCTAATGTCGTAACCAAGGAAAATAGTCTCAGCTTCTCAGTATTTCAGGAGGAAACTGGGAACAGATTGTAATTCCATATCTACCCAAAGGCCTTGCAGCACTGAGAGAAACAGATCAACCAACCACCTTACTTACCATTTTACTTATTTTTTAATGTTTTTTGGGGGGTCCAGTTTTGAGATAAAATTGACATGTAACATTATATTAGTTTTAGGTATACAAGACAATGATTTGATATGTATATATTGCAAAATGATCAGCACAATAAGTTTAATATCGCCTCATAATTAAAATTTTTTTATGATGGGAATGTTTAAGATTATTCTCAGATCATTTCACTTATTTTATACTCACCCCAACTTTCTTTTTCCCTTCCTTCCTTCCTTCCTTCCTTCCTTCCTTCCTTCCTTCCTTCCTTCCTTCTATCTATGCATCCATCCTTCTATCCTTTCACCAATTTATGAATCTGGCACATTCTTAAAATATATTTTGAATGACATATGCATCAGAAATGTACACAAACCAAAAATATACCTATCAAAGACTTTATACAAAGTGAACACAGCATGTAACTAGCACCTAAAACAAGAAGCGCCCCAAATATAGCATCCAGAAGCCCCCTTCTCCATTCCAGTCACAATCCCCACGAAAGTAACTTTTATTTTCTAGTACCATATATTAATTTTACCCATTTTTTTTTTACTTCATATGAATGGAATCATAGTGTATTTACTCTTCCTCCTGGCCTCTTTCATTCAACATTGTAATTGTGAAATTTGCTCATACAGTTGTATGTAGCTAAAGATTGTTCTACTGGCTCTATGGTACTTTATCATGTGGGTAGACCACAATTTTGTAACTATTTTACTGTTAATGGGTATTTGGCTATTATGCATCGTATAGTGTCTTTTGGTGCATATATTTCTGCTGGATACATACGTAGGAATAGAGCTGCTGGGTCATAGGGAAAGCATATGTTCGGCTTAAATAGGTTCTGTCAGACTGACTTCCAATGGCTCATTCCAGTTTCTACTCCCACCAGCAGTGTACCAGGGTTGCAGATGTTCTACATCCTTGCCACACCTGGTTTTGTCCGTCTTTTTAATTTTGGCCCTTCTGATGTATCTTAGCTTTAATTTGTGTTTTCCTGGTGACTAGTGAGCTTGAACACCTTTTCAATATTGGCCATTTGTATATCATCAGTTGTGAAGTGCCTAGTCAAGTATTTTGCCATTTTTTTCCTGTTGGAGTTGTATATCTTTTTCTTTTCGTTTGTGGTTATATTTTGGATACGAGATATTTATTAGATATGTGTGTAGCGTGTGTCTTCTCCCTATCTGAGGTTATCTTTTTACTCTTACCAGTGTGTCTTGATGAACAGACATTCCATTTTTGTGTAGTCCAGTTTACCAATTCTTTCCTTATGGTTAGTACTTTTTGTTAATCTGTTTAAGAAATTCTTGTTTACCCGGGTTATGAAGACATTTGCCTATGATATTTTTAGAAGCTTTATTGTTTTATCTTTTATATTCAGCCCTTTAGTCTACAGGGATTGATTTCTTTTTCGAATGATGTTCAGTAAGGAATCAAGATTCTTTTTTTTTTTCCATACAGATGTCCAGCAGACCTGGCACCTTTTTTTGAAAAGGCCATCTTTGTTCCACTGCACTGCTTTCAGATTCTCGCTTGTGTGAAATTGTTTATCTGTATGATTACTAAATTATTACAAGTTAATTACTAGGTTAATTATTATAGCTTTGTAACATGTTAGCATAGCCATAACTTAGAAGTCCTACACTCTTTTAATAGGTGAGGGAAAAGCATAAAACTCATAAATACACATTTGGGTATTTGGAGTTGTAATCAGAGTTCTAAAATAGGAACATAAAATCAGCCATTTCCTTTAGCCATGAGGATTCGGGCATGGGAGTGCCTAATGGGATCATACGGGGGAAAACATAATAGTTTATAGATGAGCCAGATGATGGTAGAAGTAGAGTCCACATCTTTGGTTTTTCTAGTACTCCTGCACTTTACTTTTTATTTAAAAAAAAAAAAAAAAGATTTTTCTAAATCATTTCCTAGTAATCACCCAATACACTCTCTTGTGTGCAGTTCTGAGCTAGTTAATTCAGAATTGCCTTTACTAAAACAATCACAGCAAGCTCAGTTTTCCTGAAGTTGAAATTTGAATTGACAGAAGAACAGTACCAAAAAGGCATTTAATAGCATTTTTTTTTCAGTAGCATTAAAGGCATACACTTGCTTTTTTGTTTGTTTGTTTTTTTGTGAGGAGCAAATTATAGGCAAAAGAAAATGTGTCTAACATTCATTTTATATGCACTCAATTGCCTGGAAAGTTACATGCCTCTCTAAGTCAAATAGGAAATAAATTTGTATCAGTCTAAGCTCATACAGGAAATGGAGAGAGTTGCTGAGAAATTGCATAGCAAAAAATAAAGATTTTCCTCCATTTGGAAATCTGAAAGTAGTCCTTCAGCTACAAATTCGCTTTTTTTTATTCAGTAGTATAATGTATCTGGTGATACTGCCATTTTACTGTCTCTTAAGTTCCACCTTCTAAAAGGGGATAGTGTCATATTATGCAAAGTAATCATCAAGACTCCTTCTCCTTGCTATAACCCCCAAAAATGACCTGAAAATGAATTTCCTAAAGTTCGAAAACAGCTTTTAGAATAGAAGCTCGGAAGATAGGACAGTACCAGATAGGATCTAACATTTTTTTATTTAAGCAAGACTACCTAATACTTTCCAATGGGGAAAAATCAGTAAGTATCTATTCAGATGACCAATCCACCATTTTTGAGAATCAAGTTCAAAAAGCGTTTTGCAAATTTAATGCTGCCAAACATCCATTTACACAGGAGGGGAGAAAACATTCCTATCTTGAGCACTATTTTGTAGAATTTGGGTAACAACAAAAATAAAAAAGAAGATGTTCATAGGTATCTTGGTGTTTGTTTTTGTTGGAAAGCACTTTCACTTTAGTGTACATTTGAATATAAATGGGGAAAAAGTTCTTGTGTCTGATATTGTTCTGGACAGACTTGGCACTTAGTAATGTAGAGACCCAGGAAATGGCAATAGTCAGAGTTTAGTCTTTCTGATCATTTTGGAGGCTGTTTTGTAACAGCTGTCTTTACTTCCTTGCACGAGTTGGACTTAAATCTGAAAAATAAAAGGGATCTGGTAACATCAAATGAAAAGCACTTGGAAATTGTAGCTGAAAAATTATAAAATGAGAAGGAAATACACCCACAAATTTGTTCTTTCTACTAGGAAAAAAACCCCACAGATGAAGATGCCATGTGTGGTGTCTAGAACTGCCCCAAGCCACACCAGACATACAAAGTTTGTTTGAAAGAATTTATTTCACAAGTGTGGTTTGATACATAAAGAAGCAGACACACCATTCATATTCCTGTCTAAAGATGCCACTTCTGATGGGTACATGTGGCTAATTAGGGCAATTGATACTGGTCTGCTGGACTTATTGCTCAGAAGTCATCATTAGTCACATGGTTGCCAGTTAACATTTCAAACAAACCCATCCTGAATACTTCATCTTTGGGGCAACCACTTCAAGATTTTGTCATATTTTCTGCTGAGATATGGTATATTCTATTAATAGGAACTGCCTAATATTGAGGGTAGAGATTAAATTCCAATTTTGCTATGGAGTCCTATTTTGATGTGATCAAGTCATACTTTTTAATAATTGTGTCGCCATTTGTTCTTTTCTTGGAGCTAGTAAAATGCCTTTGAACCAAAATCAGATCCTTGAATGGGCCATTTTGTCTATCTTAGACTTCACCTCTACAAGACTTGCTAAATTTGTATCATTAGACAAAAAATCAGTTGACAGCTTGGCAGAAACCCTACACTGCAATTCGAATGAAGGTATATTGATAGTGCCTCAAAGCTTGCCATCTTGATATAGAATGATGGATGCTGAGAACTAAAAGTGTTAGTGAAAGAAAAACACTTAATACTCTTGCCTAAAAAGAAGAGAATTTTCTCTTCACACAATGGGATTTCAAGAATATCAGTTAAATAATATTAAGAGATTGTCTCTGACATCTAATTGGGTGGTTCCCAACATTTTCTAGTATGAAGATCTCTTCTTTAAAAATCTTCATGAACAACTGTATGATGGTGGTCATACTCTTAGTATCTTCTGATTGGGCAAATACATAATTTTTTACAAGTTCATGACTTAAGTAAATTTGCATTTTCTTAATCATAGCACTTCTCAACACATTTGCAAAATGGAATTAGGTATGTCTCCAGTCATTAAGGCAGTCAGCAGGACTTGGTTTACGTGGACTTGTGGACTCCTTGCAAAAATTCCAAAGTTTGAGAATTGTCAATTTCTATCCTCTGATCTCTTCACTTTATGGGTAAGAAAAGTCAGAGAGATTCAATGATTAGTCCAAGATTTTATGGTCTCTGGCAGAACTAAACTATAATCCATGTTTTCTGATTTTTCCACTCCTCACCACAGGCGTCTTTGGAGTATTAGGAAAAGCACATACTCATGAATTTTCATTTATGAATTTATAGCGGCGGATATTAATGGAGATGCCCCAATACAAAAAAAGACATGCAGGAGAGATGGGACTGCAATGTAGAAGTTAAAACAGGCAGTTCCCAGAGCAAGGCAGTTGTCCTAATAGAGCGGATGGAAGCACAACTTCTTTCCCATTTCTAACCTTCTACCCTCACTGAGCATTCCTATTCTCATAAACACAAAGTTTTCATTGTTATTCACTCAAGTTCTACAATTGAATATTAAAACTTGCTTTTCCCAAAGATAGTTATTTACAATAATTCAATTCCCACCTCTGTCCACTCTCCCGACCACTTATAACTTTGTACAATATCTTCATGGGACTTACCTTCCGTACCCATGGACCATCCCTCTGGCAGGAAGTAGACACAAGCCGATGGATTGTTCTCATTTCCCAGGCAAATATTTCAGAAAGAAACTCTCTCTTGTGGTCCTAAGGAAAGTAATATTGATATAGACAATTAAATAAGATTTCCTCTGGTCTTCATTCATCCTTTCTGGTATTATAGGAGCTATCTAAGCTAATTAAGATGGTGTAGATTCCAAAACAAAACGATGTCTTTAATATCATAAGTATAAACTAGCCTGCAGCATAACACCCATTTTAGAAACACATTTGCATCTTCTCCCTGTCCATGAAATTGTTACTTGAGTCCCACTATACTCACCTTTTGTGGAAGAGCCAATAGAGATTTCCAAGGAAGAGTGCTTTGTATGTCGAGTAGAGCCAGGCATTAATTTAGATTTCTTTCCTGGATTCAGTGCTCTTTCAGACAAGCCAAGGTTATATTCTTGATTTCCCTCAAAAGAAGGAGGAGAGAACAGATGCCCTCAGCTGCCTGAAGAAACAAAGCACTTAGGTATTTATTTCTTAGGCAAAATGGTTATTTTAAGTTTATCTGATAGTGACCTGTATGAAGTGATAGTATTTAAATCCGTATGAGACAAGGTGCTTCAATATTTTTTTAAAGAACAATTATGGCTGCTTGCAACACACCGTTTGTTTAATAGGAAGGATCAGGGAAACAGACTGAGTTTCATGAGGCTGAAGTGAGCCAATGCCCGCTACCTCGGATAAAGTAATGATGGATATTTGTACGGATTTGCACTGCTTACACTTGGGGGCTCTAACAACTTTTATCTTTTAGGAAGAGCATTTTAGAACAGATTGGAGGTTCTTTTTAGAGTAAGTCAGCTTCATTAGAGCTCAATCCTCGTTCATAAGCGCGCATGCGCACGCACACACACACGCATCCAGGCCTTCTGTAGCACACACCGCCTCATGTCTGTCTTATAAGGACAAACCTTCACTAATGCTCACGTTGCACTGTTGTTCTCACTTGTCTCAACCTCTCTAATTCCTGCCTCTCTCAAACTCCTCCGGACAAGTGCAAAGCAGGAGCCCAAATTATTAGCATTGGAGTTTGGCCCCGAAGCAATCCTGAGATATCTGAGGAGGCTGCTCACAATCTTCTCATAAGAAATTAGTAACTCGAAATTAATAATTTTGATAAATTGATAAATTGGTGAGGATTAAAATGGCACACAGTAAAATATGAAAATTTGGAGAACTACTGCATGAAACTACAACTGTAACTTTCATCTTGATTCTCTTCTGTAGTAACTCTGGAGAAGTCTATGCCCTTCAACATGACAGCAGCATCATGTCCCCAGAGGGTTTGATACCCTCTGTTTCTTCGTCCATGTGTGGTACGAATCCCGCCCTAGGTACGCTGCATGCAAGGTAGTCAGCAGCGCTTCGAAAATTCAGCCCTAGGGCTACACACTGTTCTCAATGTGACAGCCTGGTGTTCTCCGCTTTGGGAGGAGCTGACAGGTTTGAAGCCACTGCCAGTGAGAGAAAAATCAAAAACAAGCTATCAGAAAGAAATTATAAAAGTAAAATGATGAGAAAGAAAATTTACAAAAATGCTAAAAACGTTTGTATTATCCCATTGGAGATAGATTTTCTACAAACAAAAATAGCTACAGCTTTGAAAATATTTTTTCAACTACTGAAGTAAGAGAACAGTGGTTTTAGCATCTAAAGCATGTCCTTCAGCACTTGATGTGAGTGTCAGCTAATAGGGACAGACTGGCAAACTACTGCCTGAGCTCTGCATGACTCTTGAACCTACACAGCTGGTGCTTTGGACCATAAAGAGAAATAATTGCATCTGTGGAGTTTAATTTATGCTTCATTTAAGATTTGTAGGAAACAACTTACTACTGTTCCCCTTTAAGTCCTTGGGGCTCAGATACCAAAGAAGCTAACTATATAGACTCCTACTCCTTCTATTTCTGGCACTTATTCAGTATGAGAAGGCTTATTTGCATTTAAATTTTAGATATGGGGACTTTCTTGACTTAGCAGTAGTTTTTAAGATTTCCATGTGCTTGTGACTGACACATGTATATTTAAAACAATCAAATGCATGTTATTATTTGGAACCACATGATTCAGTCTCTTGTGGATAACTTGTTTTCCAAAATAAAAGTGTCCAGAATCCTCAGCTCTGAAGATGATGTGTGCGCTCACATGCACTTGCATGCATATGCACATGGATATGCATTTTAAAAAAGTAAGGGAAAAAACCTCACTATGTGCTTGCTTCTTTGAACTTTAACCTCATCTTGCAAACAGACAGATCTCATCTGTGAGGCATCTAATCAGGAAGTACTGGAGATATTTTTGTAACAGTTTTGCAACATAATGCTATATCTTTCTGCCTTCCTTGAAAACAACATGTCCTGTCTTTCAAAGATCATAACACTTGGGTTAAAATTTTAAAAAAGCAAAAGAACAAAATAAAATTCCATGATGCTGGCTTGGATGGTAGCCACTCTTGACCAAGCGAAGTCCCAGATGCCAGGCTCCTAGAGGTCACTGTTAATTCCTTCCCTGCTACTGGAAAAATGTAGTTTTCTTTTATGTCATTAAGAAGATGTTCTATTGCTCTCTGCAGGGTGCACTGATGTGTTGGCCTGTGTCTAGGCCATTCTGACAGACTGATGGAGAAGAAGGGTAAGCGAGATGGGAGAATGGATGATGACATCATGGATTCAGGGATGTGGCCAAGCTGTCTGAACAGAGTAGTAGGCAAAGCACAGCTACCGGGGTTAAGAATGCAGTTTTGGGTCGGCGATGATAAGTAGGAGAAAGTATTGCTGTGCTGGCAGAGGCTGTTCGAATTAGATGCCTTATTATACTCTCTACTTAATAAATAGTGTTCAATTACATCCTTAAATTTTTCCTTCTAACTGGTTTTATAGAACTCAATAATAAAAAGTGATTTTATTAAATCAAAAGTTATTTGTCTAAATCCAAAAATTAACTTTTCAGAAAGACTCAACATGGGAACTTTTCTTAGAGAGGAAACATCCTGTGTATTTGAATGAAGTTGCATTCTGCCTTCCCCTTCCCTCACCATTCCACTCCCACTGATCCACTCTGGACAGCAAAGCTTTGTGCCCTGGGAGGACATTTCCCCGCACTTCCTTATGTTCATCCCACCCTCACATATGGTATTGTGTACGACTATGCACGGCACCTCATCTCTGTCTTTGCATCCTCTCAGCTTTTGGTTCACTGCATCTCTGGAAAGTTTATTCTCTTCTGTTTACACACTCATAATCTTGCTTCTTGCCCCTTAGCCTCAGTTCTCAGGAGAATTATATTCCTTCTTCCTCTTTATATCATTTTGGAGTCAAAAATATGCGCTAATCATGACAAAATAACTCTTTCCTTTAGAGCACTTAGCTAATTTTAAATGTTTACAATATTTATTAGCGAGATTCTTTTGTGAGTTATTCTCTTCCTTGCAAGAGAGAGACTCCAAGAGAGTGGAGACTTGTTTTTCTCTCTTCCTTTTTTTTATATTCCCAGCTTCTATATAGTGGCATGCACATGGCAGACACTCAAATATTTGTCGAATTATTGAATGGATGAATGCAGTATTTATTGAGCACCTGCTTTATGTCAGATGCTGTTCTAGGTGCTGAGGACATGATGACAAGTAAAACTGATAAGTCCTTGGGCTCTTGGAGCTTACGTTATAACTGATTAATGCACCAGATAATTCTCACTTAAATAAAAGAAAAAGCAATCAATAGTAGACATCATGAAAAACCAGTATGATCAAGTTCTAAAACCCTTGAAAATAAACACAAGATTCTATCTCCTCATCTTTTGTCTAATTAAAACTTTTGTTTAAAGGCCAGCTTTCAAGTGTAAATATTTCTTACTTTACCTCATTATTTTTCTCTTAATGACTAATATTATATAGTATTATTGTTAACTATGTGTCATTACAAACATGAGGTGTTTCAGCCACATTATAATATGAGTAGGCTTTGGACATGAGCCTAGGAACCCACCTATCTTTTAGAACAATTTTTATGGGAAAAGATGTTCATGTGTCTAATATTGAGCTTAATTAAACTCTTGAAATACAGCCTATCTGCATGGTTAGATGAGATTTCAGCATGAGCAAAACCCAATGAAATGTTTGAAAGCATCTCAAAGTGTTAATAACTTGACTTTTTAAAAAAATAGATATAAATATTTTATCTACTCTTTGCCCCAGCATCATTATTAAGAGGAAGAACTTAATCATGGCCCTGCAATGTGGGTGTTAGTGCTGTATCTCCTTCACAGATTACAGGCTCTCTGTCACTCAGACCTCTCTTCTGAAAGGAAAAACCAAACAAACAAAACAGCAGCCACCTCTGTTGATGTGTAAATGGTGGCGAATCTTTTTAGCAAGTTGTATACATTCTTGTTAGGTATTAAAACTAAAAGGCATATTGTGAGAACTTTCTCTCAGTGAAAACGCTATATTAATTTTGCAGAATTTTTTTAAAAAATTTTTCTGCATTTTTGTTTCCATTTCATTCATTTATTCATTCATCCATCAAATACTCACTAAAGGGAATATTACGAAGACTATGTACAACATAAAAAGTGTATAATACTCCTCATAAAAGTCTGGAAATAAAAATTGTACCCTATGTACAAAATATACAAAATATGTATGTTACTTTTCATTGCAATTAACAGATGGAGTTTAAAAGTTATGGTAGCAGTGACTTTAAATCGAACCTAACCTCAAGTTTAAACTTTCAATATCTTCTCTGTCATTTATTTCATAGAATTATGAGTGTGGCAGAAAGCATCAAGCATGTTAATATTTGAGATGATTAAGGAATGGCATATATTTATTCAAATACATTTAATCTTCAGTAAATTTTTTATTCATATCAGTTCTGCTTAAATATTTTCAAATACTTTATAATGACCATCTTAAAAATGAAATTTGTTTTCTGCTGAGGCAAATGCTTTCTTATGAGTCTTGTTATCATTGCTGAGATCAACTAAATGTATATTTTCTTCATGTGCATCATGGTGTAGTGAGAGATATAGAGTGTCTCCCTATTGAATATGGGTAAGTCAAAGTGTCAATTTATTCTGAAGACTCTACTTCTTATATGACCTAGAATCTTCTACAAGTGCCTCTCATTTAAAGAAAAACTAGTACGGAGACCTTTACTTGGAAAACGAAACAGGGATAGCTTCACTTAACTAAAGTTGTCTCTTTAAGAAAGAATTTACTATAGTGCTTATTTTGATAGCCAATAACAACAGTAAATTTTTAATGCTGAGTTTCTAACTTTTCAGAAAGACTGATAGTGGTTAAAGACTTAGGTTTACATAATTCTCTTCCCATCCCTCTGGATCACCTGTGTGTGTGTGTGTGTGTGTGTGTGTGTGTGTGTGTGTGTGTGTGTGTGCTTTAGTGTCCTTGACTGAATGAACACATTTTCATTCTTTATTTTTCCAGTCATGAACTTTACCTTCATTATACAGTTGACACGACAACCCAGTACCTCTTAAGAATCAGTACCTCCCACTTAAACCATTCTGCTCAGAGCAAGTATTGTGACCTCTTTCAGCTAAGAGGTGCTGGCTGAATTTTTTCTAGACCAATGCTTTCATCTTCACCCATTAAAGAAAATACCAGATAAATAACTGTGTCAGTGATACCCCCTGCAGTGCGGCACTCTGTCAGAAAGGGCCTGCAGTCCTAAGTGAGGAGAAATACAAGCCTAAGACTCAGACTTGCTTAAGGCTGGCCCCTTGAAGATGGTTTTTGCCTTATCTCATTTCCAATGTGGGAAGTAGAACAGAGGATTTTAGGAGCATAAGTATCAACTCAGACCAGCACCCGCCTGATGTAAACGGGGACTGAAGCAGGCCAGATGTTCCAAGTCACATGTGGAAAGTGTGGTTGATTCTATTTGAAATTGATTGTTGATATTCTCTTGGGACAGCCTGTGACAAATAGTATAATAAAAATGTTAAAAATAGCATATTTATTCTCTGGAAAAGCTGAGTTCTCACAATTCACTGAGCTGGGAAAATCGCTAAAGTTTTTGGACACAAAGTACTGATTCTCTGTTCTTATAATCCTCTTATTACAAGTAGGATTTTTATTATAATTTTTTTTGAACTCTGAATAACACTCCAGCTAGCCTTTTAAAAAATTAAATAAGTCAAGTTGTATTTTTGAATAGAATTTTACAATACAAATAAAATTTACAAACAGTTACAAAAATGACAGTGAATTTTTCAAAACATTCTTTCTATGTATATACCAGCCCTGCCCCATGGAAATATACTGTGAGCCGCAAATGCAATTTACATATGTAATTTAAAATTTTCTAATAGCCACATTAAAAAAAAGTCTGACTTGATACTTATGCTCCTAAAATCCTCATGAAATTAATGTAAAAAATTAGAGATATTTTACATTTTTTTCTTGAATTAAAGGTTCAAAATTCAATGTGTATTTTATATTTACAGCACACCTCAGTTTAAACTACCCCCATTTCAAATGCTCAGTTGCCACATGTAGCTAGTCGCTATCATATTAGACATCACAGGTCTATACCATAGCAAACATTTGGGGGAAAAAATGAGAAAAAAATTTCTGTAAAAATATATAGATATTTATCAGTGTTTCTTACAGGCTTTGATATACAGTGGAATGGTAGGATTTTCAAAGACATAGATCTTGGCTGAGAATATAGGAGATGCAGAATAAGTAAAGACAGAGCAGAGAAATACTTTCAATTCATTCAAATAGCACTGTGTATCAAGAATGCTTTGGGCTGCAAGTAACATAAAACTAACTTACAGCGACTAAGATGGTTAATTTTATGTGTCAACTTGGCTAGGCCATGGTACCCAGATATTTGCTCAAATATTATTCTGGATGTTTCTGTGAGGGTGTTTTTGGATGAGATTAACATTTAAATTGGTGGACAATCAGCTCTTTCCTGGATCATCAGCCTGCTGGACCACCCTACAGATTTTGGACTTGCCAGCCTCTATAATCATGTAAACCAATTCCTGAAAATAAATATCTTTCTCTCTATATATATATACATACATACATACACACACATATATATATACACGCATACATATACACACACATATACATGCATGTATATACACATACATATATATACAAACACATATATATATGTCATCTCTATGGGTTCTGTCGCTCTGTACAGTAAATTTGTTTTGTCATAGAAGAAAATATCTGGAGTCAGGTAGGTGCTGATTTTCATTTACCAGCCCATTGATGTCACAGCATTGTTTCTGTGATTTTCTTGGTCTTTCCCATATGCCTACTACCACATGGTTGCAAAGTGAATGCAGTATCTCCAGATACCACATCAGCCTTCAAGACAGGAAAAAAAAAAGAAGAAAGAAGGAAACTGGGAGGATCTTAAGAAAACAAAAACTTTCAAAATCTTCCCCTGTAATCTTTCATTTATATCACGTTGTGTCACAAAGTCATTACTATCTGCAAAGGCAGCAGGGAAATCAAATGCTTTGTTTTTCCATCCTCTAGAGTAAAAAGTAGCAAGAGAGGAAGAGATTGAAAATTACTATTGGATCAATGAATCTATGGTGTCGAACACTAAGTGCAAAGCTGGTACAATCCTTTGGGAAGGGAGTATATAAATAAGCATACATATTATAAACCATAACAATTTCGAACGTTCTATAAGCAATAGGCATTAAGATATCGCTTTCATCATTATCTGTAATTTTGGATTACACACTTGTCATTTTGGCTGCCCAGCCTCTAAACTAATCTTTTCTATTTAGAGAGAATACAAGAAAGTAATAAGACAGGACACACCTCAGAAAGTAAAAGTGGCAGATATTTTTTCCTCCCTGGGAGCTATATTGTGGTCATGTGACTTTCACAGGGACTCAGATACTCATGGAATTTTGAGTCTCTGGGGAGTGATGAAAGGCTCAAGGTCCATTAGAGATTATTTGAATCTGTTGTTGCAGGAGTTTAAAGTTTAGGGAGCTAGGGCAAACATTAGAGGTGACTGTGCTTGGTGAGGCCTCTGAAAGTACTGACCACACAGGTTTCTTGGGAAGAACAGGTGAGATGGTGCTTGACAGAGCACTCGGTGTGCAGTGAGCCCTCCACGCACATTTCCTTTAGGTATTGTTATCTCACAGATCTCTCTTCCTTGCATCTGAGCTGTGGCACACTCCTTCTCTTAAAATGACCCTCTCTCCCTGAGTCACTGTCTCTGCTACAGTGGCTGCCTCCTCAGCTTCCAAACTTCAGGTTGTCTCAGAGCCATGTTTTCTTATTTGCTGACCTGATCAACTGGCTCTTGGTTTTAAAAAACAAATGACTCTCATCACCATCACCTACTGAATAAAGTCCAAACCTAGTATAAGGACAGCTCCAGAATGTCCACAAAGAAGAGACTTGGGCATAGTATTGTGATGGAGGGGATTGAGAAATTGTCTTATTCTTTACTTAGGTTGCATTTTATATATCAGCAAAATTTTTTAAAAAGCTAACTTCAAGGAGCTCCCAGTGACCATATCTGGGACAATCTGAACAACACAATGAATAAAATAAAACTACATGAGTTCATATCAATATAAATAAATAATTAAATGAAAAAATAAATGGAGGAAAAGGGAAAGCTCTTTCTTAAAGTAGAAGTGGAAGAAATCAATGTGGAAGTTAATGCTGGCAAAAACTACAGCAATTATTGCTTCAGGCAAAAATCATCAATGAATATCAAAATTAGTAGACGGAAGTATGATAAGAAACACTATATTTGCATGCCCTTAAATGACACATATTAGTTATAAAGGAAAAAAAAAACCCCATCAAATTCACAGTGGAGAATTCTGGCAGAACTACCCTAATGAAGCCATCAAAAGTTGACGATACCAATAATGGAATAAATCGTGATTTGACGCTATGAGAATGACACACACTGGTTCTGTATACTTGCCCCAAACACAAAACCTACATCAGCGGTTCTCAGCTGGAATTGATTTCCTCTCACACTCAAGGGACTTTTGAAAATGTCTAGAGCCTTTTTTGATTGTCGAAACTGGAAGAGTACTACTGGCAAAGAGTGGGTCAAGGCCAAAGGTGCTGTTAAACATACAACAAAGAATTATCTGGCCCAAAGTGTTCATAGTGCCAATATTGAGAAACCCTGACTTAAATTTAATTGTGAGGAAACATTTGATAAAGAGGACAGTGTACAAAATAACAGCCCAATACTTTTTAAAAATATGAGAGATGAGGAAAACGAGAGAAACTGTTCAAGGTTTCAGGAGACTAAAGTGACAGACATCTAAATGCAATGTGAGATGCTGGACTGAATTCTGAATGAAAAAAAGAGATTAGTGGAACAATTTAAGAAATTTAAATAAGGTCTGTAGATTAGTTAATAGAGTTATATTGGTGTAAATTTTCTGATTTCGGTAATTGTACTATGGATATGTAAGATGTTAACATTTAGGGAAAGTAGGTGAACAGCAGACAGGAATTCTTCATACTACTTTACAACTTTTTATTGTCAGTCTGAAATTATTTCAAAATGAAAAATTAACATATGGATAATATGAGAACTTTCCCAAAATTAAAAAATGATCTGAAATTAAATATTGAAAGAGGACACCATCTGCCCTGAGAATATTGACCCATAAAGACCAAACCCAAGATTCTAGTAAAATCATTCCACTTTAAAGAAAAAGGAGATATCCCTTCAGTATCTAAGACAAGAGTATATGATTTATAAGGAAAAGAAAATTTGATTATAACACTTTTTGATGCTAATGCTCTATGAGAGAAAAATTTAGAGTAACAGATTTAAGATCCTCTAGGAAACAAGTGTGAATCAAAAAGTTTTTTTATCCAGTGTAACTTTCAAGTAAAATGGGCACAGATAGAACTCAAGGAATATGGTTCCCATGAGCCCTTCCTGTGAAATCTTCTAGAAAATGATCTTCAAACAACAAAATAACTAGACAGATATTGACTGACATAAGAACCATTGGTGAACATTAAGTACAGAGGTCCCCTAGAACTAAGACGACTGACTGTTCAGAGAGAATGCTTAGAGCTATATCCACTAATAGTGTAGGTATAAAATGACTGTTTAAAAGTGGAGGAGAGAATTTTCTTCAGTAATCATATTGGTGTTGATCTTATAATTGTTATCCTAAGACCGTTATGTGTATAACATGGATAAAACAAATAAGTGATTATGAGATACTCAATTCTATAATCTCCTTTGTCCCTGAAAACAATTTTATTCTCTCCACTGTCCTTGATTCCTTGAGAACCAGAATTCTTGATATGGAAGAAAGAAGATACTAGAGTAGTAGAGAAGAAGTTAAGTAAAAATGCCATGATCTCAAAACTGAATTGGAACTATCAATATAAACCTATATGATCCTTGGTCTTATTTTATTCCCAGATATGTCCATTGAAAAGACCTAGAAACAATAGCAATGAGCATCTCTAGCACCCATATTGTGGTCTTACAATATCATCTTCACTACAAGGAACCAGGTCATTTTGGAGAAATGACTAGTTCCAGGTGTAAGGCAAGAAATGAACAAGATGATCCTGGAAAATCTCGTCATACCAGGTGGCAAGGAAGCTATCAAAGACTACCAGACTCAGGTCTAAAGGACTCTGGAGTCAACTTGAAGAGGCTCCCATTGGCCAGAGACAGAGAATTTTGAGTTAACAATGATAATTGCAATGAATTGAAATTCACCAAATGTGTTTAAATCCATGATTTCACAAAAATGTGGAAAATAATTATTACTTTGGAGGGTGATAGAAAACTAAATCATTACCCGGAAAATAGAGCTAAAGAACCTAGCATTTAGCCTCCCTTTCCTATATGAACTGTGTCACTGTGTAACCAAAAAGTGAATGTGGGGAAGTGTCTCTTTACAAAAGTATTCTAATAAGTTAAAAAGAACATGGAACAGTAATATTACCATTTTTCAACTTATAATGAGTGGCAATAGGTGTTAAGTATCAACAGTTTCTAAAATCACAAAAAGAAAAACAACTAGATATTATGTACCTCTACAGTCCTCAGAATTACACCTACATATTTGTCAAAGGAATAGAATCAAAGTCTGACCCTGTCTCTGGATTCAGCTTCCAATTTGCAGGAAATACAGAGAATGGATGAATGTAGTGATAATGATTACTTACCAGGAAGGGGGAGTGCTGTGATCAGGTTGGGGCACCTTGTGACCGAAGGGCTTCTGGAGTGACAAGTAAAACTGTTTCATGACTCTGGAGATGTTTGTCTTATAATTATTCAGTTAGGCATACATTTGATTTGTGTGATTTTCTGCATTAGTATTTTATTTACAATAAAATTTAAAAAGGAATGAAGAAAAAGAAAGAAGACAAAGTAACCAAAAGATTGAATAAATATTTCCACAACTGTTAGTTTGGGAAGGCAATGCCTCACAAAAGTCATGGGTTTACTTGACATAGAAAGCTTACTTCTAGAGGACTTTGGGTTAAGTTTCATCCAATTTATTGTAACCTTTTATGAGCAGTGGGTTTATTTTTAAAAAAATGAGTAAACAAAACAGTGATAAGCTTTGTTCCTTGCTCTCCCAGAAGTGATGAGAAAGTAGAGTTATGTATTTTCACTTGCAAAAGCATTACATAACATTACGAAAACAACTTTGGAAATTATCGAGACAATAAATTTTTATGAATTAGTTTGGCAGCATGACAAGATACATGGCTCTGGATTGTTTTTTTATTCTATCTACTAATTTATATTACCTAAGTGGAATCTTTTCGACATGTTAGTGCTTGCATTATAGGCACATGGAGACAGTGCCTTATACTGAAGATATCCACTAAATGCTTGATTTATAAAATTTAAGTGAGTAAATTAGACAGAACATATTAAATAGCACTATGAATATGTAAATAGCTACACCCAAAATATGTACCTATCATGTTGTTTATAGATTTAGAGCAGGAAGGTCTCCATCAAGAGTGTCCCAGAATTCAGTCTTCTATGTTAATTCCTTATATCACCTCGTGACTTTAAATAGCATGATGACTACCAAATTTATATCTGCATCTGAGATCTCCCTCCTGACCAGGAATATATCCTTATATTTTCCAATGGCCTACTGAACAGCTCTACTTGGATGGCTAATAAGCATCTCAAACTAATTACATCCCAGACCAAAAGTCCAGATTTCCACCTCCACAAACTTTCTCTACCCACAGTTTTCTTATCTCAGTAAATGGCTACTCCTTCCTTCCAGTTTGCCGTAGTTCCAAATCTTGGGGTCATCCTTGATACCTTTCTATATTTCACACCCCTCAGCTAATCTACCACTGTGGTTCAAGCTGCCATCATTTCTTTTTATTTCAATATAATTTCAGACATAAAAAAAGTTGCCAAAATAGTATAAAGAACTCACATATGCCTATTACTCAGATTCACCAAAGTTTTACATTTTTCAATTACTTTATCATTTACTCATCCCTCTTTTCTTCTCTCTCCAAAACATACAAACAACACACACACACAAATATATGTACATATATTTTATTCTGAACCTCGATCACTTGATTAAAGTGGTATCTACCTGTGGTAACTACCTATCAGTGTTGTTATAATTAATGTTATTATTAATAAATAATTTGTGGGGAGATGCTTTAAGATACTTTACAATCCCATCAAATTTTCGACCACTAGTTTTAGCTTCCATTAATGATTTTCAAATTCTACCATTCTTTCTACGTTTATTGGTTGCCATTATTCTGTAAAGAAGAGATTTCCCATCTCCTCATGTATTTATGTATTACACATTTGTTTATGTCAGTATGAACTCATAGATACATCTTACTCAATATGGAATATTCTATTACTTTTATTATATATTTTGATGCTTAGCTGGATTATCCATCTCATGTATTTTATATCTATATATGTTATAAATCTCATAATACAATAATACAATATTAAACTCTTTGCTTTAAAAAGCAATCTTTAAAATAAATTAAGAGAAAAAAAGATGGTCTTTTATCTTTACCCATGTATTTACCATTTCAATGACTTTTATTCCATTCTGTAAGTCTGTGTTTCCATCTGTTTTTTTGTCTTCATTTTGAAAAAAAATTCTCATCAGTTTAATAGCATAGGTCTGGTGCTCTATACTGTCTCTTCTCCTTTCGAAATGCCAAATACACAGATACTACATCACTGCCCCACATTATATAGTCTGGAGCCTGCTGTCTGATGAAAACCTACAATCTCATTTAGTGTGACCCTTTCTTTCGATGGTTAAATTCTCTTCAGTTTCTGCCTCCTAATCACTGGACAATGCCTTAAAATATTTGTTTTAAACATTTGTCCAGAGTTTATAACTGTTATCTGTGAGAGGGTTAATCTGATACATGTTACTCTGCCATTCCTGGAACCAGAATCTGCCATCGTTTTTTACTTAGAGTATAGCAATGGCCACCTAATTGGATTTCTACTCCAACTCTTGCCCTTTCAGTCTGTTTTCTGCCCAGCAGTTCAAAGTATCCTTTTGATATTTAAGTCATATTATTTTAATTCTCTGGTCAGAACCCTCTATTTCTCACTTCATTTAGAACAAAGCCATATTCTTTACAATGAACTATAAGGCCTGCCACCATCTGGCCCCTTTACTATCTAACTGTATGTCATGTTCTGTTGGAGGCACACATGCCTCCTTGTGGTGCTAACGTAGAGTAGATGCACTCTTTTCGCAGGCCTTAGTCCTGGCTATTCCCCCACCTAAAATTCTCTTTCTTTAGATACCCACCTTGTGTACTCTTCACTTGCTTCAGGTCTGGCTCAAATGTCACCTTCTCAGTGACGCCTTCCCTGACCATTCTATTTAAAATGCATCCTCTCCTCCTCCTCCTCCCTCCTCGCCATCTCCTCTGACACTCCTTATCTCCCTTCCATGCTGTGGTTTTCTTCATGATACTTACCATCATCTAAAATGTTATCGTTTCACTGTTTCATTTATTGTTTACTTCCACTAGCAAAGAATACACTCCATGAAGGCAAAAGTTTTTGTCTCTTTTGTTTATTGCTCTTTCCCCAGTGCCAGAATAGCAAGTGGCAGTGAGGGGACACACTCATTAACATTTATTCGATAAAGACTGAATAAATCTGGATTACCCCTCTTTGTCAGGCAGATCTATACTTAAACCATAGACACAAATTCAATGATGGAGTTTGACTTCTCCTAATTAGGGACCAGGAAATAAGATAGGTCTACTCTTTAAGATAAACCTATGTTCTCTCTGTCCCAGATAGGGAGAACAGCAATAATAAGCTTTCTTCTACCTCAAAACCTGTCCAACTCCAAATTTATTTGGTAGTTTAAACATGGTATAACACAGAACACAAGACTTTGGTACTGCACGAAGAGCACTCTGAACTTTATCTGCTACATGGCTTTGGGTTATTTAACACCTCTGAGTCTCAATTTCTTCATCTGGAAAGAAGGATAACAGCTATTATCCAGGTTTATTAGTTGAGATTAGATAAAGTTGGAGTGACAGAAAAATCCCAACTATTAAAGAATCGAACAAGATAGAAATTTATCTCTCATGTATAAGTCTGGAGTTTGGTCCAGAGTGGACATAGCACTCCCTGTCGTTAGGGACTCAGGCTCTATTTGTTTTGTGGCTCTGTCCATAGTAGCCTTCATTACCAAGTTCACCTGAAGTTATAAGATGGTTGCTCCTGCTTAAGCTACTGTGTCTACTCTGCAGTCATCCAGCAGCAAGACGGAAAGAAGCAGACTAAAAAAGTCTACCAAAAAATACTTATCTCAATAACCAGAACTTAGATAAATAGGCACATAGAAGGTGACTAGAAATATAGTGTTTATTTTCAGGGCTATCACCCCAGTTGAAAATGTTATTACCATGAAAGAAGGGAAGAATGAATATTAGGGGGCAAATGGTAGCCTAGAGTGCTAGCTAGTCCATTGTAAAGGTAAAATTATTCTAAGATTCATGAAATCTATAAAACACAAACTATTAACTATCTTCCTATTCTGCATTAAATCATGTATTGCCCTTACTCTTTCAAGAAAACTAACATTCTTTAATCTTTTTTCTTTTGTTCTTATTTCTTACACATTTCTGCTATACTTTTTTAAAACTTGTCTTTTCCAACTCTTATAGGTAGAGATAAAATCTAATTATATCAATCTAAAAAGGGCTCTTCCGGGTGATGTTAAGCCATTGAAGCCCATCCTTGGGTGAGCCTATTATCACTATAAGGGTTATTATAATAACAAAACTATCTTAATTACTGGTTTTCAAAAGTTTTCCCTCAGAATTCCTTGGGATAACACGTAATAAGGCAGATGGACAGTATTTTATTTGTGTTTGTTATGATACCTTTAGCTCTTTTCTCAGCACTACATGCAAAGTGAGGTCCTAGGATGACACTTATAGCCTCTAAAATATTAATGTTTTCATTTTAAGTGAAGGTATTTTTTTCTTCAAATAAAATCTTATGAATACACCTCAAACAGATTAAGGCATTATTGTACTGATGGAAGCAAGGGTGAGGCTATAGACAAATTAACTTGTTTAGATCATCTCTTAACTTGCTGAGAATCAATTAGCAGGGGATGAGTGCTACAGGTTACAAAAAGGGGTTTGGCAAAGAAGTCGAATTTTTTATTCACTTTCGTAACTAGTTATAAACTGAGGCCTGGTTGCCTAACAACTCAAACCAATCCAGGACAAGCTCTGCCAATACTTCCCCTACAATCTGCCACGAAAAGAAGCAGAACTAATGATTAAAGGTCAAGAAATAGGAGCCTGAGGCTAGATGGGGCAGAATGAGCGAGGAGAGTGAGATCAGGGAGCCGCCCTCTGGAACAAACAACAAACAGGTCTGATTTCTCAACCATTTGCTTTCCTGACGTAGCATGGCCTTTTGCGCTTCACTTTTCCCACTATTGTCTTCTGCATTTCACCTTCTAATTCCTAGTCTTTCCTTTAGATCTCACTTTAATAATTGTCTTTCCTGCCTTTTGTCAAAAATGTTGACATACCTTTTTCTTGTTTAGGTCTAATGTACTGGTTCTCAAATGGGGGTAATTTTGTCCCCCAGGGGACATATGACAACATCTGGAGATGTTTTTGTTGTCATACTGGGGTAGGGTGGAGCCAGAGATGTTCTAAACATCTTGATATGGGACATTGCTTGTAAAATTTTTAATCTTTTAGCAGGATAAGAAATAGGACATCCCTTGCAGAGTTCTTAATCTTTTTAGTAAATCTAGTTAAGTTTTCTTCCTTTCTTTGGGAAAAACGCCTCTCCCTCAAATCCCGATAATTGCCCCAAAACTGGTGACTCAGATCCTCTGGCTATTGATAAGGGTTGGCCCATTGTTAGCAGAAATGGTATTAGGCCAGACAGAGCCCTTGGAGTCTGAGAGGGGAGAGGACTTTAGGCCAGAGGTCCTTTTTTCACTCTAAGAAATATATTAACCAAGCCTGTTTCCCTTTACTAGGAACAAGTTTGTATCTTTTTCCTTGTTTAAAGACTGAGGTGGCGCTATGGCGGGAAACCCAAGACCCCATCCTGAATAAGGCAGAGGGAGAAGAGCTCCATGAAACCCTAATAGGCAGGCACTACGACCCTCCTTAGCAGGAAGCAGATACAGAAGAAGAGACCTCCCGTCCCTCAACATTTATACTAATAATAAGGGGTTCATAGCTCTTAGAAAAAGAATTAGGCAGGAGAGTTACGGGGTTTCGGGTCTGCCTGCAAAGACACTGAGGTCATCCTATCCTAGAAGGGGTCCGCCCTAATCCGCCCACAATTAAGCAAGCCAGAAGGCATTTTTTAATTCACATGAAGAAACAAGTAAGCAGAGAATTAGGTACCAGTTTAAGCCAGTCACTTGCACCTGCACAATGAAGACCCCAACGACCTTCATTCAACTCACTTTAGTCCTATTATACCATCATTATAATAAGATGCATATGCACAGAAGTTCATTAATATCATTATAACAGACTGAATTCTGGGAACGAAGATGCTCAGAAAGCAAATGATGAATCACTGAGTCCTGTCAATCTTGGCTGTCAATCAAGGAAGCCCACTCTAAGAAAAGTAACCACCCACAGCAAATAGGGATAAAAACCCCAAAGGCTTTATTACCAGGCCTTTTGAGCCACGCTTCTCTTGCTCAAGCCCGCTTCCATGTCTGGAAGTGTACTTTCCCTTTTAATATAGCTTTTCTTTTCCACTGTATTTCGGTGTCTTACTCAATTCTTTGTTCGAGACATCAAGAACCTGGACAAGGCGCCGGGAGAGAATCCCCACTCTCAGGTAACAGGCCTACTATGAACATCCTACTAGGTGTGGTCAGCCTCCCACAATAAAGATTTATTTTGCCCCAGATGTCAATAGTTCCAAAGTTGAGAAACACTGGTCTAATGTATATATTCTCAAAAGTATAGTAAATTAAATATTACAATGGCTCAACCTCACCTGACAAGATCTTATTTCTTAGTTCTTTAGTATTTCATTTCCTGGGGAGAGAGGTGGCAATTAAAAATAATGTCTTAAATGGGGTTCTAGAAAATGTAACCTCACAGTGTGATCTGATCATAAATTCCTAACTGGGAAGGCCATGTTAGGTACTCATACCCTAGGCATCCAACTTCTTTACTAAAAGGTTTATCTTTGCCTTAAGCAAGCCCTGTCCATTATTTTTGTACATCAGGTTAACACACTTTTAAAATGCCTCCTTTCAGGCCCCTCCTTCTAATATCTGACCACCCTTTCAGATTCCCCAAGAAATCACATAATCTTAACTATCCTGTAATCTAATTCTGGCTTTCTTCTATCTCCATATAATCTTTCTTACATCCCCTCCTTAATTTCAAATACATAAAAGAAGCTGCAAAACTGTTACTCTCCAGAACATTTGAAATCTTGCTCCCTGGCATATGTCCTCAGTTTGACTCAAATAAACTCTTACAAAAATTCTCTATAGGTTTGGACATTCTTACACTGACACCTTTTACGGGACCAATAATGGAAAAAGGATTGCGAAACACTGGTCTAATGTTAGGAACTTTTCAGAGTGAAGAACCAGTTGTATCAAGACCTTACATAAAGCACACAGTAGAAATTCAGCAAAAGCTTGTTTCTGACATCAATATACACACACCTCCTGGAATTAAACATGAGTTTAAAGTGGACTAGTCCTGATTTTCCTGAGAAGAAGGGCAGACAGGTCGACTATCAGTAATCTAGTCCTTCTTTGAGATAAGCACATATTCTTTCAGGCCCCAAAGGCACCTTAAAATGTTTGAGGCCGGTAATTTACTTAATGACATCCAGTGACCTAGAAGAATTAATGTCCCTTTAAGTGATGAGTTTTTACGGCTTCTCCAAAGGCCTAATTTTTTTTTGGTAGTTGAACACTATAATGTCGGAAACAAAGGTGAGAGGCTTAAGAGCATCTCATTCCCAACACTGAAAAAATTGTACTCTCTCAACATATTTCTTTTTACTTCAAGGTATTTCTCTTATTGAAAGGCTTAAAATCACATTTCTTCTCTGAAGGTCAAAAGCAAATATATCTTGCTGGGACACCTCATCCTGCCCAAGGTATTAGAAAAGCAATGTTATAAAATAACTAATACATATAACTCCAGACTCTGGGCCAATAACTTGTTTCTTCCAACCAGTTAACATTTTTAAAAATTATTAATACAAATTTTTATTGAATCTGGTTGGAATCCCCTGAGATAGTACACTTCTACTAAGAGAAAAGGGAGAACAGTAAGAACGTGTAAAAATTAACAAACTTTCAGTTTGCTATTCTTTCTTGTAAGGCTATTTGGTTTTAGCAACCTCTTCCACCCTGTGCCTGGGCTCAGTCCCAGTCTCAAGAAAAGGAGGCTCCAAGGCGCTTTGTGGGGTGGAACCCGCAGCAGTGGCTGGCTTTGAAGAAATGAGGAGTCAAAACTTCTTTTAAAAATCAGAAAATACTCTTACAGATTTGAAGACAAAGATTGGGGCTTTGTTAGTCAGAGTAATTAAGTGAAGGTCGCCCCAGGAATGTGGCCTCCTCAATCCACACAGCTGCAGAAGACTCTGGGAAGAAAGACTCCTCACTTCCTGTAACTGTGGGTTGTTCCGTTGGGACTTCCTGTCACAGGCTGTCCTGTGGGCTTCAACCATTCCTTCTAAAGCTTTTCCTCCTATCAGTTTCCATCATCTTTAAATAAAAGAATAAGGGGAGAATGAACTCATTGAAATTAATGCCAAAAAGATATTTTACAACAAAATTACTTTCTAAATGAATTCACATGTCTCAAAACATTTTTCTACTAAGTAATTTTAGTTATAGTCTAAAAAATAAAATGAAGCAGGAACAGGAAAGAAAGAAAGGACTTTATGAAGCCAAAATAAAAGTTTTATTGGACTCAGTTTCAAAAATCAAGTCCCTGGGTTCAGCTCTTATTGTTAAAAAGAAAAACTATTTAGTTTTACATGTATACAATATATTTATTTTTAAATCTGGTTTTGTTTTTCAACAGAGGAAATTATTTGGGCATTGTGAAAGTTTTTGCTTTCCAGAGTCCTTTGAGAATTATTTAATTGAGTGTCATTGTACTTTATATTTTTAATTTTAATGTCACAATAATTAATGTTTAATAGTACAGAGAACATATACTGTCTTTGTTAAACAAATAAGTGACCTAAAGACCTGGAATAACAATTCCACAAGCCAAATGCAATGGCATAAATAAGGTGCACACACAATTTTCTAGGCATAGCTTTCTCACTTCCAAGAAAAGTTCATGAGAAACTTAATGTTTTCTGTTGATTACATGAATTGTACACAAAAGGGTGTGTTCTGGCCCAGAAGCTCTAAGCTGTTGGTAATAATGCCTTAAACCTGTGTGCATTTCACTAGTTTTCAAACACTTCCTTCACATATATTATCTCATTTAATTTTCTTAGCAATCCATCAGGTAGGCCTGGCAAACATTATATGGTGAATATGGATCTCATTCACAGTTCAGATGTGAAAGAACTGAACTTATCTAAAACTCATATTAATTTCCGACTCTGGGTTGGTGAAGGTAGTTAACTTTCAAGGTTCCACTAGCACCTAATTTCCCCAAAGTACTTTTTCCAGGTAGCAGAATCACAAAATACACTCTGGGTGGACAAATCACAGAAAACCTCTTGGTGCAAGGCCTGGGGCACAGAGCCTGCACCCCTCACTCCTTGCCCAGGAAGTTTTGTATAGGCACAACCAACACATGTGTATACAATAGTCCTGACAACCTTTATCTTTCCTGGGCTTCTCCCGCATCCTGTCAAGGTAGGCGCCAGAGTTCTTGGACACTATGAATTTCCAAAACCTTGGGAAGAGGAGGTGGGAGAAGCGGGGGAATAATTTTTAGTTGTCCACACATATTGCTCCTGTGAGGTTCATTGTTTTTTACCTGTGTATCTTTCATCTGCAGGCCTGGTGTTTCTCTGCTGTTTCCATCACACACTTGGGGCGTGAGGAAGTCTGCTCAGAAGCCTGTGTCTTGTCTCAGCGGAACCATGCAGCCATTTCTCCTCAGAGCTTCTGGAAAGAGCAGCACTGCTGCCTCTGCTCATGGCTCTTACTCTTTCAGCATTCACCTCTGCCTCCATCTCTCACTTTCACTTGCTCTCTCACTTTCTCCTCTTTTTCCGCACAAGCAGGCCAAGAGATCCTCTTCTAGTCTGGGGAGAGGAGAGAAGCTCTTCCTTAAGATTCGAGCTTCAAACGACAAAGCCTCCTTGAAGCTACTTCTGTTCCAGCTCTGCTACAAACCTACCCAGAGACTATGAGAGCAGGGCTGACCACCACCTTGAGTAGAAGGAAGAAAAAAGGAAAGACTATAAGTGGGAGAAAATTATCCACCCACAATTACTATTTTTTAAATAAAAAAAAATAAATAAAACTGCTGTAAAGGTTGGAACCAGGATAAAACTGAGGCCAGACTCTGCTGGATATTTTACATTACAGTGTGATAAAGTGACCTAGGTATTTTATAAATTATCAGAAAAAAAGGATTGGCCAAGCCTGCCTATGCTTTTTAAAAAATTTGTAATACATTATCTTTTATATAAGGAGTGGGGAATATAAATGTATATATTCATTAATTTTTAAATTATAGTTGACGTACAATATTATATTACTTTCAGGTATATGGCATAGTGGTTAGATATTTATATAACTTACTGATTCTCCCTGATAATTCTAGTACCCACCTAGTGCTATACATAGTTATTAGAATGTTATTGACTATATTCTCAATGCTGTATTTACATCCCATGAGTATTTTGTAACTCCCAACCTGTACAACCACCTTTTTCACCCAGCTCTCCAAACTCCCCCTCCAATCTGGCAACCATCAGTTAGTTCTATGTATCTATGAGTCTGTTTCTGTTTTGTTTGCTCATTTATTTTGCTTTTTAGATTCACAAATAAGTGAAATCATATGGTATTTGTCTTTCTTTGCTTGCCTTACTTCACTTAGTATTATACCCTCAAGGTCTATCCATGTTGTCACAAATGGTAAGATTTTATTCTTTTTGATGGCTGAGTAATATTCCATAACATATATGTACCATGTATTTATCCAGTTGTCTACTGATGGACATTTAGGTTTCTTCCATATCTTGGCTATTGTAAATAATGCTGCAATGAACATAAGAGTGCATCTATCTTTTGGACTTAGTGTTTTGGATTTCTTTGGATAATTACCCAAAAGTGGGATTGCTGAGTCATAAGATAATTCTATTTTTAATTTTTTAAGGAACCTCCATACCGTTTTCCATAGTGGCTGCACCCATTTGCGATCCCACCAACAGAGCATGGGGTTCCCTTTTCTCTACTTCTTTGCCAATATTTATTGTTTGTTGATTTATTAATGATAGCCATTCTGACGAGTATGAGGTGATATCTTGTTGTGGTTTTAATTTGCAATTTTTGATGATTAGTGACTGTGAGCATGTTTTCATGTGTCTATTGGCCATCTGTATTTCCTCTTTGGAGAAATGTCTATTCAGGTCCTCTCCCATTTTATTATTAGATTGCTTGTTTTTATTTTTGTTGTTGTTTGTTTGTTTGGGTTTTGGTGTTACATTGTATGAATTCGTTATACATTTTGGATGTTGTCTTTTTGTTTTCTTGATGATTTCCTTTGCTTTGCAAAACCTTTTTAGTTTGATGTAGCTGTGTTTGTTTATTTTTTTCTTTTGTTTCCCTTGCCAGAGGAGATATATTAAAAAATATATATATTACTAAGAGCAATGTCAAAGAGTTTCCTGCTTATGTTTTCTTCTAGGATTTTTCTGGTTTCGGGTCTTCTGTTTAAGTCTTTTGTCCATTTTGAATTTATTATTCTTGTATATGGTGTAAGAAAGTGGTCTAGTTTCATTTTTTTGCATGCATCTTTCCAGTTTTCCCAACACCATTTAATGAAGAGACTGTCTTTAAACCATTGTATATTCTTATATCCTTTGTCATAGATTAATTGACCATACAGCAAGCCTGCCTGTGTTTTGAATTGACTTGGATCAATGCGGTAAAGGATAAGAACTAAATTGTTCAATATTTTTGTTCTTTACTCTGACAGACTGTTGGGCAGTGAGATTTTCTGGGAAAGACCAAAGCTAGACAGCTGACCTGGATGTTTACAGTTTGCTACCTCACTGTGCTTTTACCATACAATGAGTGTATTGAAATGCATGGCATTCCTAAAAGAGCCCCTTCGATGTGTTATTTTTCTTATGGAAAGTAAGATGTGCTTTGTAACACATAGGAAGACTTTAAATTCAGATAGAAAGTAGGGTAGTGGTAGTGGTGCCAAAGATGGGGGTGGTGGGAAGGGGCAGGAAAGTGACATCTCCAAGGAAGACATGTCATCTATTGGGAAACATAAAAGTGGAATAGGAATTAACTAGAGGAAAGTTTAAGGGAGAGAGAGGAAATAGAAGGAAGAGCATGTAAGAGGCCTGTGGGTGAGAAGGCATAGCTTAGTGAAGGAACTGAAAGTAGTTAGCTACTGATGGACCAGAAAGTATAAAGGCAGGATAAGGGAGTGTGATGGGGCATGGGGGCGGGGGTGGAGTATTAAAAAATTAGGGAGAGAAGTTAGCAGAGGTGAAATTGGCTGCTGATAACCAAAACCCAAATTACTGTGGCTTTAACAAAATAAGCATTTGTTTTTCTCATGTAACAAATGAGAGATGGGTAGATATTTGTTGATGTTTGCTGGGTGGCTCAAAATCATCAAGGCCAAGTTCTCAGTAAGCCTCTTGGCCTTTTTGTTGTTGTTGTTTTTTGTGGCTTTAGTCAGCACTTTCACTTTTTCAGGAATTAAGGAAAAAGCCAAAAGGGCAAAAATGGCGCATGTTTATTGAATCTGATCTTTAAAGGAGTTTTTCCTAGAAGCCACACTTTGGAACTTCAACTTATATCTCATGTTCAGAACTGTATCACAACTGAGGCCTATTGTTTTCCAAACATCACACAAAAGTGTTGGGACTCACTTTGAATAGATACATTTGAAACATATTTCCACTTTCTTAAACCAATCACCGTGACCAGTGCACAAATCCAGGTCCTTGTTATGTTATTCCTCAACTATAGCAGGAATTTCTTATGTAACTTCAGTATATTCTTCAGGACCCTATTCAAGTCCTGCTTGTCCTGAATGTCACCTGGCACATTAAATTATGAAGATTTCTTCTTCCTTTTAATTCACAGCACTCATTGTCCAATACCACTTGACTAGCAATTAGAAATTGACTGCCTTGTTGCTACTTGGTTTTTATCATGCTGTTGAGCTCTTCCTCTAAGTTTCCATACAAGCATGTCCAATCTTATCTTTATTACATCTTCCACATAAAACCTTCATATACGTTTCATGTTGAAGGAAGAACACCAATGAATGAATAAAAGATTACAACTTAACTGCTCCAAAAACATTCAGTTGCAGTTCTAAGATCATTATGAAGCTGTTTTGGATTGAACTTTTCAATTGTCCTTGAAACTATGTAGTCAGATTTCCACTGAGATGTGAATCCAAATACAGGTATCCCTTGCTTTTCGAAAGTTCACTTAACTTTGTTTTTACAGAAGATTTACATTAGTACCTGTTTTCACTAACTGAAAGAAAGCCAAAGAGGATTTGAGCTTTTAGGGAAAAACGCAAAAAGCAAAAATAGCTTCCAGCATTAGTTTTGCAGCAAGCCGTTGTAGAGGCAGCACATACCCGCGAGCAGTGAGAGTGGCGCCACCAAGCGCCTTCCCCGGGAACAACACTCAGCATCTCAGCTGCAAGCAGCTGAAGCTTTGAACTGTGTCAGTGAGCATCTGTGTTTTATCTCGATTTGTTTTGTGCATCTTTTAGCAAGATGTGTCTTACGGTATCAGAAAAACCTAAGAGAGCTCATAAGGGTGTTACGCTTCGTGTAAAACTAGAAATAATTAAATATTTTGAAACTGGCGAATAAAATAAAGACATTGTATGTGTGTTGGATTTGGGGTCCTGGAATGTTCAAAATTTTTCTGTATATTAAAAAAGTATTTTTTTTTTCTGTATAAATTAATGGTACTTGCTTCTTTGCTTTATGCCATTTTGGCTTCCAAGAGGCTTCATAGGAACCCTCTACTTTCAAATAGCTGGAGAAACATGAACATTGTGGGGACTTAGTTATACCCGCAGATCCTTCTATATATTTATTAAATCATTTTCTTCTGCAGATGGAGACATTGATTTCACAGTCTTAAACAAATATTAGCCAGGGTACTAGTATCTGGATAGCTGTTAATAATATAGGAGGCTCACCAGGTTAGTATCTGTCCAAGCAAATGGAACATATGTGATTGCTAAATTGCTTGTTGAAATGAAAGAAATTCAGATCCCTCAGTTGCTATTTAATTCTGATGCACAGCAGGTGGATGTCTTTAGAAAAGTTAATAGTAAATTGCTAAGTATAATTATACCTAATGAGTAGTCAAATTGTCTAAGAACACCTCATAAAACTCTGGAGAGTTAATCTTGAGTGTAGCGAAAATTTCAAGGTAGACTTATGTTGTATTGGTAATGAATCTACAATGCACAAAACATAAAATGGGCCTTTGACTTTTCAGTAAAAGAGAAGAGGACTTTAAATCCTGCGACTATGTTTCATTTATCTGTAGAGACAATGATTAAGTACAAAGTGGGTGTGTGAGGTTTGCTTTTT
Source organism: Pteropus alecto (assembly GCF_000325575.1). Taxonomy (NCBI): domain Eukaryota; kingdom Metazoa; phylum Chordata; class Mammalia; order Chiroptera; family Pteropodidae; genus Pteropus; species Pteropus alecto. Next base: position 56,885,028 of record NW_006442484.1, read on the forward strand.
AATATGGCACTTGAAGAGGAATTAAAATTCTTTCCTAGGCCTGTTGGCATTGAGTATAGATGAACGTGTCTTTAAATACAGAAATATCTCAGCATGAATAATGCCTGAAATAGTTTTTCCAAAATAGAGAACATTTTGCTTTCCTACTTCAAATAATTTTGTTCAACAAGACTAGCCCACACACTAAAAATTAGTGTGTCACAATCTTTTGCAGTGTGAGTTAATCTCAGCAACTCTAGCTCTTCCTCAAATTGGGTCAAGAGTCACTTTGAGGCTCTTTTACATCTTTCTGGGTCTGATTAGCAGCTTGAGACCCAGGGTTACCAAGCCGTATTAGCAGCATAAAATGGAACAGACAGCAACAAGCCTCTTCCCTAGGGTCAGAGTTCACCTCACTCCTTCCTGCTCTTTGCTTGTCTAACTTATGAATTCTGACTCCAGACTGATCTGCTTGTCTCATCACATTCCATATCTACATACTGAGCCCAGAAACACTTATCTACCTGCTTTAGTTAAAGGCCTGCAACTTCTTTTTTTTCCATTTAGATATACAAGGCCATCAAGGAATGCTTCTTCCTCAACACCAATTTAAGCTGGACTCCTGATCAGACCTTGACCAAAGTCTCCCCTCCCCATGTGATGCCTGCTCTTGCATCCATTTATTTAATAGGACCTTCAACAGTCTATATTTTGCCTCCCAGTGAATTTGGAACACGCAGTTACCAAAAACTGCTGTAGAATTATTTTTATCTTATAGAAGCAGGACTAGGAGTTGGTAGGTAAATTAAGAAGTTGATTAAAGCATAAAATCAAAAATATTTTAAACATTCTATTTTAACCTAAAATATTTTAATGTACATTTATTCACCAATTGTTTGATGATGGGCCAAGTTCTTTCTGATTAGAATTCTGAGTTGTCTTTCTTGCATAAACCACTCTATGGCGTATTAGTTATCATTTTTCGTTTGGGTTTCTTCATAGTGAAGGGAGAAATTAAAGATGTTTTTAAATCTAAATTTTTATAATTCTTTTAATCTTTTAAAGTTTTCTTGCCCACACCTAAATTGATATCAACTTTATGTAGTTCTGCTTTTATTAGGTCTTTCCAAAGTATTTCACTTTTTCATTGGCATGACTGTCCTTATCCACTCAATATATTGTTGATGTCCACAATATATATTATGTTCCATAATTATAGTAAAGAATGGATGTCATAAACAGGTTTGGGAACAAATGCAGTCGATTCTTGGTAAGTACGTAACTCAAACCATAGGGGTAGAAATAAGAAAACAAGAGAGTATCCTAGAAACAGTATGTGAGCATTCAAAGTGCTGTGGGTTCATTGGGTATGTTCTAAAGAAAGAATGGAAAGCATCAGTTGAAGACACACCAGAAATCGGTGGAAAGCTTCTACTGCACAATAATAAAGACCATCTCCCAGCTTAAGCAACCTAAGAGAAAGAAAATTCTCTTTCTTGCTCAACAATGTATAGCAGTATAAGGAAAGAATCTAATTGGCTCATGTGTCTACCGTGAGATTGACTACAATTACCAGGGACATAAAGTGCTACGATAGCTCAATGTGGGATAGACTGACTATAAATGGCACCCCTGGAGTTGCCTATGCAATCAGCCTAGGAGCCTAGAGTAAGTGACTAAATCAGCAGACAAATCCTGATCTAGTTAAAAGTAGGTACTTGTGGTAGGAAATAGTAATGGAGAATTGTTGTAAGGAGGCTACATTAGTTCAATATTAAATCCCTCTCCCCCTTTTTAAGATTGCTTAAAGTTTCTTAAGAGTAAGGAGTGCGATATGATAATGATGATGATGATGATGATGATAGCAGCAGCGGCAGCAGCAGCAGCAAATAGCTACCAAAGATTGAACTGATATGATAATGATGATGATGATGATGATGATGATGATGATAGCAGCAGCAGCAGCAGCAGCAGCAGCAAATAGCTACCAAAGAGATAACTATCATGATGTGTTAGGCACTATTCCAAGTACTTTATATGATTATTACTTAATTTATCATCTAATGAACACTGGGCACAGCCATCTTACTATATTTCTTGAGTTTATTCCTACTTCCTGGAAAATTTTCTTCAACTTACATAGCTTTCCTTATTATCTCTCCGACCTTCATATTTATTCAGTTCATAAACTTAGTACCTAGTTCACTGAGAAAAAAATAAGCTATGAAAAGAGCTCCAAGCACCTCACATATATACCTACTGATATCTATACCTATGTTCTCTGACTACCCTCTTGTTACCAAGGATCAACTGTTCACAGGCCATCTGCAGCCAACGTCTGGAGCCCATCCATCCCTCTTGTATATTGGAGGACTTACCTCTTTCAATGATTCCCTCTCCCTGTGGCATCATCAATTTTTCCTTTTGCTCTTACCATTTCCATTAGCAGACAAATCTACCATAATTTCTCTTATCTTTGAAAAAACAAACCTCTTTGACTTCATATTCCATACCAGTTATTGCTTCAATTCTCTGCTCTCCTTGATAGAACAAAAGTCTCGATGGTGTTATCAATACTTGTCTCTAATCTCTTTCCTTCCATTCTCTCTGGAACCCTCCGCAATCAAGCTTTTGCTACTACCACTCCATCAATTATTAACTGTCTTTCCTCATCTTGTTTGATTTACCAGCAGAGATGAACAAAGCTGATCGTTCTCTTCTCCTTGAAACACATTCTCCTCCTTGTTGCTAGAACAATCTTCAGTTTTACATCACAGACTGCTCTTGCTTAGGCTCCTTTGCTAGTTGCTCCTCATCTTTCTAACTCCTAGATGTTGGAGTTCCTCAGCCCGAGTCTCTTTCTTTCTATATTCAATACCTGGATGACCTCATGGATTTAAATATATGTATAAATAGTTGGCTCCTTAATTTACATATTCAGCTTTGATCTCTTTCTTTAATTCTAGATAAATGCCTATTCAATATCTCCACTTGCATGACAAGAGGCATCTCAAACTCCATACAGTCTGTTCTGCCCCAACACTATTTTGAAATTGTGAATTTGTTCCAACATGATTAATACATTAGAGAATAATTCGAGCATGACACTAATTTTGCCTTTGCTTATGTGCAATGCAGAAAACTGCACCCAGCTGAGTCCCATTAGAATACACAAAGTATACACATGTGCACAACATCTACCAGCAGTTCACGTTGTGTGTGATTCTGAAATGTTGTATTTGGCTATTCTTTCACTTTTGTGACTTTTTTATATTAGAAAACACTCATCAATGTTCCAAACATATCTAAGTGTTCTGGCTTAAAAACACCAAGCAGTGCACACAAAAGGACAAATATTTGAGTATTGAGGAGAAGCTTGAAATAATGTTTTCTTAAAATGGGAGAATACAGGCAGTCTTTGCTTCATACAGCACCACATTAACTAAAACTCATGCAAATAGGAAGGAACTGTGTGTTCCCTTTGTATGGTTCTGAGGTAACTGACATATCTTAGCAAGGACACAGTTCTAATATGTGTGAGTTTCATGCATATAACAGTGTCATACAAAGCAAAAATTGCCTGTGCGCAATCTCTCCAGCAACAGGCAGAAAAGAATTCACACTGCAGACCATGACAAATAATGCCTCAAAAATAAAGCTTTAAAAAGTCCATGGTGGGAACAACATTGAGCGCTGTGAAGTCTATAAGAACGAGGCCTAGAGACATAGAAGAAATGGAAATGTAGTTATACATATGGATTAAAGATCAAAGACCCTTGGTTGACCTCACAGATTGCAAAGACCTTGTCAGTTTACAATCCCTTATTTTTTATTTTTTAACGCCTACAGCACCTGTTCTTCCTAGGTGGTCTCCCATCCAAGTACTAACCAGGCCTGCCCCTGCTTAGCTTCCGAAATCAGACGAGATCAGGCTTGTTCAGGGTGGTATGGCTGTAGACCAATCTTTTTCATAATTAAAGAGACAGCACAAAGGCCTCAGATGTAAATCTCCAATCTCCAAATTTTGTAGAAATAACTTTTTACATATTATTAATGCTTGATTTAGTGATTTGAAACATCACTACAATTTCCAAATCCTGTAGCTGTCAGGCATTTGAAAAAGCTGCAGAAGAATTTCTAGCAATGCAGAAGTTAATGAAAGTGACTATACATTGGATCAAATTTGCAATTTTGGTGAAATGGGTATCTGTTATAAATGCATACTTTGAAAGACATACATTTCAAAGGAAGAAAAACCTGCTTTAGGATTCAAGGCTAAGAAAGATCACTTAACTGTTCAATGCCAATGTGCATGGAGGACTGTGAGATCACACCCATCCACATCTGATATTACCACTTTCTGTCCTATTTCAAACTGCTCTACTGTATTAAGTTCTCCAGAGAAACAGAACCAATGGAAGATGATGGATGATAGGTAGATAGGTAGATAGATAGATAGATAGATAGATAGATAGATAGATAGATAGATAGATAGATAGATAGATATGGAGATATATAAAAGAGGAGATGCATTATAGGAATTGGCTCATGAGGTTATGGAGGCTGAGAAGCCCCACAATCTGCTGCCTACGAGCTGGACAACAAGAAAGCTGGTGGTGTAATTCAGTCCAAGTCCTAAGGCCTGAGAACCAGGGGACTGGATGGTGTAACTCCCAGTCTGAGGCTTAAGGCTGGAGAATGGCAGGGAAGGATGCTGTGTAAGTCCTGGAGTACAAAGGCAGGAGAACCAGGAGCTCCAATGGGCAGGAGAACATGGAAGTTCCAGCTCAAGAAGAGAAAGCAAGAATTCACCCTTCCTTTGCCTTTTTTGTTCTATTCAGGCCCTCAATTGGTTGAATGATGCCCACAACACTGGTGAGGGTGAATCTCTTTTACTCAGTCTACCGAATCAAAGGCTACTCTTTTCCAGAAATTACCCTTGTGGATACAGCCAGAAATAATGTTTTACGAGCTATTTGGGTATCCATTAGCCCAGTCAAGTTGACACAAAAAATTAACCTTCACACTTGTTTTATCATTTCACAAAAACGCCACCGTACTTACCTACTTCTAAAAGCAAAACTCAGGTCTTTTGTAAGGTGATGTGCCATATTTATTAATTGCAGTACTTATGCATTTCCTAACTATTTGTCATATGTAAAACTGTGCTCTCATTCGCATTAGGTTTTTTTTTTTTTTTTAATGTATCACTGAGACAGTTTTTGAGTGTTTATGCCTGTAATCTCCCTTTTCCCCATAAATCTTGTGGTGTTTATTGTGTGATTTTTATGTTGATTTTTAGGAACACATATTAAAGCAGAAGTGACTGTATATCCAAAACAAAATTCCTATTGCCCTCTGGTCTACTCTCCCTCCATTAGCCATATATGTTCTCATAATGTTAACATCAGGCATACTTTCACTCCTCTGCTTGAAACCTTCCAATGGCTTCTGTGTCACCCAGTGTAAAGCCCACATTTTTTCCCCCCCCCAGTGGCTTACAAGGCCCTGTAGGATCTAAACTCCCCATTGATTACCTGCTTCATTCCATCCCTTTGCTCACTCTGCCCCAGCCCTGCTGGCCTACCTGGCATTTTTTGAACCTGCCAGGCTCATTTCTGCTTCGGGGCCATTGCACTGCTGCTGTTCCTTATGACTGAAGTGGTCGTGCCCCAGCTATCTGCCCATCTCATTGCCTCCTTCAACCTTTTCCCAAACACCCTCTTGTTACCAAGGCCTTCCTGACCATCCTATTTAGAACTGTACCCTCAGTTCCTCAAGTCACAGTACTCTCGATCCTCCTTTTTAACTTTTTTCTTCTTCATAACACTTATTAAGAATTAGGGATATTACATATAGTATTTTATGTATTAATTGGTTTATTTTCTGTCAACCTATGGCACTTTTAAAACATGACTACAAATTCTCTGACACTGCTCTCATAGAGAGGTGGATCTACGTCCCTTCCTCTTGAACCTTGAGAGGCATAGTGGGAATGACACAATGTGACTTCTAAAGCGAGGTCATAAAGGCCAAGCAACTTTCGCCTTGTTCACTGGAGCACTTGCTCTGGGAGCCTGACCGCCCAGAGGCGGACATGCTGTGAGGAAGCCCTGGTCCAAGAGAGAGGGCATATGTGGGCATCAACTAAGCCTAGTCTTTGCGTCAGGCTAGACCAGGTGCTCGGATCCTGGATGAAAAGGAAATGTATACATAATTACGATAAACAATTACAATTCAATGTGAAAGATGCTTCAGTGAGCTATTTCCAGAGAGTTGTTGTAAATGAAAGGAGAGGATAATTAATTTTCAATGGAGGGCTGTAAATGAGGGCTCAGAGAAGAGGTGACATTTGAGCTGTCTTGAAAAATAAGCAGGAATTTGCCAAAGGTTGGAAAAAGAAGAATTAACCTTTTGGTTTCCTCCTCTTACCAACACTCAAATAGCTTTGAGGACATGGAAGGTCCATACTTTTGACAACAGGAATCAACTAACTGACCAAAAGCATAAACTGAGCTATGTAGTGAGTGTTGGGATTAGGGAACTTGGTATTACAGGAATAAAACTACCAGATTTAGGCAAGGTTGCAATGGAAATGAACAAGGCGTTTTCCTTTTCTGGGCCTGTTTTCTTATGAATAAAAGACAGGGGTTAGAGTAAAAGATGCAGAGAAGGTCATTCTCGCCTGACAATTTTGTGATTCTAGTTCTTTCCTAAACCTGATCTTCTCAAGGTTAAACAAGTCTCCATTCCCTGAACTTTTCCTCATGTGATGTTTTTCAAGACCTTGGATCACAAATGGGCCTCCCTTTGCATAGATTTTACTTTGTAAAAGTCTACTTTAAAACAAAATGTAATGTCCAGAATGAATGTAATACTTCAGATGTGGCCCCACCAGAGAGGAGACTTTGAGGCAATACTCCTTTTTACCCAGATATTATACTTCAATTGCAGTACCCCAAAACTTCATCAGCTGTTTTCCAGTCACATCAGATGTCTTTTTCCCATGAACTCCTACTTAATTTATCTTCTTACCATGTATTATGAGTTTATACAATTGATTGAACCTAAATGTAGTACTTGACATTCATTCATGTTAATTTAATTTTGTATTCCTAGAAACATCTAACATGGTTAGTCAATAAATATTTGTGAAATTGATTTTCGCTTACTTTAGGTTGTCAACACAACTTAACAAAAGCTTTTTGAATTTTCATTAATTTTATATCCTGTAACACTTATGCCTTTCTACTTTAAAAGATGAATTAAGATGTGTTAAAAAACAAGACAATAGGCCCCAAGTAGAGTCACTTATGCTAGGCCCCATGTTGCCAAACTGAGATTTAACTTAATTACAGTTTTGGCTTTCCTAGAAATGAAATATTAAACCAGTTAATCAGGAATCTCTTGATCAATACTAGTTGGGTAATCTGCCTGGGACCCCTACCATTCTTTAAGGAAAGTAATCTTGTGATAACCAACCTACTTTTTTGTCTAGTATAACTTTCTTGTTCCCAATCCCTGCTGCCTATAAAAGTCTTTCACTTTGTATAGATTCTTGGGGCTCCTTTCTATCTGCTAGATTAAATACTGCTCAATTATAATCAAATTTTGCTCAAATAAACTTAAAATTTTAATAATTCAGTTTATCTTATAACAGACAAAAATCTTAAATTCAACATTTCCTCTCAGCTGTGAGCTTTCTATGTCAAAGTTCCCATTTCTGTGACCTTGAAAAGATATTCCTCTGGTGTTTGCTACCAGCCATCTTCATTAATGAGTAAAATGTGTCCTATTAACACCAATGCTAACTATGTGATGACCACAAAGCACACTAAAAGCATAAAACGGGGTCCCAAGTGTGTGGGTGCAAAAGCATTACAAACAATAGCAGTCCTTTCAATGAAGAATTCACAGGTGCAAATCCTCCATGGAGAGCAATTCCCAAAGCTCTTTGTCTGTTACTCTCTGGCCCCGGACTCCACTGATTTTAAGTACAGAGCCAAATCTGAAATTCTAAATTAAGCCATCTTGCTTTTTGTAAAGAATTTCAGAATCGCATTATTTAAGACAGTTTCTATGAACTCCATAAAAAAAGATCCTAAGATACAGCAGCAGCAGAATGAAAAATGGTAAGAATCAAGAGTCTCACATTTTTTCCTTGCTCCTGATTGTCCTTTTCACCCAAGAAGCCATGCTAGCCTCCCAAGGTCAATCCCACAGAACTCGAAGTCTTCCCTCCCTCACCAGCAGATGGAGGGTATGAAGAGGTAGAGCCAAGTGGGACAAAGGACTCTAATGATTGTGTTTTCCAGCATTTTTTTCTTTTAATTCTCCGCTTTTCAAAATCTGCAGGAGTGACTGCATGTAAATACACCTCTCTAATGGATCTCTGATTACCATTGACATTTTTTTAGATTTAATCCATTAAGTGCCTTCCATAGAAAAAGGACACAATGCCCTACAATGCACAGGGTCAACCACAAAAAATAAAACACAACCTGAATGGGGGAGTGAAACAAGAGAAATCTAAACCGCTCCAGATGGTAAAGGGCTTTTTGTAATTTATTTTATTTTTTTACTTTTCAGGAGAGAAGCTAAATCAGGAGCCTGATGCTTGTGTTAATCTTTTTCTTTCCTTCTTTCCCCTCCTCCCTCAGGAAGGAAGCCATTTAGGTGACAAGCAGGCTCTTATCCCTGGCTTCTTATCATTAACCAGAGGAGCCTGTGCTGGAAATGAGATTCAGAGCCATGACCAGGAAAGGCTGTTTCCTTAATTGAGCACCTCTCTTTTGAAGTCCTGTCTCCCTGGAGGAGCCCGGAATTGGCTGGATCCTCCTGGCCAAGATCACTTGTCTGTAATCTCTCTCACACCAGAAGTAAATGCTCCATGACATGAAGCTTTTCTGAAAGGCTTTTAATAAGATTTCAGTCCTCCATGTGTCAAGCAGGTGGAGGGAGAAAGGGTTTTCGGAAAAGACATGAATTAAAGAGTTCGTGAATAAAGGCGTTCTGGGGCTTTCCTGCCAGATAAACCCCAGTCGAGAATCTGCAGTTCTGGGGGATGTTTAGCACCCTGAGGATACCCTCATCCTATTCCTTCCCATGCTTCCCCTGCCCTGTGCCTACGGCCTTAAGTATCACTTCTCTTCCAGTTTCTTTAAATCATGGAAATTAAAATTAATATTCTTTGAGATTCTTTGACCTGTTTTGGGTTATTCAGAGATACACAAGACTGTCAGGAGCTCTGGTATGGTATTCAATAGATAAAGCAAACAACCCATTCGAAATTGGTTTGGGAGAAGGGGCTATTTTAAAAAATCAGCCAAACTCACATAACATTGGAGTCAATTAAACTCTGAGTCCAAATGTTCTCTGTAAATGAGGGTTACACCAGACATGAGGATGAGACCGTCATGGTAATTCGATGATGTAAAACGTGAGAAGCCCCTAGCACAAATGTTCGTAAGAGCTTAGAAATGTTTAATATTAGTTTATTATTCCATTATTGCCCTTGTTGGGGAAGAGAGCCCTTAGCTGAGGGATAGACTGTCTAAGCCTAATACAGTGACAGCGCTAGAGCACAAGGGTCAAGGCTTTGTTAGCTATTGCAATACAGTTAACATCTGAATGGAGAAACTAAATTATTTTCAATCACATAAGCTCTGTCCTGGTCTGTCACACCTTGGCCTCTGCCATACCTCCTTCCCACTTCCTACTTTGTCCATCAGCCCTTTCCTACTAATTGTGTGGATTCTTTCTCTTCTGCCCCAGCTGCTGAGTTTTACAGAGAAATCCCCACTGCTCAGACTGATGTCGCCACAGTGTCATGCATTCCAAAAAAATGCCTCTATGTGTTCCCAAATTCACATGACAAAGAGTTCATGCTCCTTAAGTCCTATTCCACCTCCTTCCACCTTCTCAGTAGATGATCTGGTCTGTCTAGTTAGTGAGAAAATGTCATCAGACAGAGGCCCCTCATCCGGCTGCTCCTCTGTCTATACACTTACCTGAACCCAGACTCATCCCTTCCCCTTTACTGTCTAAGGCACTGGATTTATCTTTTCCCCTTGTCCTCAGTCCTCAGGATTCCATCTCCTCAAAGATTCCTCCTTGTCCTCAGGGTTGCATCTTACCCTTTTGCTAGGCTTCCTAAATGCACTTAACTACTCTCTCTCTCTCTCTCTTACACACACACACACACACACACACACACACACACACACACACACACCACACACCACACACCACACACCACACACTCCTCCCTCAATATTTCTTTTGTTCCAGCTACTGCCCCTATTGTTTCTTCTTTCCTCAGTGGCCAAACCTCTTGAAAAGACTCACACACCATCTTCATTCTCACTGAGTGTTCACTCTTGCAGTCTGGCTTCATCCTCTACCCCTCTGTCCACTGAATCCGTCTGCTGCTAGGTTGAACGGGCTCTTTCCAGATCCCGTGTTATTGGATCTGTCTGCAATACCCTAAACCGATTTCTTTGACAGAACTCCACACTGGTCCTCCTATCTCTTCCATTATTTCTTATCAGCCTCCTTAATTAGGTGGCTCTTCCCCAATTTACTTGTCCTTATACATTAGCAGTCCTCCCTGGGTTATGGCCTAAGCTTTCTTCTCATTCCACATATTCTCTCCGGTTATCTTATCCTCACCCGTGGCTGTAACCACCGCCTCACTCCAATCCAGATCATTCTCTGAAGCTCTAAATACACACAGCTGCCTATTTGACACGTCTGCTTAGATATCTCATAGGCACCTCAAAATCATAATCTTGTTAACCAATTCTCATATCCTCTTACCTAAACACACTCTCAGCTCTCATATTAAATCAGTCGCCAAAGACAGTTGATTCTACCTCCTTGTTTTTTCTGAGATCCTCCTTCGACTGCTATCCAATAGCCACTACTTAGTCAGGAGCCTATCTTTTATTGCCTAGATTACTGCAATAGCCCCCAATTCATCTGTCTGTCTGGTCTTGCTGCACTACAAAATATCCCCCCCACAGCCTTCGGAGAGAAGCCTCCAAAATCAGATTGGATAGACCCCTCTGGGGTCCTTGATGACTTCCTCTAAAAACCCAGAGGGTTTTTACTCAGACATAATCCTAACCCTCCCTGACTACAGGTGATTGAATTGAAGGACACAGGAGATCCAAGCTGACGCAATCATATTCTCCTAAGAATTTACAGTGAGGACCCAGACGATTCTAGACAATCATGTCAGCACTTAAATTTCATGAATATTCTCTAAGGGATTTTAATTTTTTAATTTTCTTCTTCTTCTTCCTTCTCTGTGTTTCAAAAAAGAGAAAAGTGCAATATTTTTGTAAGAAAGAAACTTAAAAAAATTTTGCTGGTTTTAAAATAAAATCTCAGATTTGGACCCTATAGTCTCAAGTCAATTCTTATTTGATTGCTTATTTATGTTAAGAAATAACAGATTGACCATAAGCAATAATATTTATTCGCGTTGTCAAAACATTCTCAGGTCATAGGAATTGAGGAATTCTTTCTGTCAAATGCTTTTGCTGCTTTCCTTCTTTTCTTTCTCTCTTTCTGGTGGGCCTTATATTAAACCTTTGGGCTTCTAGGGGGTAGTAGTAGTGGTTGGTTAAAAGTCTGGATTTTGGAGCCAAACATATGTAAATTAAAATCTTAGTTTTACCACCAACAGGGTGACTGTAGGAAAGCCACTTAACCTCTTTGTATCTCAATTTCTTCCTGTGTAAAATAGGATAATAATGCCTATATCACAGGGTTATGGTCAAGTTTAAATGGCATTGTGTATTTAAAGGCCTTGACACATATTAAGTATACTGTAACTAATATTATAATAAATGTATTCTATCTATCAGCTTGCTGGGGTCCCTATCATTCTTAGTGACCACTGCTGATCTTTAACTCATGGTTCTCCCTCCTCCTCTTCCCAGTCAATCTAGCACACAATGGGCTCTCAGTCCTCAGTTGAAAGAGCAGGGACCCCTAGGCCTGGATATGGAAATTTTCCTTCTTTCATTGGACACCCTGGGCCTGTTAGAGAATAAGGTAGGACTTGGGTATCTCAGGAAGTGGCTTATATTCCCAGACTAACATCCCAAGAAGACACAAGGCACACCAATATGATCCTATTTAATGGAGGCCCTCCAACCCTACCTTTCAACCCTTTCCTACTACTCTGTCCTATTCGCATTATTCCTGCCTCTAGGCCTTCAGCCCTGATGTTTTCTCTGATTGGAAAGTCCTTTTTTCATGCTATTTCCTGTCTGGCTCTTTCTCTTCAATCAGTTCTCTGCTCAAATATCAAATATCAGTCTTCCCTGAACACTATCTAGAACAGCTCTCCTCTCCAGGTAACCTTTGCTGCCCTGCTTTGCATTCACATAGTACCTATTGCTACCTAAAATTATGCTATTTATTTACTCACTTGTATGTAGGCAAATGAAGGCAGAGTCTTTGTCCTGTTCATTGGTAGTGCTAAATAGGATGCCTGAAACATAATAGGCATTCAATAAATATTTGTCAGATATCTCAATAAAAGGATAGAACAATTACCAAAAAACAAGTAAGCAATACAAGTAATTAGATAAAATACATGAGCTTGGGGCTTGGGAGAAATGATAGGTTTGTACTGATAAAAAAAAAAATAAAAGGATAATTCAAGAACAGAATATATCAAGGGAAATGACATGTGCTAGAATGACTAAGACAAGGTTAGATGGTGGCTTAAGAGACTGACCTGGACATGGAAGTGTCCTACAATAGATGATTGGACTGAAGTGTCCTACAATAGATGATTGGACAAAGAAGATGTGGTACATATATACAATGGAATATTACTCAGCCATAAGAAGAGATGAAATAAGGCCATTTGCAACAACATGGATGAATCTTGAGATAATCATGCTACGCGAAATAAGCCAAAGAGAAAAAGTTGAAAACCACATATCACTTAGATGTGCATATAAACCTAAAAGCAACAAACATGACAAACAAATATGGACAGTAGACTAGTGATTACCAGAGGGTAGGCAGGAAGGTACATGGGGTAAAAAGGGTCAAATATGTGGTGACAGAAAGAAATCTAAGTATGGGTGGTGAACATACAATGCAATATATATATATATATGACTTACTGTTGAATTACACACTTGAAATTTACTGGATTTTGTTAACCAATGTCACCATAATCAATAAAAAATAATAACAATTAAAAAAAAAAGAAAAAAGAATGGCGAAAAAAAAGAGAGACTGACCTGACTAGAGTAGAACTGCTCTTTTGAAGAGGTAAAAGGGATGACGACATGGCGATGGTGGTGAACTCAGGCAGTCATGTACAGCTGTACAGGTGTGTACCACACAGGAAGCATCACATCTCAAATGTTACCATTCAAATGGGAAATTTTCAGTAATTATTTCTTCTACTTCTTCTCTCCTTCCACCCTTTCTGGTACTCTCATTATGCAAATGCATATGTGGGTGCACTTGAAGGTGTATAACACTTCCCTGAGCCTCTATTAAATTTTTTTGCATTCTATTTTCTCTCTTTTTCAGATTCAATAATCTCTATCCAATTAAATTAGGCCCTTCTGCAGGGGTAGTTTTTGAAGTTTGTTCTAATCCTAAGGGGGCTCTTAGCTGTCTCTCTCCCTGGTCCTCTCTGGTGAACTACACAATCTATAGTTTAGTTTGTTGCTCTTAATTAAAAGAAGCTATTGTTTTCAAGAACACCCTAAGAGTTGAACATGCCCACATTTGTTTCAAATAAAGTCAATTTCTTTAGGGAGAGCATGGGAGCTCATTTTTCTTATGGGCATTCTCTCTCCTGGTCAAAATCATTAAGCTACTATTCTGGGTGCTGGGTAAGGGAGATGGTCTCTCATCTTCTCAGCTTGCCTTTTCCTGGGTAGAACCTCTGTCCTCTGAGTGAGCTGAGGTCCCAGGATTCTTGCCTTCCATGCCTGGGGTAGAGCCTCTTCTTGCAAGTGGTAGCTGGGTTGCAGAAGAGAGCCGCCAACCTCTCAGCCACACTCACTAGGAATTTAGCCTCTTCACCTCCAGTTGGAGGAGATAATAGATGCCAGTGGCCTGCCTCCTTTGGTGAGATATGGTAATCTCTGATAGGGAGCTGAGGGGAGAGGGAGCCTCATCTTCTTGGCTACATCTTCCCAGAGTAGAATTTCCATCCAGCTGAGCTGCCCAGGAAGGAGGTAGGGGAGGGAAAAAGTGGCTTGTGGTTTAAATGCACAAGATTTTAAAATGAAGTTTTATTGGATTATCTTGAATAAAAGTTTATTCATTTGTCGTATGTCTTTAGGACAATTTCCAGAGACTTTGAATGTTGTTTTCATAGTATTTACCAGTTTGGCTTGTTTCTCTGGGCGGGGGTTTGTGGGGCCGCTCATGCTGCCATTCTGAGGTCATGGGCATCATTCGCATTATAGGTAGAGCAGATTTGTATCGCTATAATAACAAACACTTTCTGGTAGATGCCTATAGGATCTTATTCTAACAAACTCAGAATGTTCCAAAAATTTTCCATTAGACAAAAATCTAGTGTTTTGAGGAAGGGGTGCCTTTTTCTAATTTGCACAAAGGCTCCTTTGGGTCAAGCCTTAGCCTGGGCAGTGAAGGTTAGGGAGGTGGGAGCATAATGTGGTTGGAGGAGGAGGTAGTCCCGGTCATAGTGTGGTGTCAGGGTTGATGCATTTGGCTGTGCAGGTTATTTATTGCACAACTAACTGTAGGGTAATCATAGATTTATTGATTATTACAGTTCTGCTGAGGGTGTAATTTACTCTTCCTACCTACTTTTCCCACTATTCTACCTTGATCTGTGTCCCAAGTTGACCTGTATGAACTGTCTCAACGGGCTGCTTTGTTTTCTGGCTTCTGGTTGGATTTAGAGAAGCTGAGTGGGCAAAATAACTGTGAGGTGGGAGCATTTCTTCTCCTGATTCTCTCTTTGATAGGCCACCATAGGTTGACCACATCCCTTTACTGAAGGTCACAGTAAAGGCCGTTTCCGTACAACTACCTTTCTCTGATAACTACACCACATGCTTGAACCTTCAGGGCTAGTGGGTGATAATGGCTCTCAAACAATTGCAAGCCCTGGAATACTACACTCTTTATTATCTGTTTTCCTAAATCTTGTCCATAGCTTTGCAAATAGTCCATTTACTAACCTGGAGTTAAATTACCCAATTTGAATGTACCATCTATTCCCTGAAGGGACCCCGGCTGATAGCAACAATTTTGCTGCAAATGGCAGTCGAATATCTTGAGAACAGGTTGCTGTTTTTTGCCTTGCACCTGAGCTAGCCATTCTCATGGGGATAGGGGAAGTGTAGGATAGGATATTGGTAGTGGTGGTTGAGCGTGGCAGGGCTAATGGAATTATTCTGAAAGCCAGGATAAGTCAAAAGTGTGCAGTAGACAATATAGATTCATGAACATGTAGATAATGTTCTTTAAGAAAGATTTTTCTGGCAACTTCGTGAAGAAAAGACAAAGGAGGAGGGCTTCAGAAAAGGAGGGCAACTGGAAAACTGTTGCTCTATCCTTGGAACAAAGCAATAAGGACTTAGATTAGAAAAGAAACCCTAAGAAAGAAAGAGACCATTCCAGAGACCCAGTGCAGGAAAAAGGCAGAGCTTCCTGGCAAGTTATGTTGGACATAGAAGTAAAGAAAAGCAAAGAACAAAAGAATAAGATATTACTGTAGCATGTATGAGTAATCTAGAGTGCTGAGGAAGATAACTGAAATAATAATGATGAGAATGACTAATCGCAGCTTAGATTTATTAAATATTTCCCGGATTATGACAGTAAGGTTTTAAGAATTTAACATCTAGTAATTTCTTTAATCCTCCACTGACTTTGTGAAACATATAATTTTACCTGTGAAGAAACAGAGGCTCAGAGAACTCTAGTTACTTATCCAACATCACATAGTAAGCAAGTTAGTGAGTAACCGAGCTGGGATTCAAACTCCAGAGCCTGAACTCTGCTGTCTCTGAAGATATGTAGGAAGTGCCGAGAGGTCAGGCAACAGCATTTCTAAGTCAACTCTCCAACTTTATCTATACCCCAGGTGTCTACCATGATGATTATAATTAACTTATTGCTATTTCCACAGTCACCACATCCTCTCCCACATCTGACTGGAATGCCCTCACCTTTCTTGCCCTCATCATCATCATCACCATCATCATCATCATGACATTCTTGAGCATCTATTATATGTTCTCACTGTTTTATATGCTTGACATATGTTTGCTCCTTAATCTTTATGATAGCCCTATGAAGTGGGTGTTGTCGCTGTTGTTATTATTATTATTAATTATTATTATTTTCATCTACTAAAAAGTAAGCTTCAGGGAACAGGTTTTTCTATCTGTTATATTCACCAGAGTGCCACCTAGTACATGGCAATGTTCAGCAAAGATTTGTTAAACTTTACAGATGAGAAAACTGAGCCACAGCTAAACCTAACATGACACAACTAGTATGCAGTGGGGCCGGGCTAGAGCCCCGCTGTCTGGCTTCCTAGTCTATGTGGTATTACTAACTCAGTCTTGAAGATCAGCACAGATGTCACCTCCCCTGGGAAGCCAGAAAGGAAATTGATCTTCTGGGAAAAACTTTCTACTTCTCTCTCTCTCTTTCCCATGGGATATCTTAAGAGAAACAGTGCATTGCGGGCTTCAAGCAAGAGCACGACTCATGTAGCATCTTGCTCAATCTTTAAATCCTGCACTGCTTCTTTGTGCTCTTCTTCACTTCTCCTTGACCTCTTCTCTGGTTCTGTTCTGTGCTTCTATCTTCCCAAGTGCTCATTTTGGATTCCCAGGATCACACTCCCATCCTCAGCCTTGCCCTTTATCTCCTTGGGCCAAATTCTGGCAGTGACACTGTCCATGCAGCCACTCCCCCTATTCCCTGGGGCCCAGTGAGCTATCTCTGCAGAAAGCAGCACTTGGGTTTCCATTTCTATCCAACCTTTGATCCTCTCCAAAGCTCTTTTTATAGTCTGCAAATTGCATTTCCTGTTTCCTCTCAAATTTCGAAATTATGCAGTGTATGCTGACCTGGGTGTGGCACTCTAAAAATAGAGCTGGCATCTCGTCCTTCCTGACTTATATAGTAGCAGCAAAGAGAGAACTATCAAAGAGTGTTTATTAGGCACCTAGCAGAAGCCAATCAAGGAGCTAAGGTGAGCATACCTGTAGAGGGAGTATGGCCTTAGAGATACGCTGTTATGGCAAAACCTTGCTTTGCCCTAAAATATTGCAAAGGGAAAATGCCCAAAGGACAAGTAGTCTCAACAGACTTCCCAGATAGGAGCAGATTTTATCAATGATTATATTCTATTCAGCATTGCATTTGCTATGACCTAAAGTCCCATGAAGAAGTTGTGGATCAAATGACTGATAATAGCTAAAACCAAAATCGAGGTTTTTTCCAGTTGGAGGATAAGAATTCATTTCTGGAGCCTTGAGTTTAGGAAGAAATACTATACAATATTTCATAACCCACAAATACTGTTTTCTCTTTGGAGAAGAAGCTGGTTCTTAGGAAACCAGCTATGGAAAGTAAATTGCCTTCTGCGGTCTCGTTTCAATTCTTGGCTCTACCAGTTTGTGACTCATGACTGTAGACCTCAGCCTAAGCCCAGGATGCAAGTTGGAGCCGGGATGGGGGTTATGACTGACGGTGACTAAACAGCATGCAGCTGAGGGAGCAGAATCTGGTACTGCTAATGAGGAAAGATGACTACTGCCTTTTCTTTTCCACAAACTGGAGGTTTTCTTTGGCAGAGTTTCATCCTCTACATGAAGTGGCAGACTCACCTCTGGTACTTTCATTATGTTTTCCACGGATGTAGAATTATAGAATTTTGGAACTAGAAATTCCTTGGAGATCATCTCCATCTTCTCAAATTATATATAGAGAAACTAAAGAAGAGAGACTGGGTGACCGATTCTGTTAATAAAAGCCTGGACTGATGTCTGAGTCTGGGGTTTTTGCCATGGAAGCTGCAAGGTGTCTCCACGGGCCATCTGGTAGTATGGAATGGAATAATTGAATAGAGCAAGATAATTTTTTGTGCATGATACTTTGTCGACACTCCTTTTGAGATTTGTCAATATTTTGATGATCAGTGACACTGAGGAAAGACAATGTCTTCAGTGTTATCCTGGAAAAAATAAGAGCACAAAGACCAACGTACAGAGAAGCTGCTGGAGCTATACAGAGCTTGGGATTGGTGGGCATGTTGGCCAGAGGAGCCTCATGTATATTTCATGTTTCGGGTCTGCCCAGTGTTCAGACTCTCTGTGGTGGGTTGTTCTGCGTCAGTTTATCTCAGCTGGAAACTTTGTTTCCCCAAATTCTCTTCCTTGCATGAGTCAGGTTATGGTTGGCCAAAAGGAAAACCTATGTGAGATTTGAAAGGCAGAAGAGAGGCAGTGGCTATTACTTTCTGAAAGTCTTTTTAGGATTATGTGTGGTGACTGATGGATAACGCTTTCCCTCGCTCTGCTCTGTATCTGGTTCTTTCAGACCACAGCCTGTTGACCAATAGCACCCCCAGCCCACCACCTGATGCTGGGTACAGACCCACAGAAGGTAAAGAGGCAAGAGCTCCATCCCCTAGACCTTGGCACAGACCCCTTCAGTCACTGCAACATGATTAACACTCCTCTGTTTGACTAGTTGGTGACTCCTCATCCTCCAACTAACCCTTTCACATTTTCACTTCTACAGCTCCTCCCATACTTGTATAAGCTCTAATTCCTATAAAAGGTCATTTATCCCGCAGCACGCAGAGGGATCGCCCCTCTGACTGATCCCTGAGTAATTTACACTGGATCTCCAGGAAAGATGAGCCTGGGGCATCCAATGCACTTGCCTCTCCCTGCTTTTGGTAATCCACCAGGAAACCTGCGTGGTGAAGGAGGAACCAGAAAGTGCTGTCACTGCATGCAAGCAAATACATATTGTCAGCATCTCCCAGTAAGACTCCTCAGGTGAAGAAGGAATGTCCTATCTCTGCCAGCAAAGGCTTGTCAAGGGGGATAGGGGGCGCTGAGAGCCACATCCCGGTAGGATCTCCCATGACAGTGCTTCTATCATCCAAAAGCCTTTTCTAGCCTTTGCAACGCCTCCAATCCTCTCCTCCTTCTCATCTCCCCACAAAGAACCGAGCCCTACTTTTATATCTTTGTTGTCTAATTGATCTATGGAGCTGAAGACTGGTTTTCTTAATCTAGTTTGACAGTTTCTATTTCTAGACCCTTCTGGGACCAAATCAATTGTGGAAATCAATCTTAAAAGGACTACGACTAACCGAACTTTTCCAGCCCCTATAAAATGTATAATTTGTAGCTTCTCACATTATTATTTTCATCCTGTCATTTAAAAACATGAAATGTCAATGGTAAACTGTTAGAATATCATTTAAATGAACTTCTTGATGCCTAAGGAAAAAAGTCCCCTAATTTGAAAACTGCTAAACTCACCACATTTTAGTTGAACTCTTAAATGGCAGAGGAAGAATGTGACTACATCTGACAACAAGACATCGAGAAATTTTTTATAAAAATTTCCCTCTCCTCTCTATTGTGTAATGCAAATTTCCCTTTTAAATTTGTGCATTGACTTTTATTTTCTTAAACAGCTAAATCAGCAGTTTCTGAGAACATGGATATGCAGGTTGTTAAACAGGTGTTATAGAAGAAATGATTCTCTGGTCAAATAAAGTGTGGGAAATATTGGTTTCATTTAAAAAAAAAAAAAAAGACAGAGTGCCTCCTTGTCTCTGGAGCTGTGCTGGACACTGAGCAAAATACAACTGGTTCCCAGTACAGTTAAATGGCTCCCTCGTTGGAATGTTCTTGAGGGCCCCTAACATACTGCCATGCATCATGGACACCAAGGGAAAATGCTGCCACATTTTTCCAATTGATTTTACCACCTTCTTCTCTTCTCTCTTGTTTAAACTTACAGAGTATAACTTGTTATCCTTAGGGTATTTTTGTGGGCGTGTGTGAAAAACTGACCTAAATCGAATAAAATCGTGAGCCTAAGAAAGTGTTTCTAAAGAGTAGCATTGACTCTTGTTTAAGTTGAACTTTACATAATTAAAAATATAAAATAAAAAGATGCTATTCATTGTTCATGAAATGAGCTAAGAGCATAAACATTGTATTTGTTAGCAATGCAAAGACAGATTTTGATGTTTTTATAACTTTAAGTGGAACAAATATTTAACGAATCTATTGTGGTGATAATCCACAAAGCTGAAAAACAATGAGCAAATTCTTGAATTAGGGCCCTATTTATACTTTTGTTGTAAAAAGATTAATTCAATGCAACCTCATAATATGTAGTAAAGGAAAAATTTTGAATCTGGATTGTTTTTTGGGAATTATAATCCAAGTGTCTAATTGTGCCCATTCAAGGAACATCTTCTCTGGTACGTTTGGAGATCAGTAGAGTTTGTTTCATTTCTGCTCCAGGGTCAGTCCAAACCAACCCACATCTCTGATGTAAAGTCACATTGTCACACCTTTCACTTGGACCCCCACTTGCCTGCATCCTGGTCCCCATGGATTCTGTTGTCCCCCTTGATATCATGCTGCTGTGCTATCCTCCTGTTAACCTCCGCTGAGTGGTGTTGCAGGCATATGTGATTTTGCATCATTCTGTTCCTGAATTTCCCCACTACGCTGTTGAGGGTAAAAGACTTTTTTTTCTTTAAGGGTTGGAGTAACTGAGGATGAAAATGAAATTTTGATATTACTCTCTAAAAATTCCTTTGATATTTCATCATAGGAAATTTCTAACTTCCTCCAAGTCTTAGATTACCTTTATTTTCCCTGGCCTTTTCTCTCTCTCTCTTCCGTACACATGCGTTTTTTAAAAGTTGAGTATATTGAGATGCAATTTATATGTGATAAAATTCACCCTTTTTAGTGCACAGCAGTTTTACAATTTTTGATAAATGCTATGGTTATATGACCACCACCACAATACAGAACATTTCCAAAAAATTTACTCAAAATTCCCTTGTGCTCTTTTCTAGTCACCCAGTCAGTCACCTCACCCCTAGCCCTTGGCTACAACAGTTTTCTGTCTTCATATCTTTGCATTTTTGATGTCATAAAAAAAGAATTAAAAAGGAATCATTCAGTATATTGCTTTATTTACTTAGCACAATGCATTTGATATTCATCCATGGTTTTGCATTGAATCAGTGTTTTTTTAAATTCTTATTCCTGAGTATTCTTATTCCATAGTATGGCTGTACCACAGGATCTGATCTTGTCTTGTCTTTTCTTTTCTTCTTCTCCCTCCCTTCTCCCCCGCCCCCATCTCCTCTCTCTCTCTCTCTCTGTTTCCTCTCTCTCTCTCTTCTTTCCTTTTTTTTTAAATCCATTTGCCAATTGAAAGATATTTGAGCTGTTTCCCATATTTGTACTTATAAATGAAACCACCATAAACATCTCCATATAGGTTTTCATGTAAACATGCCTTGATTTCTCTTGTGTAAGTACCTAGGAATGAGACTGCTGACTCATGGGGTAAGTGTGTTTAACTTTATCCGAAACTAACAAACAGTTTTCAAAAGTGACTGTGTCATATGCATTCCCACCAACAATGTATCAAATTTCCAGGTGATCTTCATCCTCATCAGCACTTGGCACTGTCAGATTTTCCTTGAGTAACTCTAACAGATGTGTAGTGGTTTCTCACCATGGTTTTAATTTGTTTGCCCCTAATGAGTAATGATGTTGCATATTTTTTCATGTGCTTATGTGCCACTCATAAATTTTCTTTGGTGAATTCTCTGTTCAAATCTTTTGCCCATTCTTTAAAAATAGTCTGCTTTTTTTTAAAATTGAGTTTTGAAGGTTGTTTATAAATTCTAGATATAAGTGCTTCATCAGATATGTCTTTTGCAAATATTTCAAATGTTGAACCAACACTATTTGCGGGGTAAATCCCTCTTGGTATGATGTATTACTCTTATTGCTGGATTCAATTTTCTAATATTGTTTTGAAGATTTGTATATCCATGTTCATGTGGAATGTTGATCTGTAGCTTTCTTTTCTCATGACGTTTTTGTCTGGTTTTGGTATCAGGCAATGCTTTTTTCTTAAAAAAGTTATTTTGGGAGTATTTTATCCCCTATTTTCTGGAAGAATATGAAATTATTGGAATTATTCTTTAAATATTTGATAGAATTTGACTGTGAATATCTATGGGCTTGAAGTTATCTTTAGTGGAAGGTGCTTAACTATGAATTAAATTTCTTTATTAGATATAGGATTATTCAGGTCATCTGTATTTTCTTGAGTGAGCTTTGGTCAATATCATCTAAGTTGTCAAATTTATGGGCATAATATTGTTGGTAACATTACCTAGTATCCTTATAATATCTGTAGGATCTGCAGGAAAATCCTATATTTCTTTCCAGATATTGGTATATTGTATTTATTCTTTTTCTCTTGATCTTGGTTGATCCTTTGAAGACTCAGCTTTTGATTTCATTGATTTTTCTGTATTGTTTTTCTTTAACATTTTTTGTGGCCAGAGCTTCTAGTAATGAGTTTTCTAAGCTTTTGTTTATCTGAAAAGTTTTTATTTCACTTCAATTTTCATTGGGCATGGATCATTAGGGTTTACAGTCATTTTAAAGATTCTAGTTTCTATACTGAAGTGAAACGAGGAACCACTGCAGGCTTTTGAATGGTGGAGGAATGTGGTCTGAGTTATAAGAAGGTCACTCTGTCTGCTGTGTTGAGAATAGACTGTTGGGGGCAAGGGAAGAAGTAGAGATACCTATTAGGAGACAAAGGCGATAGGACCAGGTGATACAATGGAAGGTGGTAGCAGTGGCCCAGCTTGGCACATATTGTTAAAGCAGTGTAAGTGTGATTTGCTGAGGGTAGGGATGTGAAATGGGAAAGAAAGAGCACAGTAAAGATGACTCCAAGGTTTTTATTTTGAGCAGCTGCAAAGATGGAGCTGCCATCGACTGGGATGGGAAGACCATGGGTAGATTGGATTGGGGACCAGGGAGACAAGGATCAGAAGTTTGAGATATCTTTTAGACATCAAGAAGAGTGATCTCACAGACAATTGGATGTGTAAGCCTACAGTCTGGGTGAAAACTGTGGGCTTCAGATACAAGTGGTTTCTAGAGGAAGCAGCAGCTGGCAATAGCTTTTGTTTTAAATAAGTGTATGTTTTCTCCTCTTGGTATAAGGACTCTGAATTAATAAAATTCTTCTGATGCTTTCCAAAAGCAAACGTACTTTCAGATTTTTTTTCTTGAGAGATTTAATCAAGATAAAGTAACTAATTTAAGACAAAGAATTGTTAACAGAATTAAAGACCCTTAATACATTTGTTCATTCTTCTGTTTTTCTGGCTAAGCTTTGAAAGGAGGTAGGATGTTGAAATATTAAGGGTATGAGCTCTGGAATGAGACAGACAGGGTTTGAGTCTAGTTTTTACCATTTTTAGTTGTGCAAAACTGGCAATTATTTAATCTTCATGAACTTTGAGGTCAGGAGTAATTATAGCTACTTGACTTACTGTCAATAATTTTTTTCAATAATACTTTTACCTAGCATCTATCAGAGTCCCTGGCCATTCATTCATTCATTCATTCAGCAAAACATTAAGATTACCTATTATGAGCTAGGCGATAAGTATGCAACTGTGAATAATATAAGCTATTCTTGCCCTTATGGAAATTTTGAGTATAAGAAGCAAGCAGTTAATAAAAGAAGAAGCTAGAATGTCCAGAAACGTGCAAAAATCTGCTCATTCTCACTGATGGGAGAAAATGCAATTTAAACTCACAATGAACTATCACTTCAAACCCATTAGATTGAGGAGGAAAAAAAAAATAATAATACCCGAGTCTGGTGAGAGCAATGAGGGAAACAAGAAGTCTTTTTTCAGTGAAGATGGGAATTCAAATCATACAACTGCTTTGAAGATTAACCTGACAATATCCAATGAAGTGAAAAATGTGCATCTCCCACAACCCCAAAGTACCACCATGGGGCCTGTGCACCAGAGAAACTCTTAAACGAGCATTTGGGGGAAACACGCTCAGGAACACACTCAGGAGTACACTCAGGAACACACTCAGGAATTTCACTGCAGCACTTGTGATAGCAAAAAAGTGGAAGCAACTGAAATGTTCATCAGTGGGGAATTCAAACAATGGGATGACATTCAGGATTTAAAAACGAATGGACTATGTAAGTCAATGTGAGTCAATCTCCTAAAAGGGATGGGTCAAAAAGCAAGTTGCAAAAGATATCATCCTTTGTCTAATTGAAACACAGCACACAACAATATATGTCCTTATATGGTAAAATGTCAAAATATACATGGAAGGTTACGTGCAAGGGTGGTTACCTCGATGGAAGAGAAAGAGAAATGAAACGGATGAAATGAAGAGGGGAGATTTAGCTTTATCTGTGGTTATTCATTTCTTTTTTTTAAAAAAGAAGCAAATATGGCAAAATTATTAAATCCAGGAGTTTACATAATTGGCTGCTTTTATGTACTTTCCTGCAAATTTAAAATATTTCACAAACATTAAAAAAAATGTTTTTAAATTGTGATAAATTGTGGTAAAATATATACAACATATAACTTAACATTTTAACCATTTTTAAGTGTATAGATCAGTGGTATTATGTATATTTACCTTGTTGTACGGTCGTTACTATCATCCTCCAGAACTCTTTTTATTTTTCCAAACTGAAACTTTATAGCCATTAAATACTAACTCCCCATTTGTCCTTTCCCTCAGCTCCTGGTAACCACCATTCTACTGTCTCTGTAAATTTGAGTACTGTGGATACCTAATATAAGTGGAATCATACTGTATTTGTCCTTTTGTGATGGGCTTATTTCACTTAAAATAATGTCCTCAAGGTTTATCTACAAGTAGCATGTGTCAGAATTTCCTTCCTTTTTAAGGCTGAATACTATTCCATTATGCATCTATACCACATTTTGTTTATCCATTCATTTCCAGTAGACACTTCGTTGCTTCCATCTTTTGGCTCTTGAGACTTTATTAAATATTTTAAATCAAAATAAAATACAGTAGCCCCCCCCCCATGATCTGCAAGGAGAATGTTCCAAAACCCCTAGTGGATGCCTGAAACAGCAGACAGTACTGCAACTTACATAAACTATGCTTTTTCTTCTACACACATACTTATGATAAAGCTTAATTTCTAAATTAGGCACAGTAAGAGGTTAACTATAATAAATAATAAAACAGAACAATTATAACGATATATTATAGCAAAAGATATGTGAATGTGGTCTTTCTCTCTCAGAATATTTTACTGTACTTTATTCACCCTTCTTCTTGCTATGGCGATGTGAGATGATACAATGCCAACGTGATGTGATGAAGTGAGGTCGATGACATAGGCATTGTGATGTAGCATTAGGCTACCGTAAGGGTTACTTGAACACAAGCACTGCAATGCCTGGAGAGTTGATAAGATAACCAAAATGCCTACTAAGTGATTAACAGATGCTGCTAATGGGTAGCATATAAGCATGGACATGCTGGACAGAGGGATGATTCATGTCTCAGGCAGGGTGGAGCAGGATGGTGAGAGATTTCATCATGCTACTCAGAACACATGCAATTTAAAACTTATGAATTGTTTATTTCTGGAAATTTCCATTTAATATTTTTAGACTGCAGTTGACAGCAGATAACTGAAACTTTGGAAAGTGAAACTGTGGCTAAGGGAAGACTACTATAAATAATGGAAGTTATAGACAAAGAAGTCAAAACAAATGTTTACTCAATAAGAATACCTGGAGACAAGCTTTTACCACATTAATTCTGTATCCACTGATCTAGATACACTCAAGGGAACTTGTGGCATATGTATGTGAACATCGTGGGTGTGTGTGTCACGTGTTTCAGAGTTGAGGAGTCACTTTGTCATTCATAGAGCACAGTGGTATGGACAGTTCACACCAGCCCACTGCTTCCCCTCCTTCTGTCAGAGGCAGGACTGGCTGTGGGTGGCAGCTGCACTCTGTAACCCCAGCTTCTGCATCGCGCCCCCCTCCCTCCGCCCCAGCACTGCTTCTCGGCTACATGTAACGTTCTGGCTCGAGCTCAGCTTCCTTCTTGTGGAAGCGGGCAAAAGCTAAAAAAGAAAACAGTCCCAGGCAATTGGCAAATGGAAAGTATTCAGACTGAGACGTATTTGAGCCCCCAGCTAGCAAGCGCATTGCAAGACCCACCCGATACTTGCTCACAGCCCCCAGGCATTTTGAGAGTCACATCCGTCACTACTGCTCATCTGAGTGGTTCCAGATGCCCTCCTCTAGGGGTTTCTCAGGCGGATTGAAAGCATTAGACCTCTCCCTCTCCACCAATGTTACTCAGAATCGCATTAAATTACAGAAGGCAGATAAAAGTAGAGTTGTGTCTGATTAAGGAGTGGGGGCGGGGTAGGTGTGTACCTGGGGGACCTAACCCCCATGCAACTGCGTAGAAGCCCCCTTTGAAAAATCTCCGTAAAACTCATAAATAGAAACTCCAGATTGAGAGCCCTTTGGCCTGTGGTGACACAGGAAGTAACAGGAGGATTCTGATCCACAGAAAATCAAACTCTTCTATGTAAGGCCAACCAGCTATTCCAGTTGCAGTGTGTGTGTGTGTGTGTGTGTGTGTGTGTGTGTGGTGGGATCTGATTGCCAGAGTGGTTACTTAGCTATGCCCTCCAGACCCTTACGGTTCCTCAGGGATTTGAAAATCCCTGGCTTGTCTGACCTCACTTAACTCTTATGACACTCTGCAGTCTAAGTGTCATTGTCCCCACATAACAAAGGGTGAAACAGAGGCCAAAGTCCCACAGGCTAGAAGTGGCCGAGCTAGGAAGCCTCTTTCGGAAGACCTGAACTTATTGTCCTTCAACAGAGACACATAGCTACAGCAACTTGAAGGGCGCAGGTTTCCGGAAACCATGGGGACTATCCCAAAAGGAATCATCCCCCATGTGGGGGAAGCCCACTCTGGCGCACAGAAACAAAGCAAATTATAGCTGCTGGGGAAGCAGGCCAAGCTCGGGGAAGCGGAGCCAGACTGGGATTATTGCTCATCTCCAGGGGAATCCCGTGCATTCAGGTCTCTCTTCCTCCACCTCGCTATCTCCGGGGCTCCTCAGCCCCTTCCAGCAGCGAGACACACAGGTTGCCAAGCGTTTGGTAGAAAACTCAAGACATAATAGCTGAGCCTCAGCAGCCTCACTTCTTCTCCTGTTGCCTTCCCTGTGCCTGGCTGAGCAACTGCCCCGGGGTGAAGGATGGCGGGGGCTGGTGTGAGGGCTAAGAAGAGAGCTGGAGAGCAGGGAATGAGTGAGAGAAATGGGAGCTGGATGCTAGCAGTAGGAGGTGGGTTGGTGAGATGGGCTTGCCATATGCCAAGTTGGAGGTGCAAAGGCTGTGTTGGGAGATGGTTATGGTTTTTGTTAAAAAAGATCTGCTTAGGAGCCAGGTGTCAATTTATATCTCTTTCTAGATTGGACTCGTTTCTCTGATGGCCCATTGAAAGGTGAGATATAAAGGCAAGAGCATATAAACTGCCCTTAAGGGTAAGGAGCCAGAAAGGAAAATGGGGACTGTCTCAGACCCAGAGATGGAAAGCATTAGACCTCTCCCTCTCCACCAATGTTACTCAGAATCGCATTAAATCCGCCTGAGATTGAAATCTGCCTGTCTCACCTCCAGAACTGCAGTTTCTTCCGCTGGCCTATCACCATCTGTGTCTACTCTACCTTTGGTGAGTAGACACAGATGGTGATAGGCCAGCGGAAGAAACTGCAGTTCTGGAGGTGAGGAGACCCTGCAAAGTAGTTCAGGGAAGATGGAGAGGAGGAAAGGAAGACAAGGAGGTCTAGCATCTGAAGCAT
Source organism: Pteropus alecto (assembly GCF_000325575.1). Taxonomy (NCBI): domain Eukaryota; kingdom Metazoa; phylum Chordata; class Mammalia; order Chiroptera; family Pteropodidae; genus Pteropus; species Pteropus alecto. The sequence goes on from NW_006442484.1 coordinate 56,913,012, forward strand.
TTGGCCAGTTAAATTGAGGTGCTCCCCTGGATTACTGCCAGCTGAGGCTGGGAAATCGCCAGGCTGCAGGGGCCATAGAGCAGAAAGGAGGCAACACTGGCCCCTGGACTGCAGCTCATTAACACTGTAGACTGGGGCTTGTTTAAAATACTTTACCTTCTCCCTCTTACTATCCCCACTTTCTTCTTTTATTCCCTTCACCCTCTCCCCCCCCACCTTTCTTTTCTTTTTTATTTTGTAAATTGAATCACTCAGCAGATCTTTGAGTGTGTAGGCTTCTACACACACTCGGCGATGTACCAAGTTGTTCTAAGATACTATTTCTTATTATTTCAGAGAATAGAAAACTAATACCCTTTAAAAAATGACTAAACCTAAAATGTCTTGGAAAGAAGTCTTTGAACAGAATCATAGTTTTATTTTTTTATTTTCCCTTAGGAAATTAAACATGGACCTGTCTCCCCCTTGTGGATTTAATCTTATCTCTTGGTTGTACAGCATGTAGTAAAATCAGAAGGAAACTCACTGTGTACCTATTGTCGCCTTGTCTCTCTAAGGTCTTTCTATGTACAAGAAAAAGAAGCATTATTATAATTACTTATAATTATAAAGAAAAATCTTTAATTTCTGAATTGAACAAGTATTTTGAAATAAACTTTTAATCTAACACTTTATAGTGCCAGAATTCTGCCTGTAAAATCTAATGCTTGACAATTTAGCATTGGTTTAAAATTACTTAACCCTTCAATATTAGCTGAATTTCTTCTCCATTTTATGGTTGAGGAAGGAAAAGAAGACCATGACAAAACTAAATTTATGCTGCCTAGGCCAAATTCCAGAGTTATTTGCAGAATTGTTAGTAACAATGACAATACAATACTTGTTATTTATTGATCATTTGCTTCCTACCAATCACTTACTCTTGACTATAAAATTATTAGTCTAATTTTACTACAAAACTGAAGCTTAAAGAGGTTAACTACTTCTTTAAGATCCCACAACCAGTTGTTGGTCTAAACTGGATTAATATCAATGATCCTAAATGGAGACTGAGAAAGAGTAACAGAAGCACACATTAAATTGCTCTCCCAAATTTTGGCTTTTGGTAGATGAGCTGAAAGGTATGTAAATAATCCATAGGGTTTTTTCTTGTTGTTGTTGTTATATTTTAAAGGATAATAACCTTGTAAGTAATGTGGGTTGATCATATTTTATTATTTGCAAGGTTAAATTAAACTTTAAAACATGAAATACTTATGATTAATAAAGGACAGACATCACTCATGTCACAAAAGGGAGTTGTGGCCTCCATTAAATTATGGAACCTTGACTGCCTTGGTGATTCCTTTTCTCATAAATTTGTGGGTCAAGAGGAATCATTTTCATGATGTCACTAATCTATCACCTCTAGCACTCTTCTCTTTTCTGAGGCCATCTGGTGTAACAGAGGAAAAACATAGGTCCAATAGTCATTTTTCTGAGCAGCAACAGCTGGTATTAATTGCCAAGAGAGCAACATAAACAACAATTATAGAGTGGCTAGTGAACGAGACTAGGTATCTTTAAGCATGAAGAAATGACAGCCTTTGACATAGCAGCTCACATTGACTTAGCGTAAATATTGTGTTCAGAAAGGTTTAGTTTTAGTCAATGCACTTGAGCATGGAATTTATCAGGATGCTTTCTGTACAAGAAGCCAAAAAACCCAATCTTAACTGGTTAAATAAGGGAGCAATTTAATTTCTCTCAGAAAAAGATAAATGCTGAGGCAGCTCCAAGGTTGATTAATTCAGAGGTAAATTTATGTTATCAAGGAAATTAGGTTCTTTCTGTTTTTCAGTCTACCGTATCATCATGTCCTCTAGCTTCATATACTCCTAATCATAAGATGGCTGCTACATGAAAACATCCAGTAGAAGAAGAGATTATCTGATTATCTCTTCCTTGTTTACTTTTCTTATGCATAAAGAAAATACTTTCCAACATTCCCTAGTAAATATTTGCTCATAGCTTATTAGCCAGCTCTAGATCACATGCCCATGCTTAAAACAGTCACTGGTGAGAGAAATTGTTTCACTATGATTGGTTTAGACCAACCGAGATTTATCATTAAGTGACATGGGAGAGGAATAACCTGTGTAATGAAATAAGAATCCGCTGTTATAAAAAAAAAAAAAAAGAAAAAAGAAAAAGAAAAAGAAGAAAAGGGATGACTGTTGTGTTAACAAGCAAAAGTCTGCTACATATGGTTTGGAATATGTGAGTATGTCTACATATGTTTTCTTTTTGAAAACCATTTCTTTTAAGGATCCTATTTATAGTCCAGACCCCATCTCAACCATTTGGAATGTTAACTTGGCAGAAATAACCACACCCAACACCTATAGGAACTTTGAGTGAAACATCTCTTAGTTAGAAAAAACAAAGAAAAAAGGGAAGAAAGAAGGAAAGAAAGAAAGAAAGAAAGAAGGGGAAAAAAGGAAGAAAGAAAGAAAAAGAAAGAGAGACAAGGAAAGAAGGAGAAAGGAACAAAGAGAAAAAGAAAGGAAAGGAGAAGAAAAGAAAGCAAAAGAAAGGAAGGAAGAAAAAAATGAAGAGAAAGATAAAGTTATGAGCTGAACTCACTTGGCATTAGAGAATTATAAATGTTTAGTACTGTCGCTCTACATTTCATTCTAACAATGGGCATTCTCCAAGCAACTCTGCCAGCAGTTTCCAGACCAATGGAGAAGAGAAAGCCTAGGAAGTCATTGTTTCGAAATATATGTTTATATGTTTTAAATCATGTTTATGACTATAAAAGTATTTTTATATAATAAAAAATTTGAATCTTTACCACTGTGTGTGTGTGTGTGTATAGCACAGGGTGAGAAGGAGAAAAAGAGAGAGAGAAAAAGAGAGAGAGAGAGAGAGAGAGAGAGAGAGAGAAAGGTGATAGAATGAAATTGTATTGTAGTTGTTAAGGAAAAGTGCTTAATAAGTTGCTTGTATACAGAAAATGAGGCTCCAGAGCATGTTTAGAAGGAAACAGCAGAGAGACAGAGAAATGG
>NW_006442484.1:56916117-56928137 GCF_000325575.1 Pteropus alecto
AAGTAAGCAGAGCAGCAAAGCAGGAAGCTACAGCCTAAATTGAAAATGAGAAATTTCTAAGGCACAACGATCAAAGGACTTTTATGAACGAGGAATGTCTATGACTTCATTTAAACTTGTGTGATATATACCCTCTTTGGTCACCCCAAATCTGTCTTGCTTCATATCCTAAGGCTTTGTGTGTGTGTGTTTGGAGCGGGCAAAAAAGATGGCTAAATTCCACATCTGCATCACTGTGGAGGAAGAGGTGGAGAAATGCCACAGCAGTGACGTTTGCATGAGAGCCAGAATTTAGTCGAAGAGGCCTGGCACCACAGTGACTGAGAAAGCAAACCCCATAATGCATAGAAATTTTGGACATGGCCCCAAGCTTTCACTAGAATTTAGAAAGGGAACAAAAACAATTTTATTTAAATTTTAAAGGGAGGATGGTATCAGCTGACACTTGGGTTACACTGATATGATGAAAAAAGTTTCAGTGACACTGGGCATAGTTTTATGTGCTGTTTTTCCCTCCATGTATCATAAGCATTTTTATGTTTTTAAAAATATATTCTATCTAAATCTGAATTCTTAAAAACCTTATTATGCATTATATCTTATTCCAATTCAAAAATATATGATAAAATTTTACAGGTCCACTACTCCAGATGATATTGAAAGATATTTGTACAGTACTTATAAAATCCGTTTTGTAGGTTTGGACAAGTATTTAATTTTTATTGTACACCCACAAATAACTAAATGCTGAAATAGCCAATGATTTGCCCCCTTGAATTTTAAATAGTAAAAGTGCATAAAATGCAATTTATAGAGCTGAGTTTAACTGGTGTTTTATTGGAACAATTAAAACAGATTTGTGTGGTTGTTTTTCTTCTTCAAAATCTATTTTCCTCTTACTTCTACATTATTCTTTAACTGTTGGCAGGAGTAAGAGTTAAGACACAGGTTAAGAAAGAGTCTGCCTTATGCCAAGAGGCTAATTTACTTTTTTTTTCCCCCCACAGGATATAGATGACATTTTCTGGTAGATATAAACTCTAGTTTTTTAAATGCAAAATATTGATCTTGAATATCAGCTGCACAGACACAGGAACCTGAGATAAACATATGAAAGCATCAATCGGAACCTTTGGCCCATAACCAGAGCTTCTCTCCTTTCCTTCTTTCAGATGACCTCTTCTCTGATACGCCCATTTTGAAATTATAAAATTTCAGCCTTGAGGTTTAACGATTTTTCTTAAACATTACATAAAACAAATATAGACCACTGAAGACACATCGATGCTTGCCTTTTATTTTAAGAGGACAATAACTCTGTGGTTCTAAAATCTGGAGAAATGTTAATGTCAGCATTCCATGCTTAACTCTGGAACATCTTCCCATTTGAGTGCTGTATCCAAATCTTTTCCCACCTGTGGGCCAGAGACTCCCTGGTGAACCTCTGTAATTTTATAGAGTTTTCAGGAATCATACAGGCATTGAATAGTTTTTTTTACCTGTGTACATGTACTTGTTAAATGTACATAGATACACTGTGATTAATAAACTACAAATTCATTGAATAGTACTGCTAAATTAATAGTAGCCTTCTGTTTCCAGAAATTTTTTCAGTCAGTGAGATACTAGAAATATGACTATTGTTATGTGTTCAGCTGATCATTTCTTTTTATGTTTAAAAAAGGGTTTGGATAACAGCAAATAGAACAAAACAACCTTAAAGCCCAATATTTGTTAAATAAAAGATGGTACATTCTTATAATTGGAATATTAGGGATCTATTAAAAATCATGTTGTAGATAAAATATTAAATGACAAGGAAAATATGTTAGCAGAATGTTATTATGTGGAAAAAATCAGGTTATAAATAAATGTAATGGTATGACCTACCATTAAACAAATGTTAGATATATAGATAAATAGATAGATAGATAATGATAGATGGAATATAGAATAAAAGGATATCATTATAAGGTTATTACTCATTATCTCAGGGTGATAAAATTACAGTTTTTTTCTTTTCATTTTCTAAATGTTCTATAACTTCAGTTATAAAAGAAAATTTAAATTTATTTTTAAGGGTCCTCTTATTAAAGTGTTGGTGACCCTTAGCCCTTTCAACTCATTAGAAATGCTAGTTGTTTAATGTTTTGGGCATGTGAGACAATGCTGACTAGCTTTTGCTGGCAGCCCTCTCCCCGTCTGCGGCAGTCCTGCTAATGATGTGAGTTGATGCTTGTCACCATTACTTGGGGTGAAAGTGCAGCTGGTCACTTCTTTCTCAGGGAGCAAGAGAGGCCTTCCCTGACGACCATGAGAAGATAGAGAGTCATTTAAAGACATGTTGAGATTACAAAACAATCGCTTAACAAAACGTATGTGTGAATGGATATATGTAGCATATATGTATACAGCGTTTTCAATAAGAGAAATTGTAATTAAAACCAAGTGTTGCTCTGGGCTATAGTGGGCCATTAATGGCCCTTTTTTGCTGAGCTGCAGATGGACAGAATTATATTGCCTTAATAATGCGCCTGTTAAGTGCCAGCTGTCATACAGCATGGCAGCCCTCCACACTAACAAAGCCCTCATTAAATGGTTTGCTGGAATAATTTTCCTGCTCTCCCTGCCTTTCTAGCAACTGACAACGCCGCCCCTCCGCCCCAGACCTTCAGTGGACACCGTTAATCACCGACAGAGAAATCTTTGCCATGTGTGATGGGATGGTAATTTTTTCATACTTCATGTCTTCATAGTATTTTTATGTCCCGTTTCAAAAGTTTTTAAATGAGGTTGGAAGCTAACATCCTGTGCTATCATTTATTCTGTGGCAAAATAATAATTGCTAATTTTCTTCTTCAGAGAACCGGAGCTTTATCAGGAATAACATTATGCAAATGACTATGCAAATGTCAACTAGAGGAGTAACTGGAAAAAAAAAGTTCAGATAAAACCTTCAGGACACATCCAAAGTTTGCTGGAAAAAATAACTGAACATTTTAAATTATAAGTCACCGTGGTAGCAAAGAAAAAGATTCTTGCTAATAATTTTGTGAGAAAGCTCTGCACTCAAAATAAAAGAGGTAGGCCATACATTAGTATTTATTCTAGCTTAATTTATTTATGACACTATGGTTGTCCTTGTCAATTGCTAAGCTTTCTTGGAGTAGGTCTCTTCATCCTTTGTATAATGTCTAACAGTCCAAAATGCTTAATGTTCAACTTTTCATTAGCATTAAAAAATAATCCTTTATTTCCTTCATTATCAGTATATTTTTCTTATCATCAGTATTTTTAGCTTTTTTTATGTTGACTATTATTGGAAGAAAGTAGGTGGAAATATAGAAAGAAATACTTAATTCTTTCAAAACACAACCTTTGGGTATTGGTAAAGGAAACATCTTTAATTCTCTACATTATTCCTCAGGATATACCCTTTGGAACACTGGAAAAAGAAGATTGGTTAAAAGGAACATAATTAAAATAATAAAGGAAAGATGAACTCTAATACTGGAGTTTCACATATGTGATGTGTATATATGTTTAATAATCGAAAAGGTAATAAACCTGAGGCTTTATTTTTGTTCTTATTTAAAGACCAATTCTTTGAATACAAGAAACGAGTATTTGAAAGATCCCTGCTCTAAAATCTACATAAATAAAATCTGTTCACAAGACCTACCTATATGATAACGAAAGAAAAAAACATCTCACCTACCCAGGACTGAAACTTCCACTGGAAAGTCCCTCTCCACCATGCAAATCTGTTGCCAGAAAGTAGTGGCATACTGGACTAGTGTAAACGAAGCTGGGCTGCCTGCATCTGAATCAAGGGATGCTTACTGAAAATTCCATACCTGGGCCCCACCTAGTTCCATCTCATCTACCTAACCCAGAACCACCAAGTTTGGGGCCCGGGATTTGCATTTTCAGCAGACTCATCACTGTAAAGTACCCCATTAGACTGAAAAATTAGAATGGGATAAATAAATTATTAGTTCCCCTCCCGCAAGGAGACAATGGCGAGAGTAGTTTCATGATGATGGGTTAGGATTGGTTGGGTAGGGGAAGATGGGCTGCAAGAATTCAGAGATGTGGAAAGGGGATAGAAAATGGAGAAGAGAGAAGATAGTAGCAATTCAAGAATACGTCAATAAATTGACACTTTTTTTCCAAGACCAGACACCCACTGAGGTTTCTGGGGTAAAAGAGATCTGTGTCCAGGAGCCAAGGCTTTGGAGTCTGACAGACCCGAGGAGCACCCTGGCTACTATCTGCATTAATTAACATCTCTGAACAGGGAAGATAAAATAACATGACAGTTAAGCATGTGGCTATTGGAGCTCTCAGACATCACATCCCAGTTCCAGTGTTTACTACTTGTGTGGCCTTGGCAGGTTATTTAATCTGTCTGTGCCTCAGTTTCTTCAAACATCCAGTGGTGTTAAAAATTTGATATCTACCTCATGGGGTAGTTGTGGAGGGATTAAATGAGAAAATTCATGTAAAACACAGTACCTAACATACAATAACTCAATAAATATTACCTCTCATCCTTATTTCATATATAAAGCAGCTGACACCTGGTGGGAATTTAATAAGTGATAGCTATTATTAGTAGTAATAATCACTCTTGGCTTTAAGACAGGGTCTATTGCCAAAATCCTCTTGTGCAATCCTGGCTGAAGCCCATGCCTTGTTCCTAGTCTATCATAATAGTGCTATTGAGGTTATTCACAATAACATCTGGTTAGGAGAATAATTATTGCAATAGTGTATATGCACGTATAATTGAGCAGAGGAATATTTGAATATTTTATGAAGGTGGGTGGGTGGAGGAGCCAATTGCCTGGGGATAAGCTGAGAGAAGATTCCCTCCATCCTTCTGCAGGGTTAGCACAACAGCTGTCAACGGTAACAGCATCAGCTCGTCAGGTCAGTAAGAGCTGATTTCTTGGAAGATAATGGACACACTTTAAAAAAAGATTTGAAAATCCAAAAATTGTACTCACTTGATTAAAAGACTATCATGTTCCCTCAGGTTCTGTTGTTTGCTGCCTTGAGTTCAGCTGCCCAACAACCCCTACAGCTGTGGCTACTTCTTTTTCAAGGTTGGAAGTAGTTGCAATAATTTTTTCTCTGGTGAATACTGTTTTTCAATCTATTATCTTTAAAATTTTCAAATTTGGAACTGGTGCCCAGTTCATAACGCTGTGTTGCCACAGAAACTCTGTAATCTCTGTAGAAAAGTAAAGAATGGAGGAGAGCTGTTCCACCTGTGCTTCCTCCTGGGCATTGATGTAATTTACAGTTAAATGGAAATGGAAATTGGAGTGGGGGCAGTATGGTATTCGCTGATGAGAGAGGTGGGGGGCAGGGAGAAGAGTGCTGTTGCTTACAAGAATCTCAAGTCGTGGTTTCACTCTGGGAAAATGTGACACTAGTAGTCTTTCATGGAGAGCTCTAAAAGGCACTCAGATGAGAGAAATCTCTGGTGTAAACATTACAAGCTTTGCTGCTATGGGTCTACTAACTTGATTTTGCAAAACTGAAATGATTGGATACTGGTTAATTTGTGTCTATTACATTTAAGGCTTTAAAAAGATGTCATGGATAATATCATTGCCTAGAAACTCTTAAGGAAACAGGTAAATTGCTCTCATGGTTCAAGCTAAGTCCTGTAGTGGGTAGCAATAAAATGCCTATAGCTTGCAAAGCAGATCCCAATGTTCTTACTGCCTAACATGGTAAGTGATGGTTGGGAGTCTGTCTATAAACCTCACAAGTGTGGTTCACTTTTTATTAAAACCAATAGCATGAAAACAGTAGGCAAATATGAAAATGTGCAGCATAACCACAAGAAATCTTTTAAAGTGCTGAGAGAGGAAATAGAATCATTCTTTTCATGTAAATAGTCTAAAAACAGTTATTCTTTGGATCAGGATAAAATTAACATCACTACTAAAATTTCAGATAACTTTATAATCCTGGTTAACAAATATTTATTGAGCACTTACTGTATGTTTGGGGACAGTGATGAACAATGAGAGAGGCTGCCTTCAAGAACCTTATAGTCTAGTGGGAAAGATTTTTTTTAAATCCCCTAAACTTATGCAAACATAAGATCTATAATGCAAGGGTACAATGACACCTAATAGATGTTACTTTGTGGGCCATCTACTAATGGCTACAGAGAATGTAAGATATTTTTTAAAAATTGGTGATCATGGACATCATTTGAAGATTCATTTGAGTTGGATCTTAAAGGAAGCTTAATATTTTAACAAAGATGTGGAGGGAAGGTTCTCAAATAAGACAGCAATGATGGTAGTTTAGCTTAGCTGGACGGCTGGGTCTGTGTAGGAGAGGAGTGATGTGTCAGCCGGTGTCACATTTAGGAGTTTGGACTTTATGGAGAAATAGTGAACCATCGACAAATTTGAGCAGGAAGGTGACATAATCAAAGTGGCAGCTGAGGAAGCATGATCTGATGAAATTGGACAGGGAAGATTGTATCAGGCAGGATCTGGAGGCTGGAGGTTAAGCAGAAGGATGCTGTAAGATGCTAAGTGGAAAGGGATCAGTTCAGAGCTGGGGTATAATCCAAAGACACAGAAAACAAAAAAATTATAAATAGTCAATTTTTTTTCTTGGTTTAGAAACTAATCAATTAATAAAAAAGTGTATTTGAGTACCAGGTAGAAAACATCTAAGTAGCTTTGCTAAAGTCTGAGGTGACTACTAGTAAAAATAACTACATGTGCAATGTGTTAATTATTCCACTTGTTCCTAGGGATGGCACAAAGTAAAATTTAAAAATACATACATATCATTTAGTCAGTTTGTATGTATGTTTATGTATTTCTTTGTGTGTGTCCATTCATTAATTTCTGGGTAGGGAGGAGCTTTTGGTAGAGTTAGTTTGAAAATGGCAGTTTTAGCCTCGTTAAGGTAGGATTTTAAAGGGAAATTATGAATTATTATTTGGAATATTCTTCCCCCCTACCCCCCAAAGTGCAACTTTCTATTCCAGAGGAAAAAGATAAAAAATTCTGATAATGAATTATGTGATAGATGAGGCTCAGTAAGTTGTTCTTTTGTAATTCCTGCCACACAAGAGCCCTGTTACTTGTGACCAATATGACATCCACTAAGGTAAGAGCTTTGCTTAAGTCTCCCAAAGACAGAAAGAGAAATTGAAAATGACATTTGACATATTGGTCTTAATTTATAATAATGTGTTTTCAGAGTAGAAAAAAAAAACTTGGGATTATGAGAGGTGTGGGAGGGAGAGGTTCAGCATATGATACAGACTACTTCAATATGTAGCATTCCATTTTCATCGATGCTGTGTTCTCCCCTCTTCTACAAAGAGTTACAAACAAAACGGGGGGAAGGACAACAAGAGCTTAGCTTTTTGGTCATAATCCATTGGGGAAGCATATGCTCCATACAATATTTATGAAGGATGATCTTTGTAATTGGTAGGAAAGTGGTCTCGGGTACTGTTATGAATTAGAAAGTACACGTAATTTTGGGTCTATTTCCCTAAGCAATATCATTTATGGGTAAAGGTCCTGTCTGTAATCTAAGATCTTTAACCCTTTAACATACCATTAAGGAAGTCATCTAGTCTTCTGAGCTTTCAGCTCTCAGAGGTTGTCTTTAATACTTCATTTAGATATAGTCCTCCTGTTGCACTCTTTTTCAAAAGACCTCTTATTTATACTATTTTCTTAAGCTCTTCTCCTTCCATTAGTTGTTAAGTGTCATGGGGATCTATTTCTAGCCATCTAGTCTTAACCTCTTCTTTAAGCTTCAGATTCCTATACCCAGTTGCCAATTTAATTTTCCTACTTGAATATTTAATAATCACCTCAAGCCTGCTTCTCGGGCTTCTCCAATACTAGGTTTCTCAGATGAAAATTTAGAAGTCATTCTTGACTCTGTTCTCTCCCTCACATACCATGGCCAGTCCATCAGAGGACCCTGTCACCTCTAATCCTCAAATATGTCCTAAGTCTGTTTCCCATTGTCCCTACTGCCACCATTCTAGTCTAACTACCATCTTATCTTTGCAATGGCCTCTGAACTTGCCTCCTTGACAGCGTGATACTTTAAACGATTCTGGTCAAATCATTTCCCTGTTCAAAAATATCCAGTGGCTTCCCATTGCAGTTGGAATAAATTCTAAACCCCTTACCTGGCTCATCAAGACCCTATGGCACCTGACTTCATTCACTTCAGTGGGTCAGGCATAATGGGCTTCTTTTGGACTCTCGGAGAAACACAGAGACTTGGCAAGCCCCTGCCTTGAACATTTTACCTATGTCTAATCTGTCTTATTTGCCCTGATATCTCTAGAACCGGAAAGGGAGACTAGAATGCGGTAGACACTCAATAAATACTTATTGGCTGAAGGAATGAATACAGTTAGCATTACAGAAGTCAAATATTATAGTTGAGGTATCATCAAGACCAGGGCCAATCCAATCACCTAGAAAACTCAGCAAAATTGAGGAAGGAAATATAGAAAACAAGGCCATGTCTATTTATCTATAAGATGGTTTTTGTATATAAGATATTTTAACATGTGATAGGAATACATTATGTCTAGAGATCATATCATCACAAAAAAACTGTATAATAGTTTTAACAATTCTTTTACTACTATACTACAATATTCCTAGGGGCAAGAAGAGGCATTGTTTGAAAGTACATTCAAGGACATTTGTGCCTTGATTTTTGAATGTATAATTCATAATAGCAAGTGTTTTGCATATGAATTTGAATATGGGAAAATTACACAGGCATTGCAAATGAGAAATATAACTATCTAGCTAATTTTTAAACATATGCTGTGGTAAATAGTGAATGTATACCAAACCACTTTTTAAATCAAACCCCAAAATCAAATGCATTTTTAAATAAAATGGAACATATACAAAATATTAGTTTCAATATTTGACAATAAAATAATATAATTAATTCTCCACCTCAGGCTATCTCTCATCAAAAGCTCAATTTTCCCCTTTCAGAAAGGGCTGGCATTGACTTCCTCCATGGCTGAAGGCAAATTACCAATGAGTGAGTCTGTTTATTATATCATTTAATTCAACTTTCTCTCTTGTCTATTTAAAGACACATACAAAAAAGTTTTCTAAAAAAAATCTTTTAGGTTTTCTTCCCTCAGGATTGTTATTAATATGTACACCAAAGCAAGGACAATTTGAGCTATTTTAAAATATGCAACCCATAGTAATGAATTAATTACCATATAATACGTAAAGCTTTGATTATTCGTACATGAGAGCTTTCATTATTAATGATTGCTTATGAAATTAATCTTTCTAATTTCCATTATGATTCAAATTAATTTGATTAGTTGGTATCATAATTTACATTCTATCAACCTTTGCTTTTAATTTCTGAAGCATGAAATGACGTAAAATGTCTTTGGGGGAAAAGCACTTAAAATTAAGATTTTACTTTGATGTACTAAGTAAATGAATTGAATTAGATGAATAGTAAACGTACTTTGTTTTCATTCACACACTGTCCTCTGGTGTTTAAATGTCCACATTGCATGTTAAAATGAAAACCCAAAATCAAATTCAAAAAGTTAATTGCTTCTTGCACTTGGAACAGTACGTTTATCTTTATGTTTGGTCTAATAATTATCTGCCTTATTGAGATTGTGGGTACATGGATAAAAAATTCAAATGACTATGAAAAATAAGTGCTTTCCAAAAACACAAACTAAAGGCTTATAGAATGAATATTTGTGTTGACAAGAGGTATAGACTTTCTTTTTAAAAGTGCACATAAAGATTTCTTTTAAAGTAAAATCGCTTATTACTAAATAGTTCATTTCATTTCCTCCCTAGATTTTCTACTTAAGACTCTAGTGTTTTCAGTAGAGGTTTGACAAAGGAGAGTTTAGTAGTGATCTAAAGCAGGCATGAGGAGAAATTAGGCCCTCAATCAGGGCTTTGTGTTATTTTGGAATTATGTAATCCTAACACATATCCCCCAATTACTTTAATTGAACTTTTTTTTCTGTAACATCTTCTCTCCCTTGATTTGAACTGCAATCAGAGTTAAAGCTTTCTAAATGCTATCTCTTTCTTTCAGTTTATTTTAAGTATCTTTTGGATTGGCTGAAGGCTGGATTTGTGGGTTTAATTTTTTTATTGTTTTATTTTTTTGAGTAGTCTTTCCCATTTTCTTTTAAATGATGACTGTAATCATGTTGCTTTTGAAATGATGTGAATCTAGTTTTGTTTGGTAGAGCTGACTGAGTTCAGCGAGTTCCATGACCAGGATATGAAAAATGATAAATGTCAGCCTTAAGAGAATTTATCTTTTTTTTTTTTTTTAAAATATGTTCACTAAGGTCTAGTCACTATAAGGAACTAGCATGATGCCCTCAAGGAAAAGCTACTTTCCAGGAGTGATGTGTTTTTGCAGGTAAGTATATTTCCCTGCAGCTGGAAGAACACTTCTCAGACATATGAATGGGAGCATTTCTTCTTCAGAAGTGAGGGTAGACCAGATGACCTCTTATCTGAGGGGCAGTGATAAATGATCTCTAAAACATGAGAAGTTTCACCTCAGAGTAATTTATACCCTGGAGAATTAGGACTAGCAATCATTTGATGCTATTTCTTGGAGAAACATAAAAAGATTTATACACTGAGAAAGGAATGCATCTCACAGATCACCTGCTTAGATATATTTTTGAAGGTTCATAAGGGCAGGGAGCATGCTTGGCTTTGTTCACTATTTAATCCCCTGTATCTAGTAAAAGATCTGGCATATAATAAAATTCAACAAGTACTTGTTGGAGGAACAAATTAGTGAAAGTTGGCATAATAAAATCCAAAGCATTCATGTGATAATATTTTTAACATTCTACTGATGATTATCTATCTATCTATCTATCTATCTATCTATCTATCTATCTATCTATCTATCTATCTATCTAATCCATTTATCTACCTATCTCTTATATGTCTAATCCAGCTATATCTTATACCCAGAAAAAATATTAGCCTGAAATTTGAGAGGAATAAGTATTAGTGGCTTCATTTTTATAAAAGAGTTTAGCTAGAGATTGGTCATGATGTTTGAGGTCACTATGGTTTGTGGTCAGGCCCTAAGTTTGACAGATTCAGAACCTGGGTGTTACTATTATCTCAAAAATCACTACTACTACTACTACTACTACTAGCTAACATTTACTAGAGGTTTAATCATGTGCGAGACTCAGTATCTTAATTGCCTCATTTAATCCTCATGAAGACTTCCTGAGGTCAATACCATCATTGTTCCCATTTTTAAAGATGAAGAAACTGACATTCAGAGTGGCAAAGTAATTTGCTCTAATTTATGCAGCCGTATTGAAATAAACAAGAATTTTATAAGAAAAAAATAAAACTTAGGTATTAGAATAATGACATTAAAAATGCTTTCAGTATGTTAAGGGAAAAAGAAATGCCAATTCAGGATTACAAAAATTTTGGTTTAGTTGAAATATTCAATCTTGTCAGTGCATTTCTGTGATTTAGACCAATGGTCTACTTTGCAAATGTGAAGCCTTAGTCCAATGACTCCTTCCAGCTCTCTGTGATATGCTGTGGAATATGAATCTCTGCTTGGGAACGGGCAGGCCTGCCAAGGTCTACACCTTCCTTCTCTACTAGAAGGTCACTGGCTGCTTCTCTGTAACTTCCCAGTCATTCCTTCTGTGCAGACACCATGTGCAAGCCTCAGTTTGGAGTCCCCAGTAAAAATACGAAGTGGTTTAAATCAGGGCATGCCTTGTAAATTCTCTTTATCCTATAGTACTCTTTTAGGAGTACTATAAGTATACTCTCCCCAGGCCTATTGCATTAGGGACACCAGGAGGCTCCACTCTCTTCAGGAAGACCAGGCCTACCCAAGGCCTAAAATAATCTTTATTCCATACAACACTGTTAACACAAACATTCTTCAGGAGGTAATAATAGTTAAATAAT
>NW_006442484.1:56928163-56960129 GCF_000325575.1 Pteropus alecto
AATAATAATACACTGAGCACTTACTATGTGACTGACACAGTCTAAGTGGTTATAGGTATTATCTTACTAGATTAAATCTATAGATAATAATTATATTGAGATATAAAGATTATAGATAGCTTTGGGTAGGGAGAAAAGTTATAATAATAAATAATGAAGTAGAATATAATTAACTTACTTGTTTTCTCCTTTATTTTATGTTTCAGCATTTGAGAACTGTGAGGCAGGGCCATCCATGCTCTGTCTTGTTCACTGTTCTGTGCCATGTGCTTATTTCAGTGTGCAGCACGTTGGAGGTGCAAAAATATTTGTCAAATATATGGATGAAAAGGGAGTGAAATGCTCACTTCCACTGATAAAGTTTATTTTCGGTACGAAAACCTGACTATGGAGCCAAATTACATACAGATTCAGAGCAGATAGTTGTTTGGGAGATATTGTTATTGGTGGCACCGCACTGCGACAGTAGCTGCTGCCTTGACTATTTTTGCCAAGAGCAATTAGGACCCTCTTCCCTGTACAGAAGTGAGTTTTTTGTTTTGTTTTTTTTTAAATAATGGCTTTATTGAGATATAATTTACATGCCATAAAATCTACCCCTTTGAAGTGTAAAACTCAATGGTTTTTATTATATTCAAAAAGTCGTACAGCCATCTCAGCTATCTAACCTTAGAACATTTCATCATCCCCAAAAGAAATCTCATACTCATTAATAGTCACTCATACTCTCCTCCTCCCCTCAGCTTCTGGCAATTACTAATCCACTTACTGCCTATTTTGGACAGTTTATATAAATAGAATAATATATGTGATCTTTTTTTGTCAGGCTTCTTTCACTTAGCATACTATGCTCAAGGTTCATTCATGTTGTAGTGTGAATCAGTATTTCATTCCTTTTGATTGCCATGTAATATTCCTTTGTATAGATATACACACTTTGTTTATCCATTCTTATGTGGATGGACATTTGAGTTTAATAGTTGAAAAGTTTCTACTTTTCAACTATTAAGTTTCAACTATTCTAGTAGAAAAAGTTTCAACTATTCTAGTAGAAACTTTTCAACTATTATGAACAAATATGTATGGGTTTTTGTGTAGATGTGTATTTTCATTTCTCCTGAATATCCGCCTAGGAGTGAAGTTGCTGGATCATATGACAATTGTGTTTTACTTTTTGAGGAACTACCAGACTTTTTTCCAAAACGATTGTATCCTCTTACAATCTCACTAGCAATGTATGGAAGTCTCAATTTCTCCAAATACTTTCCAAAACTTGTTATCATGTATTTTAGATTTTAGCCATCTTAGTGGGCATGGTTCCCCATTGTGGTTTTAATTTACATTTCCCTAATGACTAATGATATTGAGCATCTTTTATGTGCTTAGACATTTGTATGTCTTCTTTGGAGAAATGTTTATTAAATACTTTATCTATTTTTCAGTTGGGTTATTTGTCTTTTTATTGTTGATTTGTAAGTGTTGTTTATATATTCTGAATACAAGCCATTTATTAGATGTATGATTTGCAAATCTTTTCTTTTCTCATTTTGTGCTTTATCTTTTTACTTTCTTGGAGGTGGCATCTTTTGGAGCACAAAAGTTTTACATTTTGATAATGTCCAATTTATCAAATTTTTCTTTTGTTGCTTGTGCTTTTGGCATCATATCTAAGAAATCATTACCTAATACTAGTTCATGAAAATTTATGCTAGTTTTCTTCAAGGAGTTTTATAGTTTTATCTCGTACATTTAGGTCTATGATCCATTTTAAGCGACTTGGTATGAACACAAGTGGTTTAGCGCATGGAAGTCTTTCTCTTAGAAACTTCTGG
This sequence comes from Pteropus alecto, assembly GCF_000325575.1. Classification (NCBI taxonomy): domain Eukaryota; kingdom Metazoa; phylum Chordata; class Mammalia; order Chiroptera; family Pteropodidae; genus Pteropus; species Pteropus alecto. The sequence goes on from NW_006442484.1 coordinate 56,929,996, forward strand.
ACTCAAAGAGGACCATTCTTTTTATTTTACATGATCTTTATTCAGATATTGAGAAGGCTGCAAATCTTTTTTACACCAAGGCTGAATTATTCAATTTATGGTAACTGCTCTTTTGATATGTTGACCAGATAGCCTTTCTTTTACGGTGACTTCTGTAGATTGATAATCATGTACACCACGTGTTGAGAGAAAATGTTCCAGGTGCTTTGGGCTATCAATGGTTTCCTATATTTTGATCACACAAAACATATTGTTCTGAGCTTTTGGTCATGGCAAGAGTTTTAAATTTAGTAAAATGTATAGCTTTGTCTAAACTATGATCCAGAAAGTCATGATCCAGAAAGTAAATATCTAGGTAGCCCTTTACTTTTTAGGAGCTTAAAAGAACATTTCTTTTGTTAATGTCAACTCAAGTTTGTGGCTGATTGTTAGGGGTTTAACAGGACAATATTCACCTTGGCACTTGTGAAAATAGGTCTGCTTTCTAATAGGTTACAAATTGACTCCTGAGGATAACTCATGTGATAAAATTAGCTGCTGAAGGTTCGCAGGTCTGGGCTTCCCAAGCCCCCTTATGGTGAAGATGAGCCATGTGTTCCTGTTAATTGATCCCTGGTTACAATCTAAAGAGCTAGAAGCTGACAGTTCACTGTAGATAATTTTCATTTGGCAACTGAGTTTTCCCAAGTCAACAAAGCATAAGGTTGTTAAGTCTCAGAAGATAGAAAAAGGGACATTTTAAAAATGATTTACATACACAGTGGCACAGTGATTTTTCCATAGGTCTAAGAATCAGTGAGAATAATATTTTGCTGCAGCTAGGATTAAAATGTTTCCTAAATTGATTACAAGACTTCTATCATTATTATTTTATGTTCCGGGATCTATATTTGTGTTATCACTAAAAATATAATGTTTTCTCTTATGTAAGTAGAAATAAATAGATATTCAAAACTGAAGCATTCGACATAATAATCAAAAAACACAGTTTGAACGACGTGGTGCTCCATCTGGTTATAGGTAACCAATTTATTATAGACTGAGCTAGCGATAAAAGTCGGATTATATTTAGAAAATTCTCAGTCCTTCTTTCAATTAGTCACCTTATTAAAAAAAAATTTGCCTTGCATGTGAATTCGCCATAAAACTAATTAAGATTAAGTATTACAGTCTTTCATTTGCCAGTGCCTATCTAGATTTGTCATGTACCAAATTTGCTTTTGTAATTGTATATTCTTTTCTTTAAAAGGAGTGTCCAGAATGTTTAAGTTTCAGGTTTCATAAATCTGGATTCATCTTTGTCTGAGTTAGCTATACTGCCTTTCTTTATATAGGCTATTTGCAAGAGCAAGTGGCTTAATTCCTAAAATGAATTATTTCTTCAAGTTATATAAAGAGATGGCAAAAAAGGGAAACCCTAGATTCTTGCATCTTAAAAAATTATCTCTATTTATCCATAGACTCTTATTCTCTTTTGGTTCAAACCGACAGTGTATCACTGAGTTAGTGGCTGAGGTCTAATGCGTTCAGTGGCTGGGAAGTTTGGTTTTCTTCTTGACTTGGTAGGACTCATAGAGAAGCCAGTTCTACTTTTCTTGGTGGTTCTACAGACCATGCTGTGTGGGATGTTCTATTAGGGATATCTGGATTCGATATATCCCAAAGCTATGTTGTATCGACGTGGTAGCTTCTATATGTATAAAATATATGTATATTACACATATGTCTATATGTATAAAATAGGTGCAAATGGCTTTCCTACTTCAGAAATTTCAATAGAACAGACGCTATTAGGAAGACAAGATGATTTGAAAATAAAGGGACTTCTATGTAAGCTCTGTGAAGTTTGAACTATATATCTTTTCTTTATCTTCTGGCCCCCATATTTAGTGCAGGGTATATAGTAGGTACTCAATAAATATTTGCAGCATGAATAATTTACAGTAATAATCTTTGACGATTTCATTGATCTCATGCTTTAGTTAAGACACCACTAGCTATCTTAATAGTAATCCCCAGAATCTCAATGGTCCAGCAAAAGAGAAGTTTACTTCTTGCTTATAGAAAGACCAATGGTGAGAGGAAGGAAGATAAAGGGGAAAACATTGAGAGGCCCAGGGCATCTAGTCAGCTTAGGCAAAAAGTGAGAACACAGAAGGAATAATGAGCCAATTCCAGAAGTAGAGTACATCCTTCTCATGTTCAATTGGAGAGAACTTCGTCACTTGACTTCAACTCACTACAAGGGAGCCTGGGATATGAGGTCCCTGGCTGATGAGCTGCTTCCCCGGAACATCTCTACGCAAGGGTGGCAGCTGGCCGTCTCTACTACACTGCATTACAGGATTTAATGAGAGAGAGAGTGGACAAGCGATCCCAGGCAGAAATGAAGGGGCATCTGATGAGAGAGGAACAAGGTCAAAAAGAGTTTCCAGAACATCAGTTAGAAAGGATGAATGGAAGCACAATAAGGATACAACGTAAAAATAGAAGCAATTAGTGTGAAAAATGTCTTTTGATCCCTTTGTATAAACACAAAGCAGCATGCTTTAAAACCCCACTCTATGTGTCTCTTGCCTACATTTTCCTCCATTCATTTTCCATGCTTCATTTCTGCCACAGAGACTATGAAAGCCTTTTAAAAGCAGTTTTCAGTCTTGACTTTGAGTAAGAATGCTACACAATACTAAATCACTTTAGTGATGTTACTCAGTTTATGGCTGTGAAAGAAAAATACCAGTAATATATATATATATTTTAAACAGCTTGTCATCCATTAGTGATAGATTTTTGTTGTTGTTGTTAAGCATTACTCTGACCTGGAAGTCTCTGAAATAAAATGATTTCTAAAGAAGAAGGTCCTCACACCAGAGTGAAGGTGGCAGTCTACCTCTGGAAATAAAAATTGTGCTGAAGTAGTTGCAAATGAGTCAACCTCAGTGAGAAACAAATTGTTTGAACAATAGACTTAATTAACTTGTGTTTAAGTCTTCCATCACAGCAGGTGTGAAGTCCCAGGGCATCTGCTGATACACCTGAGCTGGAAACCCGAGTTGCTTCTAGAAGAGTATGAAAAATGACTGAAGCGTTAAATAAGGCCAGGATGGTACTGGCGGCTGTCCCCTGCTGCCTTTAGGGAATGCTCCAAAGAAAGGGGAAATATAGGACTGAGTCTCCTGGAGCTTTGTCTACTGTATTTCTTTTTTACTTTAAAAGAGCATTTAGCACTAATAGAAGTGCAGTTTGGGTTGACTTATAATGAGGACTCTCTCCATCAGGGGATACATGCTGTTTCTAGTTGATAAAGGAGAATGCCAGAAAGGTGAGGTCTAACTTGTATGTATGAAAACCCAGATCAGATTGATCCCTTTCTCATTTCTAATCTAATGGAAAGAAATCTTTTGCTTGTACAATGAAGCACATGTGGAAAAATGCTTCAAGAGCTTTATTTCAGGTTTAATTCTCCAGTAAACAGAATTACACACCTCTCTCTTGGGAAATTCTTTTGTTCTAAGTTGGGCTTGCCTTCATTAACTGTTTTTTTTCCCCCTTAGGCTTTTAAAGTATTTATTGTAATGTGTGTTAAATATGCCAATAAAATGCCTGGGGACAAACGACAGAGCACAGTCATCACTTCTTGTCTAGTTGTGTTTTCAAGCTTGGTTTCATCCACTAATGATTGGTTATGAAATTCACCTGGATTTCCTACACTTAATAAAAAAATCAACATACATATTATTAATGTTATCGAGGAGACCAACTACATTTAGGGTTAATTTTGCAGTACTCACTTGAGAGAGAAATAGCTTCCCCTCATTCTTATTTTCTGTCAGAAATTTTGCTATCTATTTATGACACAGTTTTGGAGAGGAAAATATAATTGATAGGTAGAATTTTTTGAAGATTTAGGTGAATTCTAGAAGAAGAGAATCATTAAACATATTGTAACTGTCTTACTTTTAGTCAAGACTCTAATTACAATGCTGACATTTTATGTGTATATATTTTTATACATGATTTATTCATTCATCAAATACACAATCAACAGTTATTGAGCACTTTCTCTATGACCAGCAATGTGCTGGGGGCTGACAATGCGAAATTGACTAAGACTGCCATGATGAGTTTATAATAGAAGGAGATCTGATCTGATAAGTTTATCAGTTCTATCATTTTTGAAATATATCCATTAAATGTGACCTTAGGAATAGATTTTATGGCGTTCTCTTAAGTTGTCCCAGGTAACTGTCAGCCTTTTGAAAGTCAAGAGATATATTGCAAGTTGGTTTCTTCCAGAAGCGGGTGCACAGATTGAGTTAGGAGTGCAAAAGTTTTATTGGGTAGTAACACCCTGTGAAAGGAAAAGGGCAGAAGCCTGCTTGGGTGGGGAGAGTGGGAAGCTCTGAAGCACAGATTGCTCATTGGAGGAGCCCTGCACTGGGATTCCTAAACTGTGTACTCAGATTCTCCAAGGTACCATGGTGAACACACAGAGGTGCTGCAGGAAACTTAAAAATTTCCTGGGAAACACAATAACATTTGTCAGATACCCTGTAAACTACTACTCTTAACTTGCTTGGACTTAACTACTTAATAAAAGGAATTGGCAGACATCTATTTTGGCTTAGGGAGTGCCATAAAAAAATGACTGAGTCACTAAGGGTGACATGAACTGAGAAGCTTGAGGACTTTTGGGCTAGGCCTTTGTACCTTGGGATACTCCAGAAGAAAAGTGACCTTGGCTATTACTGCTTTGATCAGTCATTGACTATGGCCACCTGAGAAGAGTGTGACCTCAGTCAGAAGGTTGGGTAGCCTAGTCTACTGAATCTGGTAGCTGGAGGCTGTCCACACTAACCACAGCTTAGTCAATGTGGACAAATGAAAAGAAAGTCTTTTCTTGAAGGGGGATCTAAGGAATACACCTCCATGTTCACCGTGGGTGAGTGTGGTTTCACGTGTGAGTGTATCCAGGACTCATTCTTCTTGGTTTCATTCTCTCTGAATGCAGATGGGCCTTCTCCATCATATGGAGAAGGTGAATTTTGGTAGCTTCTTCATAACTCAAAAGACATGGCCTATCTCTTTGGCTTCAAATAAAAAATTCCTGATTGGCCTGGCTTTGTTTATGTATCCAGTTCTGGACCAATCACTGTGGCTGGGGAATGTCTGGCTGGGCCTGGTTATAGGTCATATGCTCCTTCACAGATATTCAAATGCCTGGCTCTCTCTCATGATTCAGGTCTCTACTCCAGTGTCACTTCTACAGAGTTCCACGGGCAGTCTCCATTTGCCAGTTTTCTTCCTGACACTCATTACTTTTAGAAATTACATTATTTACTTGTTACTCTGTGTGCTTATTGTCTGTCTCTTCCAGCTCCATATAGGCAGAGAGTTAGTATTCAATAAATATTTGTTAGAAAAATAAATGAGAACCTATTTGTATGGCCAGATGAACATGGTCCCATGCTCATCAACATGGTCCCATGCAAATCAACCAGAATTGTTCCTACGTGGGCAGGCTTTATGGGGAGCAGTTCCTCAAAGGAAGTGATTTTAGACAGAAAAAAGCAACAGTCAGCTGGTTGTTCCATTTTGGAGGCAATATTGGTTTTCAGTGTGGACAAGGCTGGACATCACCATGGGATGTGGCGCAGTACCTTTCCTGCCAGCCCCATCATTCAGATTGGACTCATTCCTTTGATGTCAGCAGACATGGTCGTCAGTGGAATTATTAGAGAGCTGCAGCTGGTAATTCCAAACAATTTTATGGAGAGCGAGGAGCTGTTATACAGTTCTAATATCTATAATCCCCCAGAGCCCTCGCATTCTTTGACAACTCATTTCCATCTCATAACTGTGTTATGTGGGCCTTAGTCTGACTATTAAGTCACTAGGCCCAGGCTTATGAATAAGCTTTTATGTGTCAAGCATTTGTATCTCACTTGTGAACTGCTTCTTATCTAGATGGTAAAAAGCAATTTCAGAAACACTTAACTTAATTGGTTTGTGACCAGACAAGGACCCTAGACCCCACTTACAGAGCTTGGGCAGTACCCGGTGGCGATCCTAGAAAGCATGCACCTTTTATGCTCAGTCACCACCTTTAGTCACCCATTACTTCTAAACCTGAAAGCAAGCAAATTCTCTGCGTATTATACAAGATTTGAGGAATTTAATCTTGCAAATAACTGAAAGAAATTAGTAGACAACTGAAAGGTTGAGCTCTCTTTGAAAAATGTGCCAGATTCTTATCTGGCCTGCCTATTTTCGTATTTTCATTTCCTCCAGGTATAGATCTGCATTAATTCATATTCACATTTTTGCACTCTATCCCCAAGCTCCTGCTTGTATAATTTTCAAAATATTCTTCTTCTTCTTTTTTTAAATAGTCATGTTTACTTGATTGCCTACCTGGTCAGAGCAGACCTCATCCTTTCCTATTTTTGTGAACTAAGACATGATAAAAAGAGTCAGCCCTACACACACATCACATCAACTTGCCATCATCTCAGTGCATGATCCTGGAAGTCTCATCCTCTCCTTTATCTCAGTTTCTTCACCTGTAAACCGAGGAGCCAGAAATGCCCTTTAGTTTCTATAAATTCCAGAGCCCTGGCCACGGTATACCTCCTGCTTCCAGAGAGCCTCTTCCTGCCACGGGCTGGGCTGGGAGTTCCCTTCCCCTGGCTGTTCTCTTCATCAGGCCTCCTGTCTTCACCTCTGTCTCTGGGCTCAGATAAAAGCTGCTTTGGAAGCTGCAGAGGCAACAACAGCCTCCTCCCTGGAGGGGAAGAAATTTGCTTCTCTGACGCCCATGGGAATTTCTCATCTCCCTCAAGGGAAGTGCCCATGACAAATGCAAAACAGCCCCAGGGCTCTCTGCTCAGCTGATGACACCAGACCGTGTTTGCTATTGACTCTAGCCAGTGATACTCATGCTGCCTGTGGGGGAAAAAAAAATCTATTTTTATCCCAGATGATGGAGTGTAAATCATATGCCTGGTTTACAGTAGCTCAGGGCCAAGAGAAACTCTGTCACTTAATAGAAAATACTGACCTAGAGCACAGAGGCCAATCTTCTGAGAGGAAATAACCCACATGAAGGAGGGCAGGGCGGAGTTTGTGATCTTAGTTAGCCTTCACTCGAAGGAGAGGCTAATTATCATAAAAACTGATTTTATGTGGCTATCAACCGGCCCAGAGTTTATATGCTGTAAGAGAATTACAGCACTTAGCGCATTTAGCCAGACCAGCAATGTAACTAACTACTCAGCGGCATTCACGATCTCCAGCAGGGCATTCGCTACCTGGGCAGTTCTCCTTCTGAGTATGTTTCTTAAGAACATGGTTTTTAATAGCTTTGACTTGACATTTATATCTTGAGCAAAACCAAAATGGGCAGCTAAAGACTAATTGTGCTAAATAGTCTAACAAGCATTATTATCAGCACTCCGGCAGGGGGCACCGAAAGCAATGTCTCAGCGTGTCTTTTTCTCACTCCCCCGCCCCTTTTTCTTCTTTTTAATTTATTTTTTAAATTTTTTATCCCTCAGCTCCTTATTTGAGGCTTATTTAACAGAAGCTGATTGCACTAGCCTAATGATTCCTTTTTTGCATAATCTACAATGCAATAACCTAGAAGCATTTTAATTTTGGCATAATTTAAAATTTTGGTTTCTGCTCTGTTAGATTCTTTCCATTCAGAGAATAAAGAGATCACAGAAAAGGCAAAATCTTGGCCTGAACTCCAGCTTTGGAAGTTTTTGCGCAGAATCTCCTGACTTGTTTCAAGGGCCGCTGCATTACTTGTGACACGGTGCTTAGCCTGGTGTTGGAATTAATTGCAGAGGGGAGGAAAAGGGCGTACACACAGCCTTGCAAATTTGGTTTCTATCAAGTCAACAGCAAAATTGAGAAATGAGCTTTTCACCAGCAAATGCTAATTATAATGAAAAAACTCCCAACCATATATACACATGAGAAGAACAGATATATAAGTACTGTACTGTAATTTCCTGTGGATCACAGTTGGCAGCATTCAACTGCACAAGTCAAGGACCTCATAGAAAGATTATCTAGAAAATCCCTTGCTTCAGAAGCCAAAATCCTTTAAGTCTTCAGTATTTAAATGCAGCTGTATTGCTGATTAGATGTCAGAACTAGAGCACACTGAAGTGCCCTGTTTAGTGATTAACTCAATGGACCAATTTTGCTTTCAGATACTTCCACGGAGGAAAAATTTGCATACAAATTTAGAACCGACTGTCATCTTTCTGGGTTATGCAGGAACTGGGGGATGCAAAACTTGTAAATGCCACAATAATCCTCTTCTACAATTGTCTTCTTTCTAACTTAATCTCTTAGTGAATCATCTTTATCACCAAGAGTATGGCATAGCCACAGGGATGTTGCTAGGACAAAATCTTTTCTCTTTTTCAGTGCTTTATTGATTCGTGTGGCCCCAGTCTGCTGTGTAGGAATCAGCACTCGGAGAAAGCTTCCAACTTTGCAGCATGGATTAAAATTTTGGGCTATATGTGGAGGTTTTCTAGTACAAATATTATCTGACCTTTTAGCTTTTGTGCTTGTAATTAATCCACTGAGCGCATCATAAATTCGGGGCACAATCTTAGCATTCCTCGTGACAGAGAGAAATTCCTGTAAGTCTCAGTTTAAATTCTCCCTCCTTCTTAGATCTCTAGGCTCAGGGAGACAGGGCCACCCGTGGCACTGTGGGCCACGAAGGCCAGTGAAAAGGTGTGAAATGGTTTAACTGTAAAACCCAGCCTGTCTCAGCCAAGAGGAGCATTTGATAGCCATACCCAGAACATGGCTCTATCACTCTGGAGGCTCATACTCAATTTAGAAACTGCATTTTCCACTGAAAAGACTGAGTAGAATTTAGAAGGACCAAGAAAGAGACTAAACTCTAAGCTCTAAACTCCTGAATATATAAAAAGCCATAAGTGAGGAGCAGCAGATGTTTATTAGGGGCATTAGAGGAAAGCAAATGCAGTTGAAAAAGACTATATATAAAATCTGAACTGTGAGCAGCTGCAGACAGAGAGATCATTCTACAGTTGGTTAAGGATAGTCTGATACAAGGAAACAATCACAAGGTACACACCGGGAAGGAGCCAGAATGGCAGGCTCACTCCTAAGTCTTGTAGGGTCTAGGACAAGCGTACAAGGGCAGGCCCATATACTATATGTCTAGATATTTAAAAATTATTAATCAGGTTTAAAAATTCACAAGTAAAATATGTGCAAATATTATCTGACCTTTTTAGCTCCCTCCCTTGACAAATTCAATTTTCTTATGATCTGGGAGGTCAGGTTCAGATCAAGACTCCTCATTGTCCTCAGGCCTGTGACCTATCCTGTTTTCTATCATCTCAGGCTCCTTCCCACATAGCAAGGCCCCTCCTGTAGGCACACGTCAGCTTGCATGTGCGAGCTTCAGCCACACCCTTGCCGGTAGTCACTCCTTGGCTACACCGCTAACACTGGGGTCACACACACCATTGGCAAGGACATCCCAGGAGGAAGGTGTATGTACAGCTTGGATATGGGCATAGGGCTATTTGAGCAGAGAATTACAGAACCCTGGATTCTCACAGAGTGACCCAAAAGTGGTCCCGGGCTCCAGCTGTGCCCTTTGGGACGGGCTTCTCGAAAGTGCTAAGTCTGAGGCTGGGCCCTTTTACCTGAGCGTAAGGGCAGCATATGTACATAGAAGAGAATCTGTGGATCTTGGTGATGCAAGAACAAGAAGAATGTCTTGGCCAGATCAGAGTAAGGGCAGTTTCTTTAGCCACACTTGGTAAGTTCCTAACAATTCCTGGTAAAAGGGAAATAGAATTTCATGCAATAATAGTACTCCAAGCTATGCTATTTATAAATTGTTATATATGGTTGTACATTAGTTATCTGTACATGGTTCTCATTCGTAGTATGGGTTCAATAATTTAAACTTGATTTTACCTCCTTGAATCAAGGGCTTGGATCCAGAGAAACTCTGGTTGACAGTGGCAGTACACATACCAGCACACAGAGCAGGAAGACCAAGTAGTCAGTCTTCTCCTAGAGATTTTGACTAAATCTATTTGGATGTGCTATAATCACCAAAATTCTAATATAGGTATGGGGCTGGGAGAGGTGGTGGGAACAATAAGGATACTAAAAATTATATCCTAAGCCAGGTTCTATGTGTGCGATTTTCTTTTATCCTCCTACTAAACCTAAGAAATGAGGTATAATTATATCCATCCTACTTCGGAGAGCTGGAATAATGTCATATAGCTCATGTCTCCCGTTCTCTATTATGACACTTAAACATTATTGTATTTTTTTGTTTATGACTTTTCCCCCATGGATTTCTTGTACATTGCATCCATGTTTTTCCTGGTGCATTACAGGAGCTCCATAAACATTGTTAAGTACACATTAGTTTCTCAGGTATTTAATATTAATTATTTCAGTTTTTTGAAAGTCCAAGAAGCTAACGTAGCACAAAGACCAAAGAGAAAGTTAATAGAGACTGAAGTATCCTACAAAGTAGGCAAACACAAGACTTGGAGCTGTTAATGATGTCATTTCTAGTCTCTTGAGTTTTGCAAGTTAGGCTTGAACCCAAGGGGTTCACTAACGCTAAGTCCCTGAAATTCAATTGAACAGTGTCAGATTTTGCCTGACACTGATCTACATGGTACCGAAGAATAGAGGAACACACAATATCCGACTCTGTGCTGAATGGCACAGAGTGGGGCGAGGGCAAGGACCCTGAGCAGAAGTGATGTTGTAAGTTGACCCAGTGGAACACAACCATGGATAGAAGGTCAGAACTAAAGTGTGGCCCTTAGCAATGGGGATATCCTTTCTCAGCAAATGCATAATGTGCAATGGACCACTTTCCGGTCCACCTGTAGTGAGAGCAGTTACATCAAATTGCGCCATTTTACCTATAAAGAGAAAGTATATGTTTGTGTTTCCTGTTGGCATGAAGGACAACCTTGTCTTCTTCAGAAGTGAGACTTTGATGAAAACTATCTACCTTTTTACAGGTAATGCTGACCAGTAAGCAAGTATAGATTTGTTGCCCAGTAGGCTTCCTAATATTTCCTCACTTAAATTAAACTATTGAATTATACTTTGAATTTACTATACTTTGAATTTACTCCAAATTATACTATTGAATTATAATTTTCCAACCCCTCTGGTAGGCTGGAGGCCCACAGAACAGTGACTGGTAGGAGACAGAAGAGGATGGGCTGCTCCTAAAAGACCACAAGACACAGTGCTGGACATGATCAATTCTTCCTCCCAAGCTCATGCATCATATATGTCATTTTTTAGGAGCAGTAAGTGAAAGGCAGCAGGGCCTTGCTTTACTGGGGAATGGAAGTTCTCTCCCCTCTCTGAAAATTTCAGCAGTGATCTCTAAGTTATATCTTACTGAATGACTTGGAAGATTCAAATACAGTGAGTTAAGTAATGGCTTGGAGAACTGTATGTAGCCCAATCTGCCTATTTTTGTCCTCAACTACAAATAAAAGATTTAAAAAGTAACCTTCTCTTTCTAATGGGTTGTTCTCCTTATTAATATAATTTTAGGTGTTCTTTTTCATGACATTCTCGTTCTGCCTGCTCCCCTCATGGGCTTGATGCGATTTTTTTGTAGTGATTTGGGGCTCACCACCTGCTTCCAACTCTTTCATGGCATATGATCAACTAATTAAGAGAAATTATCACAAATAAAACTATGAAGACTCATCACATAGATCTTAACCATAAAACTAAATATAGTAGAAAGTACTGAAATAAAATATCAAACTTGTTTTTTTTTCGTTTTGAGTTGAATACCTATTATTGCTTTTCATTGAATGCTAGTGGCCAGCAGTTTCTCCCTAGTTCTCCTGAGATCACACGGTATCTCTGAAACTCAGCGTGATAGATAAAACAACTTTTCGTGACATTTATTTTTTTTTGAGAAAGTACCGTGAGAGTTAAAGGGCCCCTTCCTAAAGTTTATTCGCAGTGTTTTGTTAATTCAATTTATATTTACCCCTTTTTCGTATTCAGTTCTTTCCAATTACTTACCCAGGAACTATAATGCCTTGAGAAGAAACCAATAATTTAAAAAGTAAGACTTCAAGATAAGTATCATAATGTAAAAAACTGGAATGCATTTCTATTTGATCTTTTATGATTAAAAAAAAAAGCATGAGAGAGATGAATTTTTCTTCCATAGTTAATATATAAATGTTTCTGTTTTTGGTCATTTTGCTCAATTGTCAAGGGTCTAGAGAAGACAAAATAAGCGAGTTCTCACTATGGTAATACTTGGGGGTAGTTGTAGAGGCTGAAGACATTGTTTCTGTTTTAACCTTGGCTTGGGACATTAGTGTGACTCCCATTTAAGTCATAAGATGCCCAGCTTTTTCCTTCTTACACCGCATACAATATATACCCAGAAGGAAATGCTCTCTAGTACATGTTCTTTTTACATTATTGGACTTGGCTTTGGCTCCCATGGAGCAGTTTTTACCAGCTTTACAAACAGATCAAATCTTTTTAAGCCCATGCTGCAGGCTTTTATTCATGTTTGTGATGCCTGCCTACCTCTCCCAACCAGAAAACACCTCTCAGCCACTCAGTAAGATCCATGGAAACTCCATGTCCTTCGCTTTGCAGGGTTTCCAACTGATGAAGTACTGGGGTCCAGCTATTGACACAGTATAGTGAAAACAGGCTTGAACTAAAAACTCGGTCTCATTGTTTGAGCAGCAGGATTTAAGAGGAATATGAGAGTCAGGAATTCTGCTTTATTTGCTTTACATTATGAGGGATTTCTAACTCAGAAGACCAAGATGAAATAGGTCAGTTCAAGATTTTCTCATATGATAATTTCAGAAGGAGCAGCTAGGTGTTGCTGACCATAAACAAAAAGTCAGCCAGATATTTCTCAAGCAAAAATGGGTTTATTAGGGAACAACAAGGAATTGCAATCCAGCACAGGCAGCCATGGCTAGCTACATGCAAGTTTGCTAAAACAAAAAAGAGGAAGCTCTTTTATAAAGAGATAAAGAAGTGGGGAAAGTCTATTAAAAACCAAGTTTCCCCGATTGTGCTTTGTGATTGATGTGGGGTGTGAGAGCTCCCCCTTCTGGACTCCCTATTTCACTTTTGATGACGTTGCTGTTTACTATTCATTGTTTCAGTTTTCACGAATGCTAAAGTTTTCCTTTTATAGTGGGCACCCGTTTGTTTTTTTTCCTGCTCCTCATTCTTTCCCCCTTTTTCTGGTTTATGCCCCTACACCTCCCGTTTCCTAGGTGGAACTTCTCCCCGGGAGAAAACGTGAGGAAGCACTTATTACCTAAATTCTTACTTGTTTTGTGACCTTGGGCAAGGTACTCCACTTGTCCAAGTGTCAGATGTCTTATCCGTAATAGAAGTGTAATAATACAGTTCATAGGATGTTGATGAGGGTCCGGCACTTAGTAAACATTTTATAAATGGTAGCATATTATAATGAAAACAGTGTGATAAACCAGTGAGTTATTAGCTCACTCATGTGCTGCTTAGCTGGTATTTACCTGGGATAGGTGTCAGGAAAGGCCTTAAGAAGCAGGCCGTGTAGCCTCAGATTCAGCTTTATTGGCTCAGGAAGGCAGACATGGCGCAGGCCTACGAATCCTGCCTCCTAAGTGCAGTTTGTTGGTTTCTGTTGAAGAAGTGCCCTCAGCAGGTTCCTGAACCAGAGCCCATGCCCCTGAACTGGGGCATGCCGGGGACTAGGACGTTAGCTTGCTGCTCCTCATGGTGCTGTCTCCCTCACTTTTCAATTTCACCCCTTGAGTAATGTTTCTATTTCTTTCTGCAGTAAGTAAACATCCTCCATTGTTACTCCATTGTTCCCCTACAACTTTTTTGAAGATTCAGCCAAGTTTTTAATACATTAACTTGTTCTTAAAGCAGCTTAAGAAATGTTTGGTCCCTTTGCCTTTCTCCATCTTACACAGGGCTAGCACAGTGTGCTGGATGAGACTCTCATTTCTTTTCCTCTAAGCCAATAGTTCTCAAAGTGTGGTCCTAGGACCAGCAGTATCAGCATCACTTGGGAATTCGTTAAATAAGCAAATCCTTGGGCCCCACCCCTAATGAATTGGAAACTCCTGGGTGGGGCCCACAATTGGGGTTTGAACAATCCTTCTGGGTGATTCAATGCTCACTAACATGTGATAACCACTGCTCTATATTTTAGATTCAGACTTTGTCTCTAACACACTTCTCTGCGATTTGTCCTGGGAAGCCCCTATAGTGACACAGTAACAGGTATAAAGTCAAGGACTGTTGTGTCTGCCGAAAGTATCCATTGTTCCATTCAAGTTCATGTAACTACTTCACTAGGCTGAAGTGGATAATCCCATCTGGCAGGGTTCTCATTGGGTCACCATTTAAGCAGGCTTGGACTCATTTTTTGCCCTGACTAGCTTCTTGTCTTTCCTCTGCATCCCGCCACCTGTGTTTCCCAAAATGCCCTCTCTCAGTAACTTGGTCATCTCAAAACTAACCTAATGATACTTCGAATGTGCGGCAGTAACCTTTCTAGACTTTTCTGATCAAACTTGTCCAGATTTTCTCTACACACTTGAAACGGCTATCCCAATCTTTATTTTATTGAAATATAATTGGCATATAGCACTGTATAAGTTCAAAGTAGACAGCATAATGACTTGTCATACATAAATCATGAAATGATTACCACAATAAGTTTAGTTAACATCCATCACCTCATGTAGTTACCAAATTTCTTTTTCCTTATGATGAGAGCTTTTAGGATCTAAGCAACTTTCGGATATATCATACAGCAATGCTATAGTCATCATGTTGTACATTATATCCCCAGTGCTTATTTATCTTATAACTGGAAGTTTTCACTACAACTACCCCTATCTTTAAAGTGATATCCCAGTTGCTCCAATTATGGATGCCACCTGCAGCTGTAAGAGGGTCTTATCAGTATTTTCCTGAGTCTTGAGTTCTTTGCCCTGTGGAGGGTAGCTTTGATTGGCTCTGCAAATCTGGCTTCTCTTCCTTTGTTAGGTGTCTCCAAGCCCCAGAAAGCCCTCTTTCCTAGTCTCATCTCTAAGGATAGTGGGACCTGGGAGCATATTCCTCCAACCCTCTTACCTGCCTAGCCTGGCCTGGAAGATCTCACTGTCCTTTTTGTGTGTGTCTAGGATCTCAAAGAAAACAGTGCTCTTCCCCAGCCCTCCCGTTCACCTTCACTTGGTTTCCTACCTCCCTCAGGGCATCTATCTTGTGGGAACTCTGACACATGTTTTTTTCCCTCCAACTTTTAATTTTCAAAAAGCGGATAGACTAGTACAAAGGAAGTGTCCACACCCTTTCTCTGGACTTACCAGTTACTGACATTTTGCCACATTTGCTTTATTCTATCTCTGAACCATTTGAAAGTGAGTTATAGACACCATGACATTTTATCCCTAAATATTTCAGTTCGTATTTTCCAAGAACAAAGACATTCTCTTACATAAGCACAATAGCATTATTATATACTAAGTAATATATGAAATTATATACTGTATGGTAATGAGTATATAGTTCTGAGTCAAATTACTCCAAGAGATGTATGTTAAATCATGTCTTTTTAAATCTGGAACGGTCCTAGGACTCCTTTAGAAAAAAATTTAGATTTATCTTCCATACAGTGGCTTTTTGAAGAGTGCAGGCTAGTTGTTTTGTAGACTATCTCACAGTTGAGATTTATCTGTTTCCTCATGATTAGATCCACATTAAAGATGTTTAGCTGGAATACTACGTAAGTAGTACCATGTTGGTGAGATTTAGTGAAATTCAGGTTACATGAGTATAGAAATATAATCTCAGGATCATAGAGCAGAAAAGAAGCTCACACTCTGATGCAACCTCCTCGTCTTACACTGAGGCATAGGGAAGTCAAAACGCCTGTCCCACAACACAGCTGGTGTACGTCAGCTGTGGCTGGTACATCATTTACTAAATTCTCCTAAAATGTTAGTATTTGCTTTCCTACACTTTTTAGGACCCTAGTGAGGGTGAGATTAATACTGGAGATTTGGGGGCAGTTGACATATTTATACAGATGCCAGAGTGTGTTATTGCAAAGCTTTCTCTTTCCCCTGTTCTGAAGTCTGGCAAATCCCCCTGGTGACCTCGCTGAGAGATTCTCAACGAAGCAACGAAGCCCTGCTTTCAACAGGAAAGTCAAGTTTTATGTAGAGTGGCCTTCTACCAAGTTCCAGAAACACTTCTAGGTTAAGAGAAGCAGCAGCCCAAGCACTTCTGAGCTATTTGTGTCGATTTAAAAGGCAAGTGTCTTTCCATTGACCTGTTTTCAGTGCTATAATCCCATTACCTTGGCACTATCCTCTGGAGTTTTGCTTTGTTTGGGAATTTTAAATTCCTTTATTTGTAACAGATCAAAAGCTATCTGGCACACATGCTGCATGCTGCCGGCTCTTTGATGGATCTTGAAGCCTTCCTGAACTCACACGTCCGCATATTTCCCTGGTAACCGCTCACGGTCTGCTCACTGCTCCCAATTTTAAATAGCAACCTTATTCTCAAACCTTTCAATTCCTCTCCCTAAGAGATTAACTGGTAACTTTGTTGATGAGTAGAAAAACATGACTTCCCGTGAGACTTACCAGGTAGCTTTATGCCAGTTGGGTGGAGTATTATAACAACAACTTCAATTCAGGTTGCAGTAGAACTGGCTTGGTGGGCTGACATGCTAAATAGTCTGGGTGGTGGGCTGCATTCCGTAACCTCACTTCTATCACTGCTTTTACAAGTGGAACAGTGCTCTGCCTGAGAACTGTGATGAATAACTTGAAGGGCTCAGTACAGGGGTGGCAAACAATGGCCTGTACTCCAAATCCAACCACTTTTAATTTTTGTCCAGTTCACTCTACGCATTTTTGTCCAGTTCACTCTAAGCCACTTTTAATTTTTGTCCAGTTCACTTTAATCCTTTCAAATAAGTAATAATAAGCATGAGAGATAAAGATTTCTCACACTAATAACAACAGTAGTAGTAGTAATAATAATAATAATAATAATAATATACCTTGACATGTGAAAATTATATGAAATTCAAATTTTATTGTCCCTAATAAAATTTTATTGGAACACACATGATTATTCATTTATGTCTTTTCTATGGCAGCTTTTACATCACAAAGGCAGAGTTGAGTAGTTGTGACAGATATCCTAGGCCCACAGTGTCTAGAATAGAGACCATTCATTCTTTCATCGAATATGCACTAGACACTTATGTCCAGGCGCTGGAGGTTGAAAGATATGAAAAAACAGTCTCTACTTTTGGGGAGCAATCTCTCAGGTGAAACAAGGTAAACAGAAAAATTACATAATGAGATAAGTGGTATAGTAGAGATGCAGGAAAAGTGCTACAGGAACACAGAGCAGGCAACCTTTCTTGGGAGGAGTCGGGGAACGGGATGGTCTTGAGAGGCGAGCAGCTGACTTTTCAGCTGTTGGGGTGAGAGTGAGATGCTCAATATTCCTACCACCTTGTACAACCACTACTGTAAGCTTTGTGGTATTTCTTACCAATCTCCTTTTTTATGCATGTTTTGTGTGGTTGCATTCATAGCACAAATATAATTTTATATTCTACTCGCTTGTCACCGGCTATGAGTGGGAGGCAGTATAGGGTTGGCATTAAGTGCCACTGTTGGGATTAAACTGCCTGGAAAGTCACTTCACTTCTCTAAGCCTTAATTTCCTCATTTGTAAAATGAGGATACAACGAAAACTGCCTGAGAGGGTTGTTGGGAGGGTTCAATGAGACAAAGCCTGAGTACATTTAGCACAGGACCTGACGGGTGATAAGTGCTCTGTAAATGTCAGCTAGTACGGCTTTCCTTCTTGGCTTCAACCCATTGCCTGACTGTTCTCCATGCAGGAATGTACCAGGGAGATGGGCAGTGGGTGGAAGTGATAGAGGTTAATTCTGGGTTAAGGGCACTTCTGGAAATGAGGACAGAATGTGCAAGAGTACCAAGGCATCGATTCACATGGTGCTCCACAAAGCCAATGCACTTAACAGATTTCTTGTTCACATTTTACTTTATTATCGAAAGATTTGAGTCGGATTATATGAATAGATAAACATGCAATGGAATCACGGTTAAGGGCAATTGACTAAGGTGCTGCATCCCTCTTATATTTCTGGCAGCAACTCGGAGCTTGTGATATAACAGATGCCCTGGAAAATTATTTTTTTAATGAAAACATGGAATGGTGTTTCAGGTAATGGAAAGAGTTTGGCACAAGAAGAACATGTGAGAACGGCAGGAAACGATCTAGAATATTGGGTTTGAGCCCCGTTGCTGGTAAATTTGAGCCTGTTGTGAAAGTTCTCCAGTGCCTTAAGCTATACGCAGCACAAGTCCAAAGATTTAAACACGTTTTATCTTAGTAAGAGATGTAAAAAGAATTATGGAAAACAGAAGGGGAAAATACTGGAATTAAGGAGAACCAAACATAAAGTTACAGGAATAGCGCAAGTGAGAAATAATAAAGTACAGAGATGGAGAGGATGGATTTGGGAGCTATTTCTGGCATGGTAAGACAGGGTGTGGGGAGCCAGGGAGAAGTTTCGAGACTGAGAAACTGATGACACAAGAAGGAATTGGTTATACAGGGCAAAGTGGTACAATCGGTTCGATGGAGTTTGCAGTGGGATGTAGACCAAGCTGGACTTGCAGACCTGGGGCTTGGGAACGGTTAGAGCCAGAGATGTGGAGTCGAGTCATCAACACGTGGGCAGGAGCACAAACTACAGGAGTGGAGGAGTGGCCTGGAAGAGGATGAATTGAGAGCAGG
Source organism: Pteropus alecto (assembly GCF_000325575.1). Taxonomy (NCBI): domain Eukaryota; kingdom Metazoa; phylum Chordata; class Mammalia; order Chiroptera; family Pteropodidae; genus Pteropus; species Pteropus alecto. Next base: position 56,948,917 of record NW_006442484.1, read on the forward strand.
AGAGGCGCCGGGCAGAAACTTGCAAATGTCTACATTTAAGGGACGAGTGAAGGGTGATGGGAACTGGCAAACACAAGAGAGTAAAGAAAAGAAATGGTATTAATCAGATGAGAAGAGGGTAGCCAAAACTGAGGAAGTTCAAAAAGCAGAGGGAGAAAGATTTCTAGATGAAGGAAGGGTCTCCAGGGCTCAGCTCAGGAGAGGAGTTCAACAGGGTAAGTTTGGAGAAGAAAACACTGCATTTTCAGTTCATAAGGAACCGTTATGGATAGTGGTTTCATCAGAATATCAAGGGTAGGATGTGGCACTCCAGTGAATGAATGCGTAAGAAAGAAGCGAATCACCATCCTTGATTGCAGTGCTGACACCCATCAACTGTGAACTTACATGTTCAGTTGATTAAATCCAATGAACTCAGATTTAAATAGCAAGATTTGGGAATCAGAAAAAGCCTTCACCATATCACCTTCCTTTGCATCCTTGCTGGTCTGCTTGCCCAGGGCTGCGGTTTACAGTAAATTCCCAAAAGAGAAAAGCTTACTATTATCCTTTAATGGAAAACCTAAGCCATGCTGAACATGAACCCCATCAGTGTGTCACGTTCCCAGCTAGTAGAGGTTATATACCATGGACATAAAGCAAAGAGGAAACAAATGCTGTGAGCACTCCACGTGTAAGTTAGACTTCAGTGTCTTTCTGACCATACATAAGACAACACAAGCTACTTACATTCATGCTAGAATATCCCAGAGGCATTTTTTTTTTTTTTATTGGCCGGAACAGCAAGAAATAAAGACTAAGATAAATTTAATATTTGACTCTAAATCTTTAGTTTCCCTCATTAGGCTGACTTGCCTGCAGCCATCTTGCTGTAAATTAAACAGCTGAAGCTGGTGTGTTGCCAAAATGCACAGCCGGAGAAATGTTAACAGTTTTTTCCTTGTTCTTATGCCCGATCAAGTTAAAAACAAAAAGTAATCTGTTTGCCATTCAGAGAGGTCACTGGAAAGGGAGACTAAAAAAACAAACAAACAAACAAACAAAACAAAAAACAACCGTCAACTTATTTGAGGAGTTGGAAATAGAAAACTGATTCTATCTTCAGTTCTAAACTGGTCTTTGCAGAAAGCAGCTAATGGAGCTAGATATGAAAACTGCCCAGAAGAACGAAGAAAATGCCTCTGACGAGTGGAAATAAAGAAGATATAATAACACCTCTGTGCGTGGAATGCAACAGAAATGATCCTGAGGCAAGGTGTCTCTGATAGGGGAGTCAGTGTGCCAGACCAGACCTCTCCTTCAGGTGTGCCAACAGCCTGAGTCTGGTTTTAGGTGGAAGTGGGGTTTGGTTCTCTCTCCAAATTTAACTCATTTCATAGATCTTACTGATCAAGGACAGACAGTTTCATTGACCTCCTACCATACTAGTGACAGAAAACAGAGTTCTGATTGAACAAATATTTATCGAACAGTACAAACTGCTTATAGCCGTAGAAGAACAGAAGAAGACAATGTGTTAGCTTTGCTTCTGCTTTCTCATGTCTATCAGATTAGTGGTGCCAGAGACAAACACATTCCTTAATCTGCCAGCCTTATTTGTCATGACTCTGGAATTATCAGTGAGCACGTTCTTAAATCAGGTTTTCCTTGCTGGAGCTGCACATTTGAATCACCTGGGAGCTCTAACAGCATACAGTACTCTGACCACACTCTAGGCCAATTACATTATGATCTCTGGGAGTGTGACCAGGCAGCAGTATTTTTTAATGCTTCCCAAATGATTGCAAAAAGGAGCCAAGTTTGAGAATGGTTGCATTAATTCTCAATTCTGGACACGCATTGGATTCCCCTGGGAACCAGCCCTGACTAAGCTGATCAGAATCAGAATTGTTTTTTTTTTTTCAGAAGTTCCTCAAGTGATTCACTCTAGAGTGAATTATTTCATCAAAATATTTTTCTGAACAGATTTTGATCTCAGGAAGAACAAATAGGGTATATGTCATGAGAGCAAGTGAAATCAGATACAGGATGGGGAAGAGGAATAGGAAAGAATCTCAGATCCTGAAATTCAACCTTTTCCAACTTTGCATTTTTGCCCAGTGTCAGTCTTGACCTTGATTTATAGTCCAAAATACGGAAACAAACCAATATGAACCCCCTTTTCCTGACATTGTTTAGAAAATAAACAGAGGCTTCTTGCTTTCACCAATCTCTAACACAGAAGGTGGGGCTAGGGAGGCCCTTGGCCATTTTAGACTGCAGCACACAAGTGTCTATGAAACACTGCTTCAAATTCCCCTTGCAACCACCAGGTGACAGCAGCAATCCAGTTTCTGGTTTAGCCCAGGCGATGCTGAACTACGATGGCTGGACTTTTTAAAATTAGTGTACTGGTCATAGAATTGTGGAAATTAGACCTTAAAGAACATTTCTTTAAAATTCTATTAATGTCTAACCAATATTTTGTATACCTGAAACTAATAAAAAATTCTACGGACGACCACAGGTGTTTAATTGGAGGAAAAGGAAGAACACAAATATTAAGAACACTTCATATTCAGCACAATAAATCCAATCTTTTAAGGAAAGGGAAATTGTAACATTTCCTAACACTTACTATGTGCCAAGCACTTTACTAAATGCCTCATATATTATCTCATTTGATTATCATTACAGACTTGTGAGATGGATATCAATACCTCCATTTTACAGGTGGGGGAGCTAAGGCTTGATAGATTAAGTAACTTTTTGAAGTTTCAGAGAAGTGACAGAGAAGTAAGTGACAGAGGCAGAATAGAGATCCAGTTTGACCACATAAATCTATGATCCTTCCATTTTATCAGACCATCTCTTGCAATTGGGAGGATCAGGCATCGGCTAAAATGTGCTTTGAAGGTTAACTTGGAGGTGGACCACAGTGTGCTTGGGTGGGCAGTGGCTGTGAGGAGGTGGAGATTTATTAGACGAATAGTAGGAGTTAAATCGTTAGGAAATACGATTATTGTTTGTGTACCTTGTTTTATGTCCCAGTACTTGTGCTTGTGACAAGAAGAGATCAACAGTGCTTTCTAAATTTGAGTTGTCTGGATTCTTGGGAGTTGATTCTTGGACTCGGGAGAGTCCTGACCTAGAGAACATTGTGTTCTGAAGAGGGACAGAATGCGTTTTTTCTGAGGACAACATGAACTTGATGTAAATGTCAGATTTTAGTGAGTATATTTACTAATGGGAGGTACCTCTGTACTTGTCGCCATTGTAAATAAATAATATACTTAAATCTCTACTTCGTAAGTGTATCTCTTTATTCTCATTAGGTAAGATGAAGAAATTATCTCCCCATACTATCCTGTACTTCTCCTCCCCATAAGTTTCTCAATTTTGGCTGATTATATTCTTATTTTTATGTTGTCAAGGTTATTAATTTATATTCTGCTCTCCAACTGTAAAAATATGAACAGTTGTGATATAATTACATAAAAAGTGTCTACTACAGAACAGAGCAGTGTGACTGGTCAGTAGGAAAGACACATTGTGCTCTGTGACTAACCTCATGTCCTTGTAGGGTAGACATATTGTGGTCTTGTCCTTGTAGGGTTAATTCTCAATCATCAAGGTCACATGGATTCTCTTCTCTAACATGTTCAAAACCATCTGGACTACAACTTTCTTGTAAACATTTTTTAAAGGTTTCATTTGTCTTTCTTATTTCTGATTTTTAGAACAAAATATGCCTCATCTGTCCTCTCACTAGGAAATGGCCCCTGGACCATACTATCTATTGAATGGTGCAATGGACTCACAGCTTTGGTCTACATCTGTCACTGCGGGCTTCCTCTGTATTGTACTGCTCAGCTGGTCTCCCTGTTTGTTAGATCTCAGGTTTTCTCCTTAATTGGATTTGCTTTTTTTATTTCGATGGAATAAATTCTTAATAGTTACTTCAGAAATAATGCACGGGGAGTATATTTTCTAAGGGTTTGCATATCTGGGATGTCTTCTTGTCACTCTCCCTTGATTGAAATTTCATGAGAAAAATGTTCTTCTAATTTCACTCTTAATAAATTTTAGTACTTCCTTATTTTTATCTAGTAATAAGTGACTGGAATTAATGTTAGTTGTGTCATATAATTTCTATTGAAATTATTTCAGTACTATCTTAACATTATTTTTAACAAAAGAGATTATATGAGTAAATTATGATCTTAAATGAATCTTTTTTGGCTGCTTCCAGTAAAAAATAAATTTTCTTCCATTTGCTTTGCACCTTTGTAATATTAACTAGGCATCCCCCCCCAACCCCCCATACATTCTGTGAAGCTTTTTGGAGGAGTTTTAAAAGCAGTAGTCCTATCATCATTTTATAAGTCTCATTTTCACAACTCATTTAGAAGCAAAATATTTTATAATAAGCTGTGTGGGATCCAGAATGAATGAAACACTGTTTGTCAGGCAAGGTTTAGAAAATAAAGGCTTCCAGTAGATTTAAATCTAGAAAGCCTATCTGTATAAAGAAAACCCCTTTAGCCCACCAAGAAAATGCCTATGGGCTTCAGAAAATTCCTTTTTCCCTCTGTAAAAGAAAGAAAATGCTTAAAATTTTTTATTTATGCTCCAATGCATTGTTGTTTATAGCAGAGCAATCTGTAATTCTCCTGTCAATAGAACTCAAGTTGCTTTTAAATGGTTATTACAGTCAAAAATGCTCGGACCAAAATATTTGCTGTATTTTCCTCTCTAATGATCTCAATAGCACCAGAGTGGATATATAATTCTTTCTTGGGCCTGATGGGTGACATAGCTCACTTTCTTTGTTAGTCGCTCAACATATGGAGAGGCAGTATAACATAGTGGAGAGGCAGTATAACACAGTGGTTAAGATGAGGCTCCTAAGTCCTGACTGCCTGTGTTCAAATCCTGTCTCAGCTACTTCTTAACTGAGCAACACTGGGCCATGTTGCTTAAGCTTCCTATAGCTCAGGTGTCCCCTCTGCCCCAGATGGTCCTCTTTTCTGTGAAAAGAGGATAACAGTAACACTTACACTGTAAGGTTATCGTAAAGGTTACAGGTTGCGTCAGTCAGCCTCTAAAAGAGCTAAGAATACTGCTGGGTCCCTGACAAACCTCCCATGAGTGTCTACCAGCATCGTTATTATGCATTTATGAATTAGGCTATCATTTCCCACCCTCAAGGCAGCCCTGAGGCATATTAGTGTCCAAAGAAAGATGCGATCACTTATGGTTGATGAAGGAAGAGATGCAGTTTTTTTTTTCAAAGCTTTGTGGGGGTGGAGAGAATAGATCTAGAACCAAATTCTGTTGACCTGATCTAAGAGATAGATGAAAAAGAGGTGATGGAAAGGGGGATGGGTTGATCAAAATGTACATCTGCCCATGTGTGTGATAGGTAAAAAGAAGGTGGCCTTAAAAAGAGAAGAGGAAATCTTTACATAGCATTCAAAGAATACAAACAAAAATAATCAACTAACATTTTATGAAAGAAAAATCTGCCTTTATATTGGCACATTAAACAGTCCATCAATACTGTGCATCAATTTAGTAGTTAATGAAATAAAGTATTTAAAACGGCATAACAGCTCCATCTTCAAAATAAGACACGAGTTTCTGAATTTTGAGTGAGGATTGAGAAAAGGGTAGGTTTCAGTGGGTAAGTTGTTGCCAGTGAGGGGGTGGCCATAAAACTAGGTGGTCACCTAGTTCACTTAGTCCTTTACGTTGGGTCTTGGTTTCCTAGACTACAAAATCAGAGGCTTGTGCTTAATGAGCTTTTCCAACGTAACTGTCTGGGGCCTTGAGGAACTGTGGGGCCGTTTCCTCTGCTATTATTAAGTGTGAAATATACAAAGATGGACATTCAGGGGAAACCCAGGAAGATTAGTGATAAAAAGCTTTGTTTCTTTGATTCCATGTTTTAAAGACGAGATGGAGAAGGGGACAAAAAGTTGAAATGGAGATCAAATCCAGCATTAAAAAAGGGATGAAAACTATAGGGGTGCTCAAATTTTTCTTCCACGGGATACTGAACAGATTTTGAAATAGTGTTCAATGAATCTCTGGGTGTCTGTGCAATAATATTAACAAAGAGAATATCAGGTTTCAAGGAGGAAAGCCCCCATTGTTCCATTTCCATCTGAACTGACAGATTAAAGTTCTTAGCACATGGCCTTCTAAGCTCTTCTAAAAACCTATACTTAAAACCTGACATTACTTTGTGTTTAAACAATTACTGTGCAGATTATCTTAAATTCACTTGACCATGAGTTTTTGATATTGTTAAAATGGCTAATTAATTACTCATAGACTGCATGTAGTCAGCAGGTTTAGAGTAATTCCCTTGAAAGCAAATATTTAAAAAGGGATCCTGTACTCACTGAGTTCTCTTTCTTCAGATGCAATGAGCAAGGCTCAGCTGTGCTTCAGCCTAGAATCATAAAAGTTACAGAGAGTGGTTTATCTCGAATGAGATTCCAGCTACAATTGTCAAGCCTTAACCACTCAGCCATGCACACAGGAAGTTTTCCACTGGAGATCGTAATGGTCGGCCCTGCTTAACATTGTTGCACCCTGGGTCCAACAACAGAAGGAAAGTTAGGAGAAGAAAAACTACTTTTCTTGAATATAAGTAGTAAATATGTCTTTCTAGAGGTTGGAAAATTGGAAATGATCTCAAGACATCCATCTGACAAAACTTGGTTCGAGAAAGCTAAATATGCCAACAGGGGCTTCAGCATGCATCACGCATTATTACTTGGAGTAAAGCGCTACAAACTCTCGTTTATCCGTTATTAACTAAGAAGAAAGCCAAGGTAAACCCTTCTCCCCAAACTCTATCTTCAAAAGAAAGAAATAACAAAGTTGTGTGTGATGTTGGGGATACATCAAAACACCAGTAGAATTATGTTGGCTTAAGCTCATTCTTAAGATGTCAGCTTTATGTGACATTCCTGGCGGTGGCCCCGAAACACTTCAGAAACTTGGGGTACTTGTGCTCCCTCTGAAATTAAATTGCACAGTGTCATTTTTCTAGTTGTATTGTACTGCTTTCCTAACTAACCATCTCTAACCATTCCTGATAAATTTAAAGCCAAGGCTAAGTGTCGCGAGCCAAGCCCCATGTGTTTAAAATGATCTTTAAGTGCTCAAAGTTTTCTCTGATAAAACATGACTTTCGACTCCTCTCACTTTCCCCACACAACTTAACTTAATAAAATAGATAGAGTGAACAATCTGGCTGAGCATATTGATAAGACAAAACACTAGAAAGAGGTTGATTCAAGAAACCGCAGAGATCCTTATTTCTTAAAGTCATCACTACTTTGTGTTTCTAAACTTCTTATGAAAATAACTCGATTTCTAGCTGCAATATGTGCTGCTAGAGGCAAACCTAGATATACATAGTATCTGCTGAGCCCATGGTAGGATTTGAGGGGTGTGGGAATTAAATGAGATTTCAAGTACCTTGCCTATCACTGTTACACAGAAGACATTCAATAAGTATTCATTTCCTGTTAGTCCAGCATTAGAATAAATCTTTAGATTCTTTGTTTCTAGTCCTCTTTAAATATATTCAGCTCATTCTTTCATTCGCATACAGATTCTTTCACCAGATATTCATTCATAGTGTACCATGTGCCCAGCCCTATGTTGGGCTTCAGGATACAGTGATGAATAATAAATCCTGACCCCACAGAGCAACGAGTCTAGTGTTAGTGACATAGCAGAGATTGTTCCCCTGATAGGAGGGATGAAGTCGATAACTTGTATGAGAGAGGAGAGAGTTGGAAAAAGGCACTAGATGAATGAAAGGAATTTGGGGGGTCCCTCAATCTATTTCTCTTTGTGGTTCAGAGCTGGCCTCCATATCACCCTTGACTCTATGCCCAGAGGCCAAGGTGAGAATGATATCCCTTCCTTAGCTCTGACAAAATCCAAGGGTAGTGATGCCGGAGGAAACGCTGCCTTAAGACAAAGAAAAAGAACAAAACAATAACAATAACAAAATAAAAGCCTAGAAGCTAAAGAAAAACAAAATGTCTTGATTTGTGCATTTTTCTACAAAACCGATTTGTTCTGTGGCAGAAGGTAGAATCTGCGTTTGATTTCTACAAGATATGCAGTAATGGGTTATGTACTCCAGGGAAAAACTATTCTTAAGGGAGCAAGGACGTGATGGATTCACTTCCCCAGTGAGGTTTATACTGTGTGGCAGTTTTAGTGCGAGCAGGTATTTGGTCTATAAACTGGGAGAGCTCGGCATTAGCGGTAGCTCGTTTCTAAATGAAGAAGAATGCAGCTCTCTCTCTTGCTCTGGTTATTAGTCCTTCTGGGGATAAACAGGAAGATTAAGTGTTTTCCTACTGTTGTGTTTGCCTGTCACGGTAATGTGCACACGCCCCATTGGCAGCACCTTTACGCAGCCCAGAAGACCTGCTATTTGGTCGGAGCTGTTCATTGCGAGGGCAAGGTCTCATTGCGTGCTGAATGGAGTCAGGCTTATTTCCGCTCCTTGTTCAAAAGCTCCCTCTCTCAATTAGATGCTCTACGATTAGCTGCTTTGCAATTAGACACCGGATCTCTTAGTCTGTGAACATCCAGTTTCTTGGTCCCTGGAGGCCATTACATGCCCTCACTCCTCAAAGCCTGCTTGTTGCAGTTTAAATGGTGCTGAAGAGGCAGACCTGGCAACCGGCTGGCTTCACGGAGGGCCTCTGGTGCGGGTGGGTTGCTGGAGACCAAGGTCAGGTCTTCAGATGGGCTGGTAGCAGCTCAAGTTGTCAACTCCAAAAGTGACTTCATTCTACAGGCCTTATTCATATTAACTAATCTCATAAGAGACTGGCTGATAAATTAAAATGCCAATTTATTTATTTACTATTAGAAATATACTTCCCAAACAATATGTCTCTGTCAGCCATTCAGTTCAGTCTTGTCACACAATCAAAGTCTGGGAAACCAAATTACAGATCACGAGGTTTCTTGGTGAAGAGAAAAATAAACTCTCATACTACTCACTGTAGTGTAAATTGAGACAAATTTTCTGGAAGACAATGTTTTATTATGTGCAATCTTTGAACAAGCATGATGAGTTCTTTATTGTGTCTCCTATCACCCCTTGAAATTTATTCGGTGTTGGAATCTTGCCCCTGCTACTGGCTGAAAACTTGGCTGATCCCCTGACTTTTCTACTTACTCATCTGGAATAGAGTGGCCTATGGTCAAAGTCACACACACATGGCTCGATTCAGAAAAGAAGAGTATCAGTTCAAGCTATTTATTAATCAAACTTCAACCTTCATTCAGAGGTAGGACTTTGCCTCCCCTTCTCCCAGCTGACACCTGTGGTGGATGGCAGATGGGCCACCTATCTTTTGGACAGTGGTTTTGGTCACCTTCTCCAATTCTCTCTTTTCTTCTTTCTATTTGCTTATTGCATCTCCTGGACTCTCAGAGGATGGGACATAGAGAAGGAGGAAGATATTAAGCTTAAGGTGAGGGTCACTGTATTTCTCCTGCAACCCAAACCATGATGGGACCCCAAGCACAGCCTAGTCAAAGGCATCTTGGTCACAGATTCACTTCTCCTATACTTTCTACCTTTTCTGCCTGCATGATCCAAGGAAGGGAGACTACCTTTTTTTTCCATCCTTTGACACTTTTGTTCAGGCATCCAGCTTTGGTGTGGAACATCTGTTGCAGTTAAGATCCAGGTACATTAGTTTGTGTGCATCTATTGTCTCAGACTAAATGTCTAGAACTGGAAGTTCATGAGTGAGTGCTAGTAAGCACAGTGGGTGAGAGCGTGGGTTTTGGCATCTATTGTTTCCCATTGCCAGGATCAAACTGCACTTTTAACTTCCTTTTATACATGTATTGAAAGCTTTAAAGATGTTTATAATAATAGCAAATGTTTATTCAGTACTTCCTATATCCCAGACACTGTTCCAAGAGCTTTATCTGTACTAACAAGTTTAGTTTCTCAACAATCCTGTGAGTTATATATTATTAACTCCATTTTACAGGTAAAGATTCCGTGGCAAAACCAGACTACATAACTTGGCAAAAGTCACACTGCTAGAGTCTGATAGGTCTCGAATTCAATCCAAGCAGCCTGACTCCAGCACCCATACTCTTCATTGCTCTGCTTATTAATGCTCATGAACACAACAATTCCAGTTCTAGGAACTCAGTATGAAGAAGCAGACACACAAAATAATGTACCTGGATCTTAATTGCAATGTCTTTAATAACTCTAAAACACTGGATACGATTCTTATACTTGATAGTAAGAGATTGATTAAATAAAGCAATGTTCTGTTACTAGGTTAGAATCAAGGCCTTTAAACAAGTATTTTAGACGAATGTTCACACATAAAAAATGCAAAACCGCACGCTTAGTCAGAGAAATGCAAACGAAAGTAAGAACCAGATACCACTTTACATGCATCAGAGTAGAAACAATGAAAAGCAGACATATTCAGTGCTAGCAAGGATGCAGGTACAGGCACGTTCCTACACGGCTGGTGAGAGTGAGAATTGTTATGACCTTCTTGCAAAGGGATTTAATAAAGTCTTCTAAAATGTTTAATGATTAGAAATATGCAATCTTTGAACAACAGTCTTATTTATGAGAATCTATATTATAGAAAGTAAAGCATGTACATAAGGTAAAAATCTAGAAATAATTTATTATCTATCATAGGACAGTGGTGAGCTAATTATAGTATGTTCATGCTTTGTTATATTAATGCAGCTCTTTAAAATAATAAATTGGATCTTGATTTATTGACCTAGAGGATTGTCCATGATATATTATGTGAGAAAAGTTGCTTTTACGATAATGTGTAGGGCAAGATTTCATTTTGTGAAAACAAACAAGAATCTCTGTATATGTGTATGAAATTTTGTATAAGGGTGAAGAAAGTTCTGGATAGTTACAAATCAGGATATTAACTTTGGCTGTCTCAGGTGGGAAGCCTAAAGGGGGGTGTGTATGTATGTGGGTGTTTTTATGCATCCTTTTATTTTTCCATTAGTTTCAGCAAGCAATTATATTTAGAAATTAAATTTTAAAAATGATATTAAATGACAATGAAATATATTTATGATCTATTGTCAAATGAAAGAAAAAATATATAAATCCCATTTTGAAAGGCAATCCAAATATATATATATTATATACATATATATATACATAG
>NW_006442484.1:56960145-57028232 GCF_000325575.1 Pteropus alecto
TATATTTGTTTATGTGGGTGTAGAAAAAATACCGGAAGGATTATAAAGTTCAAAATACTAACAGAAATTTCTTAATCATGGATTTTTATAGTCTTCGTGTTTTACAAATATCAAGCAATTAACCTATATTCATTTTATGAAAAAATTATTAGAAATAAAATGAGGAACTGGTTGTTAATAAAGACAAAAGATTAGAATTGATTTGAAGTGAATATTTTTAAAGAGGGTAATTGGTAAAGTTTGGTAAGTTTGGTAAAAATTGGTAAAGCAAAAAATTTTTTTTATTATGTTTGTTGAGGTAACATTGGTTAAAACAATTATATAATTTTTAAGTATACATTATAATTTGACATCTATATATTCTATTGTGTGATTACCACTTAAAATCCAGTTTCCTTCCATATATTTGATCCCCTTTACCCACTTCACTCTCCCCTTACCCTCCTATATTTAACCCTCTTTACTCCGTCTACATATCCCCTCCTCCTTCACCTCCTACCCTCTGGTAACCATTAGTCCATTGTCCATGTCCCTGAGTCTCTGTTTGTCCTGTTCCTTTGTTGCTTTTAGGTTTATATCCCACATATAAGTTATATCATGTGATTTTCAACTTTTTCTGTCTGGCTTATTTCACTTAGCATGATTATCTCGAGGTTCATCCATCCATATTGTCACAAATGGCAGTATTTCATCTCTTCTTAAGGCTGAGTAATATTCCATCGTATATATGTACCACAGCTTTCTTAGCTAATCATCTATTGTAGGTCACTTCGGTTGCTCCCATGTCCTGGCTACTGTGAATAATGCTGCTATGAACATCAGTGTGCAAATATCTTTTTGGATATGGGTTTTCAAGTCTTTGGGAGTAAATACCCAGTAGAGGGATTGCTGGATTATATGGTAGATCAATTCTTAGTTTTTTGAGGAATCTCCATACCATTTTCCATAGTGGTTGTCCATATTTCAGTCCCATCAGCAGTGTATGAGTGTTCATTTTTCTAAAATGGAGCAAAATTTGAACGACCTTAGCAATGGTACATTTGAATAGTTAAGTGCTAAAAACGCTCTCGCCATTAGAGGGCGACATCTCCTGTGCGGTTAGCCAACTATCTTGTCACAACACATGACCTAGAAAGATTAGGGGGAAGATCAAAGTTTGAGATTTCTTTGGTTTCATAGAGGCAACATTTTCAATCTAAAATGCTCTGGTTTACTCCAAAGAATGATTAGATAGATTGATCGAATGATCGAAAGATAAAGCATTTGGAATAAAAATTTAACGAGAAATGAAGATGAATCCAGGAAGATGTGTGGATAATGCAGGACATAAACTGAGCGCAGAGGTGGATGTGGTACAGTTGATGGCAGCAGAATCCTGACCCAGGACACGGCCAGGCTTCATGCGTTAAAGCCATGAAGCCCCTGAATACATCCGTCGAGGACAGCAGAGACATGTTTTGTGTTAAAAATTGGCCTTAACTCTTTTAGTCAAAGGCACATGGTGTTTGTGCCATTTGTCAGTTGGCATCTGCAGAATTTTGTAGGGTATGTTTGGCGGGAGTCGGGGAAATATATGCAACATTCATCAAACCCTCATAGTATTAGGAGGGAAGGTGGTTTAGGAAAAATAAATTCTTTTCTTTTGTTCCTCATCTAGATAATATCCAAACCAAATTAGAGAAATAAATGTAATGACAGTTAAAACCCTAAGCTTCTTGGTCACTTAAAACTGCGGTTGAAGTTAACCCTCATTGATCAGACTATATCGTAAAACTGAAGCTGTGCAAGGCCAAAGACCAGAATTCTTGCCTTTTTTTTTTTTTTTTCTGTTTTAGAGGGATCCCATTCAGGAAGGGGATTGCAATGTGAAATGAGGAAGAGATAGTAATTTATTTCTTACTGTCTGTGATGTCCGTTGTACAGTTTTGAGCTCCTTTGTTGTGGGGAGTGTCAGTGGTCCCTGATTGGTTCCATATAACCAAGAGGCGGGGAGTTTCAGTTAGGGGCTATAGTGCTGCTTATTGCGGCTGCTGAGTGCTGGTATTTCCTGGAAGGCTGAGTAAATGGTGAAATGGAACGCTTTTTGCTTTTATGTCCCCTTTTCTCTGATATTTTCAGTTGTTAACTCAAGGTAGAAATAGGCCAAAATAAAAACTGAAAATAAGAGCTTCAAGTAAAACATCCGTTTGGCCTAAGCCAAAGAGAATGGAAAACCCAGATTTCTGGCTATTCAACATCAATTAGAACAAATATTGTGGAAGATTTTTCTGATTAGGCACTTCTGGAGAAATCCATGACATGTGATCAAGAAATAATCATAAACCTAAGAGCCGATATTTAAAAAGAGCTTCCTGGTTTATGCTTTCTTTCTTCCTCCTATTTCAGAGGATCAGATGTGAGTTCCCTTCACAAAGGCACTCCAGCACCACTTCTCTTCAGCTCATCCTCCTGTAATCCACTGACTTTTATCTCTGGGCTCTCTTTGTCCCCAGGGCCATTTCCTCTGCCCATAAACACACTCTAGTTTACTTCATCCTTTAAAACCAATGATCCACCCAAGCCGGAAAACCTGCCCTCAACAGCCAACACTTTTTTTTTTTTTACCTCCTTTCTGTAAATCTAATTCACTAGAAATGTAGTCTGAACGTTCTTCTTTTCCTCTCATTTTCCCCTCAATCATTTCCAAACTAACTCTCACTTTCATTTCTCTGTTGAAGGTAAAAATGACCTCAGATTGCCAAATTCTCCTCCTCCCTGAGCACTAAGGCATTTGACATTTCTATTGCTTCCTCTTTCTTTGAATTTTTATTTCTTGGCTTTTGCAATATCAATCCCTTTTGTTTTTCTCCGATTTTTCTGGCTCAATCTCATCTGCCTGTCCTTAGAATCAAGTGTTTTCCAGATTCTTCCATTCTCTCTTTTCTCCGGCTTTGGAATAACAGAGTGACATTTATTCATTTCAGGTACTATGATAAAACCCAGGATGCAAGATGACTAAAACATTACCACCTACTAAAAATCCTTGGACATATTCTCTAATATTTCCTAACCTCGATTTTCTCATATAAAGACAGGTATCATAAATATGTGAGGTCCGGACCTGCATTCCCGGCTCCCTGCTCTACATCCCCAGCTGCGAGCCCGACATGACCAAAAGCAGATGACTCAATGCCTCACCCTCAAACTCTTCCTCCCTCAACAGTCCCTGCCATGATAATGGCAGGCACATTTCTTCAGTCTAGACACAGCTAGACACCGGAGAATCATCCTACATTTCTCTTTTCTTCAATGTCCACATTGGATAAATCTCCAAGTCGATTATTTGTTTTTCAGAAATATTGTTTAAATACCTGCCACTTCTTCACTGTCTGACCCAGACCTTCTCATTTCCCATCTGGCAGATACTACAATGGGCTTTGCTTTACTTCAAGATCTACATCAGCCCCCAAATCCATCCTCCACAATGCTGTCAGAATGACTATTTATAAATACAAATCTGATCACGTCTAATCTGCTCTAAAAGACTTCAATGGCTCCCCATTGTCTAAAGGGTAAAGTCCAGACCATTTGTAAGACGCTTCCTATTTGTTTGCAGTCCCCGTTTACAGTCTCCTATCTTGTCTCCTCCCGTCACCCAGTCACTCTTATTTTAGCCACATGTGCTACTGGATGTTCCCTGAGACGAGTGAGGTCTCTGTGTCTTGTTTATGTTTATAATAGTGCTTTTCTCTTATTCCTCCATGGGGTAACATTCTCCTGGGTTTCAAGACAGAGTCCAAAGGCCCGTTCTTCTGTGAGACTTTCTTTGATGAAAGAATAAAGGAAAAATAAAGTACTCCCTGTTCTCTGGCATGTTCACAGAACTTTGTTCCCCCTTCTTTTTTGTGCCTCTTCAGGTTGCATTCATAGATGGTTGAGAGTTATCTGTTTATGAAATAAGGACTGTTTCTCAGGCATTTTACCATCCCAATAGCTTATTGTGGTCCTGTGGCCAGCACTCAACAAACGTGTGTTCCATGAAAGGAGGAATGACAAAAAAAAAAAAAAAAAAAAAAAAGCCTGTAGAATGCCAGTAGGCCCAGGGTTATGTGGCAAAGCCAAGTATGTTGATGTGAGCATTGAAGCAATTTTTGTTCTTGGTCCCAACAGATCCCAGAACATTCACCTCTGCCACTAATTCCGAACCTGTGACATTCAAGAGTCCAAGGAGCAAAGCCATGAAGGGAATATTTTGTCCACATGGGGGTAGCACAGTCACTTCCACATTCTAACCGTGGTCTCTGGGTCTAGCCAGCTTTCTCACTCTGAGGGTCTATTTCTAGACAGAATTACGGACCCAACTTCTTCCCAACTTCCAAGGCCCAAACTTAGGAATCTAGTTATCCTTTGCCACTTTTTCCTGGGCTACTGAACTCAGATCGAGAGTAGAAGTTCTTAATTTTAAGGTGACTAAAACAAACAAACGAAAATATGAGTGGGGATTAATTGTAAATTGCTTGCTCCCAAGCACTGTGCTAAGTTTAAATCACCCACTGTGTTCCTAAATAATGAAGATGCTTCTCCAAAGAAATAGCACATCATGCACCCAGATGGGCTATGCCTTTTTTTTGTGGGTTCCCAGATGTGTATGATGAGCCGCATCAATGCTCCCTAGGGCTTTATGCCTGTTAAAGACAAATGGGTGATTACTCCCAGACCCATGCATAGTACCAGCATCTCTAGTGTCAATAGTAATACTAATTTTACCACAAAATTTTTTTTCTGCCACATTCCTACTTTCAAAAGCAGGCAACCACATCTGTGACCAGTATGACATTCCTTTCCACTTGTTTTTAACAATGCCTCTTGAGTTAGTTTGTGAAAAGATTCTCAACTAAGATTTTTTTCTATCTTCTAAAGTGTTTATTACTAGAAGATTCAACTTTCAGATTTTCTGAAGAAAATTCTTTCCTAGGAAAGGTAAGAGGTTAAAAAAGATGTAGCTAAAATTAGATTCGTTTTTGGCTCTGCGAAAGGGATTGCAGCCATGGCAATAGTCAGAAGCAATAACTTAACAAATGGCTTCAGAAATGAGCTCTTCTCTGTGATTTGAAAGCTCTTCACGAATCCTATTTTATAATTACCGCCTGATTTTCATGGGGCACTTTAGAACTTGAGTATCTCCCAGTTCCATTCCTTGGGTGAACTTTTTGGTTAACTGTGTCTGATTTGGTGCATTGCACTAAACTCTAGCCCTATAGTTTGTTTGGTGATGACTATTTAATTATACCTGCCAGCCTTCAGAAAATCAATGATTAAGAATTATAATACTTTGTTTTATTAATTTGCCTGTATTCCTTTTCATCTGAGGAAATCAGAGTGTTTCCTCTTCATCTGCAGTATACCTAGAGGAATTTGGTAGTGAGGGTTAAGAGAAAGTAAAGTTACAATGATGGTAACTGACCTCCCCAAGGTCATTCTAAGTCACCAGCAATTAGGATAAAAATTTGAAGATTCGGGTGGCCCGTTTTGCTTAGCTAAGATGAACTTTGACCATAACATTTAAACTATATTGTCTATCATCATAGAGGCTCAATCGGTCCTTGCCTCTGCGAGCGGGAAATATTATGTCTGTGCATATAAGTGTGTGCCTGTATATATACAGGAAATACTTCACCTCGCAGTTAGCACTTTCAATCTCTGAAATGCAGAGAGCACAGGAGAGCTGGACCAAAGCTGGTTCACAAACTTTCAATTATTCTTTGAGATTCTCATGCTCTTTACCAAACAACAAAACCCATAAAAATTATTGAACAATCTGTGGCTAACATTGAGAATTTAGAATGCTATAATTTCTACTTTTCTTAAGAAAATCTTTGTTTAAATGAGGCTGCATGTTCTGTTGAAATGAAAGGAAAGGCGAGGAGATGAAAGGGGCAGTGCTGATCTAGAGTCTAATTAATGTTGCTACTGATTTCTGTGTAATTAGCAGTGAATTTCTATTCTCTAATAAAGTCGATTGTTTCTGGAGTATGGGGTGTGGGGGTCATGGGGGATGGAAGAAGGGTGGTTCTGGAAAGATATGACCCCACATGATTGGTCAGGTAAAACGTGCACCTGCTACTTGAGATGACTAGTAGGAGCTGAGGAAATGGATAAAAGTAAATGTCTTCTCCAGAAACAAAGAATCAGGCTAGAAGCTGTGGGCAGAACTTGTTTCTACTCTTTGTACTGTGATACTGAAAGGTATTGGACTGACGTATAAAATGTGACACTAATCTGATCATCTAGGTAGTGTGAGGATAATATGTATTGTGGGGAGATTTTGTTCTATTTTCTGGGCCCTGAAGGATCTCCAAAATTGTTCAGCTAAATTTAGGTTGTCCCTTTAATTATCTCTTTACCATCACTACCCCATTACAGCCTCTGAATGATGGCTTTGTGCATTTTTCACTTACGGGTAATGAACTGCTCTCTTAATCTAGTCCCATCATTCAACTTTGTTCCAAGGAGTTTCTTCATAGACAATTTCCATTTTAATCAGGAGTGAATGGGACTATTGCTTTTAAAGTAGACCATCTGTGTGGGTTTACCAGGAATGTTATCAACTTTGATCTTTATTCAATTTAACTTTCTGCCAGAGCTTCCAGTAAAGTTTTTTCAGGCCTACAGAAAGCTGAGCTTCGTGCTCAGGGTGTAGGCAATTCCCTTGCACTCCCCGTGCCAGTGCACATGCTCCACCCCAAATGAGGTCATTTCTTTTTCTGAGTCCCCAGGTGGAAGGGGTGGGGGAAATCAGTTGGGAAGATAAGAGACTGCAATATTGGTGATAGTCTAGGTGACAGTGGGATCTGAGAATCTTCTTCTGGAAGAGCCTGAAGCAAGTCTTCAACAACTCCAGTTTAAGACCCTTGGGATAGCAAGGTCATCTTAAATGGCCACTGTCCCCGACACTGTTACAGTCTTAAAGCCCTGATGCCAGCCTGGGCTGAATGTGCTGGGCAATACAGTGACGTAATCGTGGGGACAGGTCTAGGCAGTGTCCACTCTGCAGCAGGATTGGGAGGCATGTGGGGAGTATCCCCAGGGGTGTTGGCAACAAGTTTGATGGGTTGGGCAGCAGGCAGAGGCTTCCAGCACCCAGCTTGTGCAAACCACAGAGCAGGCTTTGCTTTTATAGCTTCCAGATGAGTTCTCTGGACTTCTAAGTGGAGCAATATGTTGCCTGAGGATCCCTCTAGGTTTAATGAACGCCCCCTGCTTTCTGTCCAGGGATGTGCTGCCCTTCCCATCTTCTAACTCAGTTGTCTTCTACACTTGGACAGGAAATCTTGACTAGCGAAGATCCTAGTCTCTTTCGTTCTTCTTCTTCTTTGAAAAAAAAAAACAAACTTTATTGAGGCAATTGACATATAATAAACTGCACGGAAGCAACTGATATACATTAAACTGCACAGATTTAAAGTGTATAACTTCATAGATTTTGACGTATGTATTTACCTGGCAAACTGTTACCTCAGTCAAGACAATGAACAGATCCTTCACCTTAAAAGCTTCATAGCGCCCCTTGGTAGCCCCTCCTTTTTGTCCCCATCCCTAGACAACCACCATGACTATAGATTCCTTGGCATTTCTAGGATTTTATGTAAGTGGAATCACCTTTTATATTTTTTAATCTGGTTTCTTTCACTTAGCATAATTATTTTGAGATTCATCCATTATTGCATGTATCAGTAATTCATTCCTTTTTATTGCTGAGTAGTAACCTAATGTATGGACATATCACTATTTGTTAACCTGTTGAGGAATCATTGCCTTTGTTTTGTTTTACAAAATAATAAAGTGTTAGAACTGTAAGGGGCTTTACAGATCACTTAATCTAAGAAAATCATTGTACAGATTAGATAACTGAAGCCAGAAGAAAACTAAAGAATTTCCTTAGAGGTTGTTTAAAATTCAGATTCATATCTCTTCCTGCCATTCGATTCCAGTGATGGGGCAGACCTAGGATTCTGTACTTTTAACAATAACCTATAGAAATTCTAATTGAGATATGTGGTCTACTCTGTTTAAGATATCAAATCAAATATTTTAAAAAAATTTTCAAGGTTATAGAAGGTTGGGAGCAAAGGCTGGATTTAAATCAACAATTTTTGGTTTTAAGTTCAGGGCTCCTTCCACTACATCATTCCAACATCTAATAACATCTGACACACGAAAGCTGGACACTGTTTGGTAGCATGAAAGATAATGCCCAGCTCTAGGACTCATCTGTTCCCAAGAGAGGGCACTGATAACCAATCTATGTATGTATGTGTGTGTATGTGTGTGTGTGTATGTATGTGTGTATGTATGTATTTTCCCTTCCTTCCTTCCTTCCTTCCTTCCTTCCTTTCTTTCTTCCTTTCTTTCTTTCTTTCTCCCTCCCTTCCTTCCTTCCTTCCTTCCTTCCTTCCTTCCTTCCTTCCTTCCTTCCTTCCTTCCTTCTTTCCTTCCTTGTTTTAGTCACCTAAGTTGCAAATATGAAAGGCCATTAAATGAGAAAACCATGGTATGAAGAATTAATTTATTTTGATAGAAAGACAAGGTCTCCTAGAGAAATTTCTTGATTTTATTGCATTTTAACAACCTTGCCCATAGATGGTTTTTCTTAGTGACTTCTGTGTTTACTTTTGTGACCCAGTACTTTCTCTCAGTGGCCTTTTCAAAACTGTAGAGACACTTGGGGCTGAATAGAACATGCAAAGTCTAGGATGCTGAATATTTAACTGGAGCTGATGAAACTTTGGCCTTTAGGAATAAAAACAACAACAAAAAATGTCATCCAAGTAATCTTATTCCCTACCCCTTTCTGTTGGACTTGTTAGGGAGTATGCCATAAAACCTCATTTGGTATATTTTTTCCCTTTGGTTATTATAATTTCAGTGATCTTTGGGCTGCCCTCCTCCAAATTCTGAATATTTGAACTCAGACAGAAAGTCTTAAACCCTGACTTGATACCTAAGTGGCTACGGGGATTAACAATAACATATATAAAGTCTCTGGTCCATAAATGGTCGCTAAAGGAATCTCAGATATACAAGAGTCAGGCATGAAGGAGATGGAAACTTTTGGACTTTACTTTTCTTTTTGACAAGAGGACTTTTCCAGAACAATTGAAACTGGATCATTAGAATGGAGAGTGATGACCACCTACTCATTAGGGTGGCTCTATATCTTCTGCTCTACTACTGTGTGTCTACCTCATTTGTCTACATGTTTATTGTAATTATGGAGCCTGAGCCTTTGAAGCATTCGTGAGAGTCATAAAGCTAACTGGGTGAGTGTTGAATTGTGAAGGGACTCCAATATACTTGTGAATTTAGCTATTTTAGTGTTGCTGCATTTGAAACACTGCATATAGAATATGCATATACAGAATGACAAATGATTTCCATGAGTCTGACAAGGAAATGAATGTCGTTACTTTATGGTCACACTTCTGTGACAGTATAAATTTATTTTGCCAAAACGTATATCTGTGTTTATGCATATATACATGCTCCTTGATGGCCTATTTCTATACACAACCCAAAATAAATACAATAAAAACTGTCTTTTTACAATCCAGTTAGTTATTTCTTGCATGTGTTATGACAGAATCATTCACTGTGATTTCTGTTCTTGGGTAATGAGAAGCTATGATAGACATTAACAGAAGAGGCTTCAAGTAGAAAGTTCCCCCAGATTTTCTCACCACCTTCCTCCAAATTTGATATGCTGTGATGTTTTTAGTCTTATTATTATAGTGTCTGGGTGGAGATGTTGAAAAGAGATGAAGTGCTGGCATCTAAAAATGAGTAAATAGCTGTCAAGAGAAATTCTGAAGAAGTGTCCTAATGCTTGGAGAAGGTTTAAAGAGTTCATTCTTGGCACTGTTGCCTATAATCAGTAATTAGTAACCCATTGAAATGACATTTGTTAAATACCTACATTATAGATAAAGACTATTGAAATTACATTAAGCCAGTGGGAAAACATACTGCAATATTCACTCCGTAATAGATTCCATTCTCTGGGAGTAGGTAGTTAGCCTGAAGCCAAATGGTTCTTGGGAATCAATAACCTAATTAGCCCCAGGAGATGGGGATTTCTAGACTTAATAGAGTGGTACAGTTGCTTGAACATCTACCCATGGGCACCCACCTTAGTAGACAGATCATTTTTTTGCAGGCTTTAAAAGTCAGAAGCATTCAGAAAACAGCCCTCAAGGTGTTGAACAACTGTTTATCAATATTACAGCTAGACTCATTGCTGTCCCTGCCTGAAGCTTTTCCTGAAGTCTCCTTCTAGTCAGTCAGCTCAGGTTTCATCTGGTTAATCCCACTGAGCATCAGAGTCCCTTTGCTGCTGTAGCTTTTCCTCAGTCCAAGGAGAGGGGAGAAATGTTTAGATTTCTAAGAGGCCCGTGTATTTCAGCATACTGAAGCAATATCAGACATATGTGGGAAAAGGAAGCAAATTGTTTTCCTTCTTTAATGCAGAGATGAAAAATATCTGTAAGTTTCTCAGGCTCAGGTAAAATTTAATATGTATGTTTCTGCTGCATGGCTTAATGGACTGCCAGGTGTGTTAAGGAAGTTAGCTGATGACAATCGGGTGTGTTGGCAATTTCTCATGTCCAGTGGCGCTCAGTCTAGGCAGGTAGTGGATGCAAAGCATAGGGTTTATAAGACCAGGCCCCAATAAAACTCAAATTAGAAGTTGTCTTTGCTAATGTCAATCTCTTTTCCTATCAATCAAAATATTTGTGACAAACTTTTAACTAGACTCACAAAGAAAAAAGAGAGGCCCACTATCTTACACCGTACACAAAAATTAACTCAAAATGGATTAATGTAAGACCCAAAACCATAAAACTCCTAGAAGAAAGCATAATTGGTAAGCTCATTGACACCAGTCTTGGCAATGATGTTTTTGACTTCAACACCAAAAGCAAAGGCAACAAAAGCAAATATAAACAAGTGGAATGACATCAATCTACAAGCCAAGGAAACCATAAACAAAATGAAAAGGCAATCTATTAAATGGGAGAAAATATTTGTGAATCATTTATTTGATAGGGGGTTAATATCCAAAATACATAAAGAACTCATACAGCTCAATACCAAAAATAAAATCTGATTAAAAAATGGGCAGAAGGTCTGAAGAGACATTTTCCCATAGAGGACATACAGATAGCTAAAAGATAGATAAATAGATGCTCGATATCACTAATCATCAGAGAAATGTAAGTAAAACCACAATGAGATAATACTTCACACCGGTCAGGATGGCTTTTATCACAAAGACAAGAAATAATAAGAGTTGGCAAGGATGTAGACTGTAACACTGTGTACTATTTGTGAGAATGTAAACTGGTGCAGCCATTACAGAAAACAATATGGAGGTTCCTCAAAAAATTAAAAATTAGGCTATGATATGATCTAGCAATTCCATTTCTGAGTATTTACTTGAAGAAGATGAAAACACTAACTTAAAAAGATATCTTCACTCTCATGTTCATTGCAATATTATTTGTAATAGCCAAGACATGGAAACAACCCAGGTGTCCATCAATTGATGAATGGATAAAGAAATTGTGTGTGTGTGCGTGCGTGTGTGTGTGTAATGGAATATTATTCAACCATAAAATAGAATGATATCTCATCATTTTTGAACACATAGATAGACCTTGAGGGCATTATGCTAAGCAAAATAAGTCAAAGATAAATATTGTATGACCTCACTTATATGTGGAATCTTATAAAAAGAAGAAAAAAACCAAGTCTATAGATGCAGGGAACAGATTGGTGGTTGTCAGAGGTACTGGGGTTAGGATGGGTGAAATGCGTTGAAATGGGTCAAAAGGTACAAATGTCCAGTTATGAAATATATGGCATAAGATGTAATGTACAGCATGGTGACTATAATACACAGTTAATAATACTGTGTTATATATTTGAAAGTTGCTAAGAGAGTAGATATTAAAAGTTCTCACCATGAGAGAAAAATTTTTGTAACTATATATGGTGACAGATGTTAACTAGACTTATTGAAAATCATTTTGCAATGTATACAAATACTGAATTATTGTGTTGTATACCTGGAACTAATATAATGTTATATGTCAATTATAAGAAAAATAAAAAAGAAAATGTGAAAGTTAATGGTGGTCTGAGTTATGTTGGTGGCATATGATAGAGGTAAAGGAATGAACTCAAAATTATCTAAAGAGTGTTTGGTGACTGTACTAGTTTTCTAGGGCTTCCGTAATAAATTCCTGCAAACCTGGTGGCTTAAAAGAACAGAAATGTATTCTTTCATAATTCTGGAGGCCATAAATCTGAAATCAAGGTGTTGCAAAGACTGCTTTCCCTTCAAGGCTTTAGGTGAGAATACCTTCCTTGCCTCTTGGCTTCTGGCGACTCTGGGCATTCCTTGTCCTGTGGCTGAATGACTCCCATCTCTGTCTGATATTGACATGGCCTTCTCCTACTCTATCTTCTGTCTCTGTCAACTCTCTTGCCTTGCTTTTATAAGGACACTTGTCATTAGATTTAGGGACCATCGAGATAACCCAGGATGACGTCATCTTGAGATCTTTAACTATATCCGCAAAGACCCTTTTTCCAAACAAGGTCACATTGACATATTTGGAGCTTAGCATATGAACATTTCTTTTAGGAGATCACCATTCAACTCACCATAGTGACCTTCTGCTTATGTTAGTTTGGTTGAGAAAGTGCCAGTGAGGGTGAATCCCAAATCTCTGATCTGGACAGATGGGAAGATTGTGACAAATATTTAGAGAGGAAACAATAGAAGAGATGTTGTTTTTGTCTTTTAGTTTTGGACACAGAGTTTAAAGTGAGGGATAGAGAAAGTGGAAAGTCTACTTTACCATTTTGCCTCATTTCAATGTAGTCTTGAAACTTCCAGTAATGCTGTCAGTGTTATTTAATTGAAAATAGATAAAAGCTACAGTATTTCTGAGTTGGGCTTTAGATTATTATATCGCTTTTGTAAAACTTTATTTTACAAATATTTCAGAATGAACAGTCTGATATATGAATGTAAGTAATTTTTCTATTATATTCTAGCAGCAGTTAGTTAATATTTGATGTATCCTGATCAGGAATCCACATTCCGCCATGCTTACCAGGCACTTTAAATATTGCTATGGAAATCTGCACACGAGGATTTGCTAATTAGCATAAGAAATAATTTTTCACTGATGAAATGAGTAGTGTTCATCATATAAGTTGACTCGCAAGTTCAACCACCCTTGCATGAAAACGTGGGAATCTGGCAAGTGCAGCCACCCAATTCCTTTGGAGAAGCCCTCAGGTGTAGAGCTCTTTTACTCCCAGGCCCCACACTTCACAGAGCTTTGCAGTCTTATCAGAATGTTGCCTATTCCCACTATTAGAATATCATGGCATCGGCCTTCCGGAGAACCTTTCATGCAAAGTGCCTGTAGGAGTGTCTGAGGACAGAGAATGGAACTTGTCCAAATTTAGCAGTTTTAGTTGACTGTGTTTCTGTGCCTGTTTGCTGTTCAATGTTTGAGCATTGACAGAATTTGGCTTAAGTCTTTCATCTTAGCCTACCACATCTTGAAGAGAAATGGGAAAGCCGAGGTCAACTCACCTACCTCCAATCCCCAGAGGATGTTGACCAAAAGTTTTATTTACCAAATGTCTCAGGCATTTGTTGAATGAACACATTAGCTTCGATAAGTTTGCAAGAGAATCTCTTGGCCTTTGAGCCCAAATCCCTGGAAGGACTGTTGACAATACACTCTCCAGGCATTTAAAGAAAGAGAAGGTACCTACAGACTTGGATAAAAAGATAGACTGGGTGATCTCTTCATCCATAATGTGATGACAGTGGTTTGCCTGAAACTGGGTATAGTATATTCACTGCATAAAAAAATAGAATTCAATGACTTCTCTGGAGAAGTTGAATCCTCTAAAAGGAGTTCCCAGAATGAAAAATATACTATATACACAATAAGCTCAGTGTTTGTATACATATATATATTTGCATCTGCATTCACAAATAGAGAGTGACACATCTATTTCAGAAATTCTTTAGCCTTAGCAAGATTTTCTACACACACACACACACACACACACACACACACACACACACAGACACACACACACACACACACAGGCCTGAATGAGAGCAGATAGCCTTTCTGGTGATTTGTAAATGATGCTTCAAAATTGAAAGACTAATGAATGATTGTTATTTGATATTTGCTCCTATAAATGAATAGTATTCTTGATGATTCAATTAATAGTTATTACTAAAAAAATAATAGCTTTCAAAATTCCATTTATTAAACTTATGTATTTCTAAGGAGTTACAATAATGCTTCATTACTGTGGAAACTACAAAAGGGAACAGTGATAGTAATTTAACAGTACTGTTGGTTCTGTTTATCATAAAGTTGCCACTAGGTTTACACTTAGGAAGGTGTCCATAATTGCAACGAACAGAAGGCATTTATTGAAAAGAGACCATATAAGTATTATAAATGTATATTAAGGATAAAATTCTCTAAAACATTTTGTTTCTAAGAGTAAAATTTGCATATGGAAAAGAAAATGGCTTTCATAATGAGGGAAATGTGTCAATTTTAGGGAAGACTGCAAGCAAAGAATATGAAATACTAGCTACCTATTTATAACATTTAGTTAAATTTTATTTTCTCCCTATTTTTGGTGAAGGAATTAAAAACTAGGCAGAAACAAGAAATGTGTTGAAAATTTTTATTGGAATTATTTTTCTAAAGAAATTTGTGCAATAACTGAAGCATAATTATTTAGAATTGAGACTTCTTTTGAAGTAGAGCCAGCTAGTATAGCATAGCTACCCCAAATCTTAGGTCTGAACAGTGTGAGAGGCTATTAGCCAGAAAGTCTTATTCTGATGGGAAGAGGAAGTGAGGGCAGATAAGGAAAAGAAAATGGGGCAAAAGGAGGATACAAACCCAGTGAAAATCCAATGAAAAAATAGTGTAATCATGGACTCAAAGAATCTTAGCAGCAAAGGTTTCTTAGAGGTCACCTAATTGTGTCCCCTCAACCTTACTGCAGGAAGTGGTCACCCTGGCCCACCTCCACTTATGGTAGTATTTACAATTATACTGCTCTAATTGGTACAATGCTTTAACCTCATGTTGAGTCCAACTACTTCCCTTTAGATTTGATGGGCCCTGGTTCTGTCTTCTGTAATACCTGGATAACTCTTCTTCTTTGGCCTGACAGCCTTTCAAATATTCAAGACAACTGACATTTCCCTTCCCTGTCTCAAAATAAATATATAATCAGGAATAGTTATATATGTCTGAGGTTTTGGATGGCAGGGACATCCTAGGGAGTGTCACACAGCCCCATCTACGTGATGGAGGGGAGACAACATGGCAACCTACAGAAAAGTCCTAAAATAGATTAATAGATTTATTTGTCCTAATCTCACTTTGTTTGGTCAAAAGCCTTAAGAAAAAAATCCTAAAGCTATTTTGAATACTTTATTCTTAATTGAAAGCTGAATAAAGTCTGAGAGTCATGAATTGTGATATGATTTTTAAATTGCTACTTTCCTTCATTATTAACCCAGTTTTACATCCTTGGTTTCATGATGCAAAGAGAATGAATTCAAGGCAAATAAAAGATTATCTTGATGTTTTGGTAATGCTTAGACCAAACAATAAATGATTATTTTATATTAAAACTTTTAAAAATAATCCCGGGGACACAGCCAAACGGGGACTTGTAATTTGAACGTAAAATAGTAGTAAGTATAGAAATCACTCAATCAACATTCTTTTGGATATCGACTAGTTGTATGTTGTCTGAACTTTACTTTACAACACTTTAATGTAGACAGTGACTCAGTTTCAGTGTACAGTATTAGTGTCAGCGGACAGCCAAGCGATGGTGAGTTACACCTTGAACTGCCCTGACTAGGAATACACTATGAGAATGGTCATCTGACATTGGAGAGACAGAAATCAGATCCACACTCCCCGAGGAGCTATTCCAACACTTCAGCTAGTTTTCTTCTTAATTTTTAATCAACACTGGAGATTTTTTAAGTTATTATATTACTAGAAACATGTTTATGTTTATTAGAAATGATTTCTTTATTGATAAAGTTAGTGCTGATAAAATAATGTGTATTTGCTGAAAATATCTCATAATCCCAATAACGATAGCCTTCCGAAAGGAACTCCTGACTTCCAACTCTGCTCCATTGGTTCAGATCTGGAAGATTTTGGTTGTTTGACTCATATTAACAAGTTAGATAAATCTTGCCACTATAATAAACCTTTCAAGGAGCCAACAGAATACCTAAAAGGGTAGAGATCTGGGACTTTGTCAAGTTTACAGAAGAGTTTCCATGACAGTTTTTGTGTCCTTGCCTGTATGTGTGGCGGAATTCTGAGATTAATTTACATTGTATCATTCTTCCTGGTAACAAGGCTACGGGAGGAAAGATATTGCCCTCACCCACCCCTAGCTATTGAAGATATGTTAGTTTGGATTATTGTTCAAAAACAGTCACTCTCTTCCCAGACTCCCCCACCCCCAAGTAAGGAGTACACTTTCCAATCCTTTGGCCATGGGATGGCCACCAGACATGTTTTAGCCAATGTGATAGTTTCATGACACAAATATGCTTGTGCAGGAGCCTCGCCCTCTCACATCTCCGCCAAAGTCCATGAGAGGAACGTGCCCTAGGTGGCGCTCTGGGACAAGAAAGCTGAGAAACACAGAGACCCTACCCAGACCCAACCTGCAGCACGGAGTTGCCAGGCCATTAGATGAATCACGGCCCGGACCCACAGAGAGACTTAAATGTTTTTTGTTGAATACCACTGAGATATGGTGGTTGCTTGTTATGTGGCAATCGCTGACTGATGTTTGAGGCTACTAATATTTACCCCCAAATCTAATAATCGCGAATGTCCAAATCAGATTAGGAACTAAGCACGTTATAAACGTTGCTTCATTTAATTCTCATATAAAATCTGAGAAGTGGACATTATTTTTCCTATCGTATAAATAAAGCAATCAAGGCTAAAAGAGATGAAATAACTTGGCTCAAACCGCACAACTAGGAAAAAGAGAGAGTTTTGATCTAGACTGTGGAGTCTATCCTCTCCCACTACACTTTATCGCTCATTCTTGGGAACTTGCTTAGATTGAATTGAATTGTAACTAAAGCTGTATTCATGCAGACAACAAGAGGGGCAAAAACTGAACCCACGAATCAGTGGTGGTCAGTCATGTGCACGTGCATTCATTCCACACTTTTAATGAGCATCTACTATGTGCCATAGCACATAGTCTTGGTAAGTCCTAGATATTTAATGAGCAGTATGACAGACACTGGCCTTGCCTTCACAAGGGCTTACATTCTTATCTCATTATAGATGTGTTTGTTAAATACATGCTTCAAGTTTTGTTTGTGTTGTAGGTATTCCGGCCTCATTTTACACTGTATATATAAATGACAGCCCTAGACAAAGGAAACACCCTATCTTTGAGTGACTTTTCATGTGACCACTAACTGGAATGCAAGTGAAAAGTATTCTAAAAAATGCATTCGACTGCTAACTATAAATCTAGATTGCTTTGCTGCAGAGTTCTCCTACAGGTCATACATAAGTCAAAGAGTTTGGGAAGAACAAAGCTACCCTTACAGATCTACAAGGAGGAAAAAAAACACAATGGGATATTATAATTCTTATTAATAAACATGATTAAACCCAGACAATTTCTGAATTTTATAATAAAAATAATCTACTGAAGGCACGGTTAAAAATTATAATTAAAGAATGGGAATGACATTCGGTATCAGAGGCATCGCAGCAGACTCTCTGAGCAGTACACTAAACAAAGCGAATTATTTCTTCCATAATAATAGTATTTAGCATAATACAATGGTATACTAGAAATCTAATTGCAACCTGCCAAGGATTTAAAAAAAAAAAAACACAGTGATAATGTAAAAATACATGAAGAATAGATGTAATCTGTATTTTTAAAAGAACATGGTAATGCTACTATATGGTTCAATTTTCAGATATCAGGATTTAATATAATAAGAAAAGATAGAGAAAATGAAAATTGGGGAGACTTTTGAATAGGTGCTTTAAGAAGGGGATTTGCAACTGAACAGAAACAGACTGATTTTGATTACACTTTAATACGAGATAAAGTAAAGATGGGGTAAATCCACAGTAAAACATAATTATAAGTTTCTGCATAATCCCTGGCAAAAATATTAAAGATTAGAGTCCAGACTTGTTAGTAGCTTCATACAACTTTTCCCATTCCCACATATTGAGCATTGTCAGAAAACATAAAAATATATTTATACATGGGAATAATTATAAAGGTATTTAATAAGTATCTGGATTTTAAAGTTTTGCCTTCCTCTTCCTGAAATAGAAAAAAATCATAAATACAACTTATAATAAAAAATAATTCATGTAAACACCAGAGTGGGAGTTAGACAGAATGCTATAAATGCATTTCTACCTAGAAAAAAACAAGTGTGAAGTACTTTTTCTATTAAGAAAGCATGAACACACCATGCATCACACTATCCCTTGATTTCTTTTCATGGTATCTTTTGCATATATTAACAAATTCCCATGGGAGCACATTTGGAAGTGAAGACAGATATTAGTCATGGAAGTTAATTGACTACAAATTCAGATAAGCAGTCCTCTCTCTACAATGACTGAGAAAGTTGGACATTATTATTCCTAACATAAAAATAACCATTAAATGTGAACAGAAAAATCAACAACTCTTAACTTACATACTGACAATCAATAGATTTGCAGTACTACATATAGGCATACTTCTCTTAATTGTATTTTATTGTGCTTCACAGATATGGCATTTTATTTTATTTTACTAATCGAAGGTTAGACACTTCACCAGCAAAAAGATTACGATTTGCTGAAGGCTCAGGTGAGGGATAGTATTTTTTTTAGCAATAAAGTGCTTTTAAGTTAAGGTATGTACATTGGTTTTTTTAGACATAATGCTATTGCCACTTTATAGACTACAGTATAGTGTAAATGTAATTTTTATACGAACTAGGAAACCAAAAAAATTGTGTGACTTGCTATATTGTGATATTCACTTTATTGTGGTGGTCTGGAACTGAACCCACAATCTCTCTGAGATATGCCTATGTAGGTGAGAATAACAGCTTCATTTTAGGAAAGTATCTGAGAGTTGGAAATATCTGATTATGAAGAGTCTGAAATTGACCAAGTAAGTGTTGATAGAAGCTGCTCATAAAATGTGGCCAACATCTATTTTATACTTTAAGAAATCAACAGTGTGGTAATAATCTGGTGATTTTGGTGTCTTTCGTCTGTCTACCTCCAATACAGAAGCAGGTGGCCATACACAAAATAAGCTTGTACTAAAATGCTTGAAGAGTGATAAACACCATCTGCCAATGCTAAGTAAAACGTACTTTTACGGGTTGTATATTACAGGAGTGGATGGCGGGGGCGGGGAGAAAGAATGCAAATGCATTAGAAGGTACTGTTTTTAGAAATGGGTGTGGACATTTTGCAAACAAAATTTAAAAAACAAAAAGCAGAGGGCATTGTAGAAATATAAGTAAAAATTGCATTCCTACAGTAGTCATCTGTGAAGAAGTTGTTTTTAATTTTTCCATTTCAAAGTATTTTTCTAGAATATATAATTAAATAATATTGACATTAAATTTTAGAAAGAATAAAGATGTTATTTTATTATTATGTCACTTTCAAATGCTTTATTAAAAATGATATTTGAGGTATTTAGAGTATTAGAAGACCTAGATATGGCTATGAGTTTATGTTTTAGAAGAATGTATATTTTATTTCTGATTGTAATGGTATTACATTTTTGGCAATTTGGATATTAAGAATCATAAAAAGAAGAAATTGACAAATCTATAATTCTTTTATACAGATTAGAGGTGTTATTATTTTGGCACATTTCCTTTCAGTCATTTTAACTGCTCTTTAAAAATATGTATACATATTATGTGCACAAAATGGTGTCCTATTTTTTTAAATATTACATCAGAAACATTTTCCTATGTGATTAAAATTTTTTTCTTAAAAACTTTATTTTAGTTTTTATTTTTATGATAACATTGACTACCAAAATCCAATGAGTTTCAAGCGTACAATTCTATAGTAAGTTATGTATATATATATTACATTGTGTGTTCGCCACCCATAGCTGGATTTCTTTCTGTCACCACATATTTGATCCCCTTTACCCCATCTACCTCCTCCCTACCCCTCTACCCTCTGGTAACCACTAGTTTACTGTCCATGTCCATGAGTCTCTGTTTGTTTGTCCTGTTTGTTTGTTGCTTTTAGATTTATATCCCACATACAAGCGATATTATGTGTTTTTCAATTTTTTCTATCTGGCTAATTTTGCTTAGCATGATTATTTCAAGATTCATCCATGTTGTCCCAAATGGCAGTATTTCATCTCTTCTTATGGCTGAATAATATTCCATTATATATATGTACCACAGTTTCTTTAGCCAATCATCTATTATAGGACACTTCAATTGCTTCCATGTCCTAGCCACCATAAATAATGCTGCTATGAACATTGGTGTGCATATATCTTTTTGGATAAATATTTTCAAGTCTTTGGGGTAAATACCCAGTAGAAGGATTGCTGGATCATATGGTAGATCAGTTCTTAGTTTTTTGAGGAACCTCCATACTATTTTCCATAATGGCTGTACCAATTTTCTGTCCCACCAGCAGTGTATGAGGATTCCTGTTTCTCCACATCCTCTCCAACACTTATTCTCAATACTAGTCCTGTTGAGAATAGCCATTCTAACAAGTGTGAGATGGTATCTCATTGTGGTTTTGATTTGCATTTCCCTAATAGCTAGTGAAGTTGAGCATCCTTTAATATATTTGTTGGCCATTTGTCTGTCTTCTTGGGAGAGGTGTCCGTTCAGGTCCTCTGCCCATTTTTTAACTGGATGGTTTTTTTTTTGTTGTTGTTATTGAGTCATATGAGTTCTTTGTATATTTTGAATATTAGTCCCTTGTTAGAGGCATTGCTTGCAAATATACTTTCCCATAATAAAACTCATTTTAACTGCTGTGTAATATTTCATTGCATTAATGGTATCTTTATATATTTATGTTTGTGACTTTCAATGACCAAAGAATGAACATCCTTGCATTTCAGAATATTTTCTTAGCAAGGATTTTTAGAACTGAAATTATTGAGTCAAAGGCTAAATACCTTATGCAATGCTATGGCAGACATTGATTAGTTGTTTGCTAGACTTTTTTGATTTTCCTTCTGGGCACAGAGATAGCATGTATTTCTCAGCCTCCCTTGCAGTTAGATGTGCACTCAAGAAAGAATTCCTTCCAAAAGAATGTGGGCAGAAATGATAAAATGATGTATAATGCTTCCAGAGCTGCCTGTAATCACCTCTCACACTATGTGTGCTCAGCCTCTCTTTTCCCTGTCTGCTGGCTGTGTGTCAATGCAGGGTGGGCTCCTATGGCTTTTGTTAAAGATAGCAGAGCATCTGTCAGGATGTTTCTGAAAGACTCGGGAGCAGAATACTGCTAATTTCCACTACCTCTAATTGATATTATGTGAGTGAGAAATAAAATTATATTATCTTAAACTGCTGAAATTTGGGGGTTTATTCATTTTAGTGCTACCCTAATCTTAACTAATTGGGATAGTGGCTTTGGAAATGAGATACACTTCTCTAATAAAAATCTGAACTACATAGAATTGGCATTGAGTGGTGAGGAAAGAAATATCAGAGGATGGGAAGATGGAGAGCCATGTAATACAGAGGTTAATTATGTGTTGAAACCATCACTGGAGCTAAATTGAAGGTAGACCAAGTACTTCCTGAGCCTGTAGCTCTAGAGAAAGAGATTGGAAAACAAAATTTTGTGATGTGTGTTGGTCGTTACTGCTTTCTATTAGAAAGATAAAAGAAGAAAAAAATGAATCATAAATATCTAGATGGTTTTCAAGCAGAAATAAAAAAATACAGAAAGAGAGGAAATAGGGGGGCATCAAAGAGTTGGAAAAACTATTTCTAGACCTGCAGCAATAGGAAATAAGGTGGAAAATGCCTTCATGTGATGGCTCTGTGACAAAGACCAGATTAAGGGCACAGTCTCTTCTCCCAAGACTTCTAAGACTTGTATATGACCTCAAGGATGCTGGTATTAAGTTGCGTGTATGTTAGAGACTCATGAGGGTAAGGAGGCAAGAAAAGAAATTGGGATTAATAGTTATGTTTAGGCAAGAATTTGGGATGGGGTTGCCAGCAAAGTGGGACTGAGTGGAAGCAAATGGATTAGTAACCTACTAAGTAAAACCATATTGTCAAATAAATCATAAGCCTGAACTAAAACAGCTGTTCACTGTTTGAACCTTAAAATAATCCTTGAGCCCCCAAACATGAGTGAGAAATAAGCTGAAAAAGCTGTTCAGTCCCCCTGGAGGATGTCTCCACTCCTGCTGTGAATACGACCAAGAAGCAGAAAGGACCTCCCAAAGGGAAAAACCAATGACCGTGGAGAGAAATGAACAGAGAGGCCTGTTATGAAAGCGAAATCAAGGTCAAGGCAAAGCATTTCTCCACCCTGGAGGTAGGAGTCTTCAGAATTCCTCCCCAGCATGAGTTCTGTAGACCAGTGACTCCCCTGTCCAGAATTTTTCCTCTTTGGAACGGAAGCATTTTTTTGGTAGTTATAAAAAATGCTGTTTGGCAATAAAAAAAATGAAGTAGTGATACATGCTACAAGATGAATGAACTTGAAAAACATTATGCTAAGTGAAAGAAGGCGGACACAAAAGACTATATGTTACATAGTACCATTTATATGGAATATGCAAACAAGGCACATCTATTGACGCAGAAAGTAGATGAGTGGTTGCCTGGCACTGGGTGGGCGTGAGATATGATTACAAATGAGCACGAGGGGCCTTTTGGGGGTGCTAGAAATATCGTAAAGCTGGATCGTGGTGATGTTTGTACAATTCTGTTAACTTTTTAAAAAAATATTGAATTGTATACTTAAAACAAGAAAATTTTATGATATATAAATGCATCTCTATAAACCTTTTTTTAAAAAAAAACATGCTAGTGAACATGGAGAAAAAGAAGCACTTTAATCCATGATAAGAGTAAAATTTAGCATAACTTTTCATAGATATCAAGAAATATATATCAAAATTAAAAATATTTATATTTCCTTGCCTAGCAATTTCATTCCTAGAAATGAAATAATTGGATATATGCTACATGGTCGTTTCTAAAGAAATAATTGGATATATGCTACATGGTCGTTTCTTGCAAATCTGTTTCTAATATTGGCTAATTGAAATAACTGTTTATCAATAGGGGATTGGTTAAATACATTAGTATATAGTCAAACATTGAAATGATCCATGAAGGTGGTTTTACCATGGAAATCTCCATGTATTTATTGGAAAATTGTCCAAGAAGAACAACAAATATGTATTTAAAGCATAATGTTTATAGTATGGACCCATTTATGTTTACAAAAACATGAGGGTATAAGGGTAGAGGATACCAAATTGGACTTTTCCTGAAATATGTAAATTCTTTTCAGCCACCACATGTTATCAGAAATATAGCAGCAAAGACATAGATACTTTGAACATAAGCTTATTTTAAAGTATAATAAAAATCAGATTAAAATTTCATGCCTTTGCTTGATATTTGCGTGTACATTAGTTTGACTAAATTCAAGGATTCCCTTACTCCGATTTGAAAATAGTTATATTTATGCACACATGTCTAACTCATTTGGTGTTAAATAACTCATTTGACATACATTTTCATACTTCAATTTCTTTGATATTGATGAAGTAAATCTTAAATTCACCTCCATTTAATTTTTCTTTTCCTTTACAGTCATCTGAAGAAAACTGAAAAGAGGATGTTTGGAGACTTGATTCCTACCAGGAAGTAAAAGCAGAAAGAATTTGTAAATTTCCTTTATATAGGAAAGTAAATATTTAAGGAACTTTATATCAAATAGCCTGGGAGAAACAAATGTGACTTTAAAGCTCTTTCTTAAAATATGTTACAAACACATTTCTTAAGGGATTTACGATATTTGTTGAGGGGTGCTAAAATCCAAAGTAAAGTATCTTTCTGTATGTATATCAATCAAATCTAGGATAAAAATCAGTAAATAGATCAGATCACACATATCAGAGTTTTCTGAATAGGTTAGAGCTGCTACTGAGAGCAGACAACAGAATAAAATCATCCCCTTAAAAGACAATTACTTTCAGAACTCCTTTGACATTAAGCAGCAGGGGAAAAGCTGTGTGTTAGAAAGTGGTACTGCCTTGCAGTTTATTCCAAAAAGGAGCAAAAAGAGTCTATTGGTAGATATTCTAAGTTCCAAGTCATGTAGGTATCAATAGAAAACTATGAATTTAAAACAATAAAACCTGAGTTTAAAGATGATAAATGAGTAATTAAACATTGTTTGAAACCAATGAATATTTAAGACAATAAAAATAGGGTGTCTGTATATGAGGAAGAGAGAAATATTTGGATATAAAGCACAGGACATTAACTGCCTGAAACATAGAAAATACTGGAGCTATTTTAGAAATAAAGAACTAAACTTTCACTTTATTTAATATAAGAAACTACCATTCCTCTGAGTCTTTCTGTAAAAAAGATTAAAGGCTTGTCTTGCAATTGAATATAAAACTGTTATAAATTTTTAAACAGACGGGCAGTATTTAGAATTGTATTACCATTTTCAACCGGTTACCATTTCTCCCTAGTTTCAATATGTAATAGAAATGTCATCTTTTTTGACTGGCAGTATGTTATGGCATCATATTCCTTTAAATGAGATGCAGGAAAAGCATTTGCTTGGGAGGGGATCCTAGGGCCCAGTGGCCGCCAAAGGGCTGAGCATCTCACAGGCTGTGTTTTTGCCCTTTCTCTAACATTTACCTGCACCCCTTTTATACAATTATTTTGGCCTCTGGGGCAGCCATTCGCAGTTTTAGCTGCACATGGGAGTCACTTGGGGAATTTGAAAGTAGAGGTGCCTGGGTCTGACTGCCAGGAAGTCAGATTTGATCTGCCTAGGGCATCTGGACTTGAACGAGTTCCCCGGTGATGTTAATGTGCAGGCAATGTTGAGAGCCATTGCTCTAGTCAGCAATTTTCAGGATGTGCTCCAAGGACAGGCCACAGAGCAGCACCAGGAAACGCCTGAGGAACACAAATTTTTAGGCTCCACACCAGACCTCATGAGTCAGAAACCATGGCATTGGGGCCCAACCATTTGGATTTTACCGAGCCCTCCAGGTGACCCAGTGGACGCTCAAGTTTGAGATCCGCTGCTTAAAGAAATCAGCCTTTCATTGGTAAGAGTGAAGCAAGTAGAGTGAGAGAGCGTGGCACTTGTCCACCTATATTTTTTTTTATCTTCAAAAGTGGCTAATCATTTAATAGGATTTGGAAGGCTTTTTCCAGGCTTGTGTTCCTCACAGGTTGTACTGTGTAACTGATGAAATCACATGAAGTATGTTCGTTACAAACGCTTTTCCTGATTCTCCGAATTAAGTATTTTTAGGCTTATCAGCTATCTGGGAGTAGACACTAGTGAAAATGACGTCACTAGCTGTACACGGTAGATGACCTTGCACATCTTCTGATAATGTAAAAACTGAATCTGAAAAGGAAATTTTACTACTGTTAAGCAACTGAGGATTTTTTTAAGGTGCTGGTATTGTTTACTGTGATCACTGTAACTATAGGTCTAATTAAGACCTCTAACCAAGGAAATTGATAAATATAAATCCCAAGGGAACACTAAATATACTGTCTCCTATGTGGTAGAATTTCCAAATGAGGTAAGCTTCTTCAGTAATAGCACTATTTGTCCCTAAATTATTTTCCTTTCTATATCTTTTAGATATTGTATTTGTTCCCTATTGCTATTATTAACAAATGACTATAAATTTGGGTTAGAAACCTGAGATGGGTTTATGCTAGGCCCATATCAAAGTGTCAACAAGGCAGTGTTCCTTTAGAAGACTCTGGAGGAGAATCTGTTTTCTCTTTTTTCAGCTTCTAGAGGCTGCATCCCTTGGCTTGTGGCCCCTTCCTCTATCTTCAAATCCAGCTGTGTACCATTTTAAAAGCTCTCTGACTCTGATCCTCTCTTTCCATTGTCACATATTTTCTTTTCTGATCTATGAGCCTCCTTTTTATAAGAATCCTTGTGATTGCACTGAGCTCATCTGGATAATCCAGGATAATTACCCATCTCAAGATGCTTAATTATACCTGTGAAGTCTTCTTCTTCTTCTTTTTTTTTTTTTTGCTATGTAAAATTCACAGATTCTGAGGATTAGGATGTGGACATCTTCAGGGGTAAGGGGTTGGGGCTGTTACTTATCCACCATACATATTAAAGGACAAAAGAAGGAAGGGAGTATTTTCTGATGGGAGATCCTTAGAAATTATATTGTAGTGAAGAGTTGAAAAATAGCTCTTTGGGGGAGATCCGCAAGGCAATACATTTCAAATTGTGTGCTTAAAAAATCACCTGGGGATTTGTAGGAGAAAAAAAAAAGGGATATTCCTGAGCCCCATCCACAAAGATTCTGATTCAGTGGGCCTGTGGTTCACCCTGGGGATGTGTATTTTTTTGTGCCAGCATGCTCATGTTCTTCCTTCACCATTAGCACTCTTGGAGATGACTTAGTTCAGGTAATCCACAGACCACACCTGGAGAAGCTGATGAGGAGGGAGGCAGTAAAAGGCATAGAACCTGAGACAACTATTCAACTATTATTACCTCTGGGTAAACATCAGAATTACTAGAGGAACTTTTAGAATACAGTTTTTTTGAGCCCCATGCCAGGAGGCTGTGATTTTAGAGGTTTGCAGAGGGGCAAGATCTGTGGTTTTGAGAAATCCTTGCAGGTGATTTCGAATAAGCATCCCTAGAATACCTGTGCCCTTGGCAGTCCTACCTGAATCAGCGGTGGCCATGGAGTCTATTTCCCTATCCTCAAAAAAATGATTCTACTATCTAATATTCTTTTTCTTTGTGAACGATTAAACTATGGATCATGTTCATTATTTTTGTGACCCCAATGCCTTTCTCAGAGCCTGATACACAAAAAATATTTTTGGAATAAATCAGTGGTTCTCAGACTTTAGTTTGCGTCAGAATCACCTGGAGGGTTTGTTAAAACATAGAGGGCTGGGCCCCACCCTCAGAGCTTCCAATTCAGTAGATCCTGGCTGGGTCCCAAGAATATGCATTTTGAATAAGTTCTCAGGTGCTGCTGGCGCAGCTGGTCTGAGGACCACATTTTACAATCACTGGAATAAATAGAGTTTGAATTGTTAAATCTCTAATTCTTTTATTACAAAATAAAAAAAATTTATATGTGGTTGAGGGGTTTAGAACTTTACCCAGTTTTTGGAGTGCTTTTACTTTTTTTGTTATTTCTATGTTTTCTCCTTTAAAAATTTTATCCTCTAGAAATTGAAAAAAGAAAATCATATTTCTCCAGTAACAGCCATCCTATAATGTTTTATTGTTTATTTCTTCTCTATATGTGAAGTCTCTAGAGACAAACAATTGAAAATATCTAGAGAGCGTCTATTGATAAAGAATGTTTTCAAACTTGTATCTTTAGCATTGTGGATGTGTAATCTAACAGTAAATTACCTTTTAACCCAAAGCTTTTGTTTGATTTGCATCTTTGTTTGTTTGGTTAGTTGCTTATGTTGGGTCACATTCTCCAGAGTGGGTGAAAATGTACAGGAAGATTGTCACATGCACATTACAAGGCCAGTTGCCACTAGAAACACAGGACAATTAAGATAGATAAGTACTGCTGAGCGATTTGTCCAAGTCACCTGAGACTCGGCAATGCATACTTTTTATTAGAAAAATAAATACAGAAATGTTCTAGTATACATTTTCAGGGAATTT
Source organism: Pteropus alecto (assembly GCF_000325575.1). NCBI lineage: Eukaryota > Metazoa > Chordata > Mammalia > Chiroptera > Pteropodidae > Pteropus > Pteropus alecto. The sequence goes on from NW_006442484.1 coordinate 56,988,225, forward strand.
TATTTCTTTGGAAGAATAGCTAACTTTCTCCCCATATTCTTTTTTTTTTCTTTAAAAGAACTTTTTAAAAACAGTTTTATTGAGATTTACTACACCCACCATATAAACATAACTTTCCTTATTCATGCAAAATTATGACAATACATTTTCTCCATAAAATACTCCCTGAAGTTTGGATCAGCTTGCAGACAGCCTTTTGTCTTTGAATTTGGGTGTAGTAACAATTTCTGGTGGTAAAGTAATAAAAGATATTGATTTTATTTATTGTACTCCCATGAAAAGGCTATATAACTGGACTGATGAAATGGAGGATTACTAAAAATATTTTTATAGGGTTGGGAAATTTTAACCTTGTATACAGTGCCGAATTTGACTATATTGCTGACATCTTGTAAACAACTCCTGCAACGAACTACTATTAGTCATCATTATGTTTTTATTGAGTGCACACCATGTTTATAGTACTTTATTAGATTGTTTTATATCTTGAAAGTTGTTTCTTTTTTTGCCTTTTGCATACTTTTAAAGAATATAAATTGGTAAAAAATATTCGATAAAAATGTATTATTACCCAAAATATGTATATTCAAGTTAGAAAATTTAAGATACATTTGCATACAATGAAAAGCACAGATCATAAATGTACAATGAGATCAATTTTGACAAAGGCTTACATTCCTATAACGCACACCCTTGTCAATCAAGACAGACATTTTTATCACCAAGAAATTTTCCTCAAATCCCTTCCCAATCAATTCCCCTCTCTCCCACAAATAACCACTGATTCAATTTCTATCATATGATCTTTTTTGTGTCTGGCTTCTTTTAGTCAGTATAGTGCTTTTGAGATTCGTCCCTGTTGTGTGTACTAATACCTAGTTTCTTTTTATTGCTGAGTACTATTCCCTTGTATGAAGCATGGGCAAATTTCCTGTTCCTCTGAGGCTTTCTCAGTGGAAGAAGAGCACAGACAGAATCCAGGGGCTATCTTTTATTTCCTTCACTACTTATACGTTTAAGCCATTTTTCCTTGAAATGCCAACCTTGGACTTCCTTCACCAGTATCACTAGGACCTTACTATTAGATATGGTCTTATTAGATCAGAATATAAATACGGGGCAAAGAACCTGGTATTTCTAGAAAGTTCATTATGGGATACTTAAGAACATTAATGATTGACAGTATTGCTTTAAGCAAATGTTTTACGAACATGAAGGGTTAAGGAAAGGACTAGAAGAATGAGAAACAAAGTGCCCAAATTGTTCCCAGAAATTCATGTGGATAGATTGAATGAAATAGGTTTCCAAGATTACAACAGCAGGAGACTGTCTCCCCACTAATTAATTAGATCTGGGCCCCAGGCGAAAGGAGAAGGCGTCCTGGGGCCCAGATCTAATTAATTAGTGGGGAGACAGAGAATCCAACCTGAGCAAGCTGTTTTACCTCTCTGTGCTTGAAAAGAGGGTTTGAGCAAAACAGAAGAGGAAAGGGTAAGAAGAGAAGAAAGCAAAACTGTCAGCTTGTGGTGTTTCAAAAGGGAGAGAAAAGAGATTTCAGTTTACCTAAAGAATCAAAGCGCTTCCTTGCTTTTCTCCATTACTCTCCTCCTACCTGCTGCCTCCCCAGGGCTACCAACCTCACCTGTTTTTTCCTTGTTGTTACCTCCCAGCAGCAATGTGAGTACAGCTCAGAATTAAAAGAGCAAACATATCAGTGCTTCTGAATCACTGGTTGAAAAATATCACCCAAAGAAATGGGATCTTTCTCTCATGTATGGTGATAAGGTGCTAAAATGCCAACATGATAAGAAGAAGATAAATAATGACAACAGGTCCCGTGATGCACCCCAAAATGTCAGGCTGACTCCATATGCTGTCCAATAAAATGTTTCAGATGATCTGGGGCTAAGAGGGGAGTATATATTTTTCATTTATACAATTTATTCTTTTAAAGTGCCAAGCTGTTATGAAACTTTCCCACCACTGCGGTAAAGTGTCTGGCTATCTCATACTTGCAATTGCTGCACAGACATGTGCACAGATAAACATACATCTCGTATTTCATCTGTTTTTGTTCCGTGCTGCTTGGGGCGTGTCTCCTGGGCTGCCAGCTCTCCCAACTGTCCTGGAGTGTGGGGCTCAGAGCGTCTCTGGCTACGCTGTACCAACAGGCTAATGCATCTCCACCCTCTTCTCACCTTGGGCCTTTCCCTCCTTCCTTTTCAGGGCTCAGGGGGGAGACAAGGTTATTGAAGCCCTTCTGACCATTATCCTAGCCAGATCTTCCCTCCTCCTCGAGGAAAAAGCTTTTACTTATGCTTAGGTCTACTGGGTATTTTAGAACATAGGATGTATTAGATATCATTAGTGGAATATAATTTAACAAGAATACAAAGAACTCTTCACCTTCATTCAGTGGCAGGTGTCAGTAGTAATTTAGTAGTAATGTTGACTTTTATTATACTATATCATATTGATATTAATTTGAAATTATTACATATATTGTACTTATAAATAAGTAATTATGTTACTGTTATAATTATGTTCATAATAATATTGTTAAGAGCCACAATTTTCACTGTAAGAGAAAGGAGATACAAATATAAAATAAAAAAAACAGTAGGTTACTTTTGATTAAATTTGAATTTGAGTTATTTGAATATTTGAAATTTGAATTGGAGATATAAATATGAATTCATGTTTAAAATTTTAAAAATTCAAAATGTTAAACCATCCTACCTCTGCCCACTGAAAAGATCCAGTAGCAATGACAGGCCAGTCACAATGAGCATGTTAGCATCCAAACTATGGTCTCTCAAAACTATTCCTTGCTAAAAAGAACCAGCAATTCTTGGAGTGATCACTGCTTCTTGGTGTGGAGTGGTGTATGACAAACAGAGACTAAGTCATCTTATAAAACTGGGAAGCAAGGATCAAAGGTGGACAATTTTTCATCAAAAAAACAAAAAAACAAAAAAAGACAGCAAGTGATTAAAACACACATTAAATAAGTATCCCTGAATGTACAATGATACTAAAAAGAAAGCCAAAGCAACTAACACAATTCATTTGCCACTATTGGGGAAGTCTATCCCTCTTTACTCTGAAAATAAGCAATTAAAGGGAAAGAATTAAGTCTTGATCTGCCTTTCCTGTGAAAACTCTATTTGTGAGTTACAAAATAGTTCCAGTTGATGAAGAAAAACTTTTTGTACAAAGGTATTCTAGCTAGTGCATGTAGAAAGATAGAAAAATCACCACTTTACAGTATCTAATGAAATAATTGATTCAGGTAATAAATATCTCTGGATGCTAAAACTAAGAAGCAAAATATTAATAAAAAAGTGGGTATTCCAAGGAACCCAAAAGGTTACACTATCACTTTAAAACTAGGAATCAGGCAGTCATCACCTGGATCTACTGATCAATTAATATTTTTATAAGAAGGGCAAATAGATATTAGGTACTTGTTAGTGTAATGTGAGATGAAGTATATAGGACCACCTGTGAAGCATCCATGCCAAAAATGTTAGCCGTAAATTTAATCAAGCCTTTATATCCAACTTCTGGGTCAAAAAACTGGAGATGGGAAACAAGTCAAAAAAAATCGGCAAAATCCAGAATGTCATGGGACAACTGACCCAGTTTCTAAGAAGTCACTGCCTGAGAAATGGGTAATGGAGGCAACGAACATGTCAGACAAAAAGAGACTTAAGACACATGTCAACCACAACCACAGCAGCAACAAGATTTCCCTGTTAGTTAATTATATATCGTTAATTTGCATATATATTTGTAGCAAAGGACTGTGGTTGGTTTGTTGACTGATGTACTGCTCTACTAACCTCCTGTGAAGAATGTAGCTGGCCTGGTGATTCCTGCACCCCTTCCCAAATTCTCTGCCCTCCACTTTCTACCTTCCCAAATTCTCTGCCCTCCACTTTCTACCTCTATCAAAATCCAGAGCAACAAGTTCATGAAACTAATAGCAAGTAGAGGAACATAGACAGAAATAGTTCTTAGTCAAAACGGAGTTTGTCTCAGGCAGTCATGGATTCTGGGGGTCACAGAGTCAAATGTTGTGAAAATAACCACTTTGTGACCCATGATAACAGTTATAGTTTCACATACTGAGATAAAAGTCATCAAATCTCATGCTCTATGATGGAAAACATTGCTGCACTGTGCAGGACTGTGCTGTAGGAGTCTAAAAAAGAAATTTTCTCTGAACTGTATGTAGAATATTAATAGTCAATTAGAGCTCTCTCTCTAAGTATCAAATATAGGTAGCTCTAATGGCGATAGTCCCAAAATACAAACCCCATTTAATCAGGTCCCTCTGTTTAAAATTCAAAACACATTTATATACATGTACCTATGTGTGTGTGTGTGTGTGTGTGTGTGTGTATTCAGTTTCATTGAACTTACACTCACTCACACTTCCAGAATTATTCTGACTTTTCAAAATTTTTAATTGGATGAGTTTCTTAACGAATCATGGTTAGATGCTAAACAATTTCAAGTTAGTGGCAGAGATTGAATATTCTTAAAAGAAACATTAGGGTATAAAATAAACTTATATAATAGGCCATAATCTATCTAGATCAATGATCGTTTTTACTTTTTTGGGAGGAGGGTTGCAGATTCCTTTGTGAATCCTATGAATATTCAGGATTCCCTTCAGAAAAATATGAAAATATGTGAAAAATTAGTCCACAGTTTCAGAGGGTCTTGCCAACTCCCTGAGTTGGCAGATGTGTCTTCCAATGATGGCCATAATAATAGTTTCCATCCCACATGGGCTTCTGCAATGTGATTTGCTGCTCTCCCATCAAGAAGTGACATCTAATTCTTTTTCCCTTGCTTCTGGGTAGTAATTTGAATGCAGTAGAAAAAATATTCTGGGACTTCCAAGGTAAGATCAAAGAAGCCTTGCAGCTTCCACCTTGGACTTTTGGACCACTTACTCTTGGGACATGCCCTCTCAGGACACTCCATCTGCGAGCATAGCCACCATGCTGTGAGGATCACAAACTACGAACAGAGGCAACGTGTGGCTACTCAGTTTTGCACATTCAACTGAGATCATAGCCAACAAGTAGTACCAACTGTCAAATGTGTGAGGAACTCATCTCGGAAACTCAGCCGAGTTGAGCCATCAGGTGATTCAGCCCCAGCAAACATCTGACTGCAGCTGAATGAGTGATACCGTGAAAGAACTGCCCACCTGAGCCTAGCTGACCACAGAACCATGATAATAACAAATCATTGTTATAAGTCATTAAGTTTTGGGGTGATTTGTTACACAGCAATAAAAATTGTAACACCCATCTACCCCTGTTGAGAAGCACTGCCTTTATTGATTTATTGAGAAAAGGAAATAAAGTTAATAGATTGTAGTTAAAACTTCTTAGGCTATATAGTTTACTAGGTATATATTTGTATATCTTATAAAAATCATTACCTAAGTTTTTACAACATTTAAATACATTCTGACTTAAGCCGTTTGGTTTTTAATTTCATTTACAAATCAATGAATACAACTGGCTATTTAGAAAGGGTTTTCCTTATACAACCAGTAATTGCGGCATAATATCTGGTATCAATCTACATTAGATTTGGATGATTCTCCCATTAAATATTGCAGAATGCAGCAACATATCTCTTTCCTCCTCTTTTCCCCTCTCTTCCCTTCTGCTTGTCTCCCTCATCTCCCCACCCTGTTCACATACATGCATAAAACACATATATTACTATATTCTCATGTTATATGTGGTCAATATCTCAAATTCCAATATCCCCAACTAACTTCCTAACATTGACTGGCACCTTGATTTTAATAGTAGATAACAGTAAGAAGAAAGACATTTTGAAAACAATTGTTTCTTATGCTTTGACCCAGAAATTCCACTTCTAGATATTTCTCTTAAAAATGAATGGTTAATTTAGATAAAGATTTAGTTATAAGGATGTTTATCACAACATTACATATAATAGGGGAAATAAGAAACAATTTAAATGCACATTAGTTAGAAATTTAATGAATGATGGTATTTCCATGTTAACAAATACCATGCAACAGTTAAAAATGAAATAAGACTATTCATATTGACATGGAAAGATGTTCAAGATATACTACTAAATGAAAAAAGCAAAAGACTAACACTAGGCGTAATGAAATATTTTAATAAACAACATGTATGTGTATGTATAGACAAAACTCTAAAATTACATACCATGCTGTTTACAGAGGATACCTCTGGTCGATGGGACTATAGGCTTTTATTTTCTATTTTCAACATTTTTGTAGTATATTGATTACTTTTGCAATACTAACAATTTAAAGAATAATATATTTAATTAAAGGTATATGAAAGAAAAAAAATTCATAAAATACTGTGGACTGAAGCCCCTTACTTGTTAATTCTAAAAGTTTTTTCCTCTGTGCATAAAGAATCCATCTATGTTCAATGAATCCAAGTCCTCATCTATAAAACACCTTTTCAAAGAATTCTGTTCTGCTTGCTATATCTAAATAACTTCTCTTTGGCACCGTGCCTCCTATCATTCATGATGTTGAACTTTCACTACTACATATATTATTTTTCAAAGATTCCTTAACAGTTTTTACAAGTATATTCTACATCCTCAACTATATTGTAAATTCCTTGGTTATTGTTTTTTCTTTCATTTGTACAGTCTTCTATAATTAATAAATGCTAAAGGCTTTGCTGGAATCATCCAACTATGGTCAGTGGGTCAAATATGACCCATTACCTGTTTTGATATAGCCTATGAGCTAAAAAATAGCTTTTACACTTTTTAAAGATTGAAAAACATCAAAAGAAGAACATTTTATGATACATGAAAGTTATGTGAAATTTAAATTTCAATGTTTATATCCAAAGTTTTACTAAAACACAGATACACTCATTGTTTACATATTGTCTACAGCTGCTTTCATGTACAACATCAGAGTTGGAAGGAAGACCTTATGGCTCAAAAAGCCCAAAATATTTACTAGCTGGTTCTTTACAGAAAAAGTTTGCCAGCCCTTGAGTTAACAAAATGTGTGTAAGTAGCATCAGAAATGTTCTTTCAAAAACATCTGCTGTTGTAGAGTGCTTTTAGTACTCTACAGTAGGTTCTGTGTATGGTAGATTGCATTACTGTTCTCAATTCTTCTCTGCTGCTTCTGTAATAGGATTATACATCCAATATCTTCGCGCATGTGACATTGCAATATCTCCCAATAAAGTAGACATAATATACACCCCTACCCCAATGTCTTTAGGCTTGGTCGTGATATGCTTTGGCCAAAGGAACATTAGCAAATGTGATATGAGCGAGGCTTTAAATGTGCTTGCAGAGTTTGGCCTGGGTTCTTGTGATCTGCCATGAGGTAGTAGCCACCTGTCCAGGTAACCTCTGGTCTCAGAATGAGAGACATGCAGAACAGACCCGAACTTGAAGCCATGTCAACTTGGCCAGTGCACAACCCACGAATGAGAAATGTTTGCTCTTGAGAATCACTGAGGTTTTTGGACTGTTTGTAATACAAAAATCTGACTATTATTGTGGCATCCATCACTCATTAATCATGGTGATGTTCAGGGTCACCATTCAAGCCAGTACAAGTGTTTTCTGCCTGTCTTTTTCAGTGTAACATTATTCTTTTCCCTTTGTGGTTAAGATGTGATTTATAGGGAGATATCTTGAGACTACGTAAATATTCAATTCCTCATCAAACTCTCACCCATTAATTTTAGCATCTATTGATGATTCTTGGCCAACTGGTGATTTTCTAATTCCATCATTCCTTCTACATTGATTAGTTAGCATTCTATTTTAAGAGCTTTCCCTTTCTCCCTAGCCTGTCTCCTTCCTTCCTTCCTTTCTTCCTTCCTTCCTTCCTTCCTTCCTTCCATCCTCCCTCCCTCCCTCCCTCCTTCCCTCCCTCCTTTGCTTCCTTCCTTCCTTTCTTTCTTCCTATTAATATAGACTTATTTTATTCAATAGGTCATAATCCATTATTGTTATTATTTTATTTTCATGCACAAATTTTCCCACATATAGTCATTGAGAGCTGCTTCAAACAGGCTTCTGTGTTCTTTGACATGATCCCCAGGTATCCTGGTAGTTCTGTTGCATAGCAGTATGTGGGAACTATTGCTCTAATGCATTTAAACAACGATTTAGTTTGTACTACATTTTTCATAGCACATTTTTTATCTAAAAGGACAAACAATTGCCTCATATCTTAATTACTGGATACTAAGCAAGATAAAACTTACAATATCTAAAAAAAGTAGTAGATAACAGATATCAGTGACAGATGTCTAAGATAGAAAATATGTTCCATAATGTGAAATAATATTGATTACAAAATTAAGTCAACTTGGATTTAGGTCTAGATATAATGACAATCTCAATTTAAAAGGAAAGTGGAATTTTTACTTTTAAATTGCATTCCTCTGACTATAATCTCTCTCTCTCTCTCTCTCTCTCTCTCTCACACACACACACACACACACACACACACGCACACACACATACACACACAAGAATATATCTCTTTGTGGGAAGGGGTGCGAGGAACACAAGAATTTTCACAATGGAATAAAAAATCATCTGTTTTAATATCCATTGCTTGGCTATCCTCAGTAATAGATAACAATAATAGATAACTTGGAGAAAGAACAAAATTACTTCAATAAAGCCAACAGTACTGTTGAATAGTTATATCACATTTTGGTCTTAAATGTGAAAAAGCATTTTTCTCATATAAAATTTTGAGTTAATCTTTTTCTTATTTCTTAAAAAATAAGAGCATTCCAAGGAACTAACATTTATATCTTGAGGAAGAAGTTCTTGTTCTATGTACAGATGATCAGTATATATACTGAAACTTTGGGTCTGTAACTTTGCATTACTAAAAAGAAATAATACATTTCGTCTTTCAGATAACAGCACTTTTTTTCATCCTGAAATTCGCTAAGGTAAATTAGAAGAAAATTCCCCCTGGAAGTAAAAATTATGATTTTTATTACTAAAAATAATAGCTGTCATTTTAGAGTATGTGCCAGGAATTTTATTTTTATTTTTTTTAAAGATATTGTTTTTCTTTATTTTTTAATTACAACAACAACAAAAGTAGCCCAGTGTAGTTCTTGACCTATGACAACATTTGTGGCAGCTCTGGTACCGTTCTGTGCCGGCTAGTCTCAGCCCCACAACCTCTAGTGTCCTCAACTCTTTTTGCTGCAAATAAAGATATTAGTAGACAGGTGTATGAGGTAGTTTCCATGTACATCTCTTTCAGAGAAGAAAGAGAGAATGAAGGAAGGAAAGAAAGAGAAAGCAGCATAGATTAAAGGCATGGATTCTAAAGTTACATTGCTGCAGTCCAAATGCTATCTCTTTAATTTAATAGTTATTTGACCTTGGGCAAGTTATGGTTTCTCACGAATATTTCACAGAATCCACGAAAAAGGTTTCGCTTTTTCTAATTAAGTATATACCAAGAATTTTACATATCATTTCTGTTTTACAAATAAACTAAGTGCAGAGAAATATGCTTTTCAAGGTAACATAGCTAGGAAATAGCTAAGCCAGGACTCACACCCAGTCAGGATAGGCTAGTTTATGTTCAATAACAAATAACCCCCAAATCTCAGCAGATTATAATTGCAGAGTTGTGGTGGCTTATGCTACATGTGCACTGTGGATTGGCGTTGGCTCTACTCAGACTGATCGTGAAGCCTCTTTTTGAAATATTGCCAAGAGTTGTAGTGAGGGGAAAGAGCATGGTGAACCACACACTGGCTCTAAGAGAAGGAACAAAATGGCTTCAATGCAGCCAACTGTAGTGTTGAACACCTATGTCACATTTTATAATTGAACATTGGTATTTTGCATTTCAATAGACAGAACAAGTTATGGCCAAAGGCAATGTCAGTGAGGTGGGAAAATATAATCCTTCTACAGGGAGGGGCAGTGAATATTTGTGAACACCAACAGACTGGTGTGTGAATGGCATAACTTACCCTTAAGCTGGTGTAGCAGAGTCCTGGTCTCAGTGATTGGTCCACATTGAACTAATCAGAGGGAAGCAAAGACTATTTTTTGATGGTTTGGGGAAGGGTAGACCTTACTCTGTCTCTAATTTTCAGTTGCTGCAGATATTTTTCTGCCACAGGGGAAGAAGTGTGACAAAAACTGATGCCTGCAACCAAGCAGAGTCGAGAGTAACGGAGCCCCAGCACTGAGGACCCCACGAGTCTCCCGAATAGTTTATCCCAAGGGTGGTCCAACTTCTGAACTTTCCAATGATATATTCCAATAAATTCCCTTAGGTTAAACCACTTTCAGTAAGATTTTTTATTACTTCTATTTCTAACCGATAATATTAAAATCTAAGGCCTAGCAAAGTCCTAAACTGTCTTGGAAGAGCCATGCATGCATGTACTTAATAAAATTTTGCGTCAAAACAATACAACAACATTATGAACATTTTGAAAAATAAGGAAATGACCTATAATCCTACTACCCTAAAATATCAACTATTAAACAGGTTTGCATGCGTCCTTTCATCCTCCCACCCTACACACACCATGTGCATTTATTTTCACATAGGTTGTATCAAAATATACAAATGATTTTGTATACTGACCTTATGTACATTGGAGTTAAATGTACATTGGAGTTCTTTTCTCACATTCCTATGTAATATTTATAAAGATCATTGGCATAGCTGCAAAAAATTCTGACAATTGGCTATGATATAGTGTAGATAGAAAATTTCCTAATTTTGAACATTTAGGTTGCTTTCAGTTTTTTACTTTATAGATAACAGTGCTACTCATGTGTGAGGAGAAAAATGGAAAGAGCATACACAAAACCTGGTACAAGTGGGTGCTTCTGTTTAGGCCTCTGAGTTCTCTGGACCATAAGCTGATGAAACTCACAGAATGCAGCAGAGGCTGGACTCTACCTACTACATGATACCCATGCAGGCAAATCTGCTCTTATTTATTGTGATAGGTTTATAAAGTGGCATAAACATCTTGAAATTTTTGCTAGAATAAAGAATACTGATTTGGAATAATATTTGAAATAATTGGTTAAAATTCAGAAGACAATAACTTCTAAGTGGAAGATAATAAGATAGGGAGACTTACAAACATGTTAGTCATAACAAGTCAGAGGGAAATGCTATCGAAATATATCAGTAAAGATTATAGGCAAAAATAATCTTTTTGAACCGAGGTCCTCCATTGGCATGAGCTACTCATGCTAATCTGTTTGATCACTGTCCCCTAAATAGGTTATGCTGAAAGGGGGCAGCTCCTTATGGCCCCCTGGGAGTCTATTCACTGCCCTACATGGCCTAGCTTGTTCTCTGCTGGCCTAGCTTGTTCATTGGCTTCTGATGGCTCTTTGGCCTCTGGTCTCACATTCCCCAATAATTCTACAGCTTGAGCTAATATTTTCCTTGCTAGTTTGAGATTCATTTAGATTTATATCTACTTGTTATAAATAATTAAAACAGGCTGATGTGTTTATTCAAGAGTAATGTCCAGGCAGTTCTCCAAATCTATTTATCTTTTTCAGTCTCATTTAGAAACTGGAGGACTGGTGGACCACTGATTGGATGTTGAACTTTTTGGCTCTGCCGGTCTTTACCTAGGGCACAGGGCTACAGCTGTAGATCTTGACACCTGTATCTCAGTCCAGATGCCAAATATGATTTCTTGACAACCATATTAGCAAGAGCATTTAACGCAGGCCCACAGGAACATTGAAAACAGAGCCAGAAATTTTGTTTGGTGGATCTGATTTCCTAAATTAAAGAATCCTTCTTTGGCAGAGTGTGGGCTGGCTTGGGACAAAGTGGTTTTATTGTAGAGGAGCCATAAGGGTGTATATTAGTAACTTCTGAGCAGAGAACAAAAAATGGGCCTAGCTCACCAAAAGAAACCTAGTAAATAAGCATGTCTGATAGCTAGTCAAGTAGAGACTCAAGGGGAGAAGCTGTGACATCTCCTTGGAGGGGATGTGGCGCAGACTGACCTAGAGGTGGGAGGATCTGTAGCTCCTAGGAAGTGGGAGGAAGAATGAGGATTACCAATAAATATTAGGCCCTGGAAGATAGTCAGACAAAATGCAATCCCCACTTGCCACTCTTATGTAATCACTGCATAAATAAGCAAGTGGGGCAATCCGTTTGCCTGAAATGACTAATTACTTAACATGTATCTTTGGCTAAATTCCATTCAAAGAATACAATGAAATAACATTTTTATTATGAATGTTAAAATGTTTTAATTTTTCAACTTGTGGTTTTAGTATGATTTTAGACAATGCCTTGGAGTCTTCTTTTACAGCACTTTTCTTCCAAAAAACTCCAGTACAATTCCAAGAACACTTATTCTCCATAATTCAAATTTGGAGTCATGCCAAAGCCTGATATAGGATTTCATTTTGATACTTGATCCTGAGTATCTAATGTAGACCCATGTTCCCTTATTTTTTTCCAACAAATGCCAAACCCTCAAAGCAGCCCTACACAAGTGACTTGTTTATAAAGGCTTTGCTCTGCAGGCTCTCTCAGGTCCCTGGAATGTGACTTCCTGAGGAAGGCCAAGTCTGTAGCATTCATTGGCTTCTTCTCATGCTTAGTAAGCACCATGCTGGATCAATGGATAATATGTGCTAATGGCTTTTCTGTATCCTTATAACTATATTTACTGAAAAATGAGAGAAAGGAAAAGGTTAAGTGGAAGTAGAATAATAAATAATAAATGTTCTAGGATGAGAGAACTTGAATGAAATTCCCATTTAGTAAAATATGTGCTTAGCACTTAAACAAGGTGTGTAGCTGTTTAAGAGAGAAGTAGAAAAGTCTGTAGCATGTTTTCTCTTTTCAGAATTCTCCAACTAACAGTATATTGTTTCAGATTTTCTTAAGGGTTTTTCTCTGCACTTTCCAATCACCCTTTGAGGACCATTACTAAAGGATGAATCTGCCACTTTTGCTTTCTCAAATAGCCCTGGTATCTCATGGAGAGGAAATTCTCTGGCTTTCAGTTCCTATTTGGTAACAGCCCCATGCACATCAAGTCTGACAGGCCATTTATTGCTTTTGGCAACAGAGTGAGGTCTGAGCACAAAGAATGGCTGATGAGGAAAACTGCAGGATTCAGGAGTGAGAACAGCCTGGACTGCTCGGGAAAGGGCGGCTAAGGAAGCTGGTGCCCTGGATGCTTGCTAACAAGGATGGCAACTCAGAGAGCTATTGCTAACCGACAAGGAGCCCCACTGGCACGTTCCCTTCCCCCATTTTTAGAGGGAGCCATTGCCCTTCTCATGCATTCTTTAAGTCCTCAACCACATTGCTTGCCTAACAAATATTCTGTGAAGACAAAAGGGCAGATCTTGAGAATCATCAAGAATAACTTGCTACATAGAGTAAAGCAGTCATACTACATAGCAATTACGCAGCAAAAAGTCCGAGGTCTTCAGATTTATTTTTGAATGAAAAATTTACTTTAAGGTAGAAATGTACTTGACATCTTTAATCAGTCCCTGGTAGATGGGCATAATTGCATTCATTTATGCTCCACGCAGATGTTATAAAAATTGATGCTTTTAAAGTATGGATTTCAAATCAAAATTATTTCAATTTGAACCACATAAAAGGCTTTTTAAAATAAGAGGCACACATACCTGTATATATTGAACATTAAGGAATTCCCTTTATTTTCCCTGCTAAAATTTAAAAATCCTAAACAATAGAATGCTTTCAACTCTACTATGTTACTCTAGTTTTTGATTGCTGAAACAATGCTCATATAAATATCGTAAGACTTAGTAATTCCTTGCAGAATCTGATTCATTAGGGAAAAGTACTCTTTGGCTGCTTTAAGCACTTAGGTACACATTCTCTGAGTGAGTCTATTGTCATAGCAACTGATTTACCATAGAAAAGCAAGGAAACACCTTTAGTCAGAAGTGATTTTCCTTCCCTTTCATTTGGAAATCTTTCCTGGGCTCTTGGAATTAAGTTTCATGACTCAGACACCTCTCATGAAAAATTTCACTTAATGAATGATAATTCTGTGGCAATTTTTAAATTTCTGAAGTGCTACATTTAATGGATGTTCAAATACTATGATTTAAGACCTATGGTTGGGAGAGCATGACAAAATACCAGAAAATCATGTGACAGATGAACAGGAAAATGAACCCTATGAGTTTGTATTAATATATCCAGAAAATTCAGACTGAAAAAACCTGAAATAGTCAGAAATTTAAGGTTCATCTAGATCACCTTAATTTTAATCACATTATAGTTAATCTTATCTAACATGGGATTATAAACTGCTTTACATATTCCAAAAAAGTCAATCAAACAATCAACCGATGGCCTGATAAAGCCGTCTCCCATATTTGGACACTGTCTGAGGGGAGGAAAAAGTTAATTCTTTGGGGGAAAATGTTTTAGTAGTTCACAATGAACAATGAAAGACTTCCACATAAGAATACAATTTTTAAAAGGATTCCACTATAACACTTGAATTTTCTAAAGTCAAATTGTGTTTGTATAACACGGCTACAGATGTTCACCACATCAAAGTATTAGACTTGGGAAAACACCACTTTAACCCTTTAAAGAAAGGTAGGAGTGTGCAAAAGAAAGGGATTATACATAGGAAATCACTTCTCTGAAACCCTTGGGGTCCAGAAATGCTTTATAATTTAGAACTTTCTGGATCTTGGATAGTAATAAGGTAAATATACCATATCATACATAAAATCCTGAGTGAGGTCTGGGCAGCACCCCGTAATAAAACAAATTGATATTTCAGCAGTGAAATGTGTGAACATTCACACTGGCTGTGATCAATGAAGATTAAACAGCCTCAAGTCAGTTCAGGGCAGTTTCGTTGCTAAATGAGTTCAGGTCTGGTCAGGCTTTGATGCCAAATGAGTTATGAGAAGTCTTTCATTTATTAAGCCTCTTTGGACTTCAAAATTGGTGGATAAGGAATTGTGAACCTATACTACTTTATGCAATGACTAAAACACTTCTCTCTCTCTACACTGAATAAAGCTGAAAGTGTGTACTGTTCAAAAAGAAAATAGATGAATTAAGGAGTGATGGAGCTACAAGTTAGTAAAGAAAAATAGCAATATCTGGGAACATCTGCCTTCCAGCAGAATATTCTTTATGTTTCTAATAAAAACAGGAAGCCGAGTGGATGGATGAACTGATCTGAGATGTGCGATGGTAGTTTTTGTGTTATAGTGGCACAAATATGGGCAGTTAGGACATATTTTCACACGATAGTGGGGCAAAAAGGTGAAACAAGGAATAATGGGATATCTAGCAATAATAGGTATGATTATGTGACAGACACATTTATGGAGAGGCAAAAAACAAAGGATTTGGCATCAGTTAACAGAGTTCCTGAATTCAAATCCTGACTCCATTACTTGCTTAACTTATCTAAGCTTCAGTTTCCCCATCTGTGAAATGGGGAAAGTAATATCATAGGGTTGTTAGGAAGCCCCAATAAAATAAAAGCTGTAAGACACTCGGTACAGTGCCTGGTGCATGGTTGGCAGTTAAAAATAAAATAATACAAAAATTAAAAAGTTAACAGTTGCTACTAATGGTAAAGATACAATATCTCACTCATCCACTGTTTTTAGTTAGCATTAATGGTGTCATCGGATTACACATAAATGTATACTTTTCCCTATCTACAGTATGCCTCTATTGGGGTCACTCTTTTGAGGTAAACACATTTGAGAGATGTTTCTTGAATAGAAATTTGCTTCAGTTATATCTTAACACAAACAAGAGGCTTTTTAAAAAATAACTTACTTCCCTACTTTAGCCAACTGCCCTGAACTTTCTACTTTGTTTTGCGTGATAGTGGGTTTTAAATCAACCAATTTACAAGGCCCTAGAATTGTATTACATCTGCGTTCAGAAAACTATTTATTTTCTTCCATTGTTTTCTGAATTAATCTTATCTCTTTTGGTTTTCATATCTCATAACTCACATCTATGTATTGAATTTTGGGCTTTCTCTTTCTCCTTTACCATAAAACTACATACCTGAAATATAGCTAGCCCTTTCCTTCCCCCAACCTTAATTTTCATTGCAAAATTAATTTACATACTTTGTTCATTTTTTTAATTTAAAGCCAAATAACATAGGGTGTGTGTGTGTGTGTGTGTGTGTGTGTGTGTGTGCTGTAAACAACTAAAAAGGGAAATCTATCATGAATTTTCATAATTTCATCAGTTTGAATCCGCTTTCCAGAGAAGTAATTGATATTAACTGTTAAGCCTGTGTTCTTCCAAACAATTTTCTATGTATATTCAAATATTCATATCCTATATGGTAGGGAGGAATTTGTTTTTGATTTAGCAAAAATAAAACCATTCTACACATACTGTTCTGCAGCTTGCTTTTTTTCATATTTAACCATGTACCATGGTCATCTCATATTGTTATCGTTCCTATTCTTTTGTAACAAGTTATATTCTTTAAGTATGACTGTGTATAGTTACTAACTTAATTCTTCATTTGCTGAAATAATATTTATTGATCATCAAAGTGAGAAAAATATGTACTAGTTGCTATGGAAACAGCAAGATTTTTAAGAGACATAATTTTTGCCCTCTGGATGCTTATTATGATCTGGAAAGAGAAATAAGACAGGGACACAAATAACATTAGTAGTAAAGAATAAATAAGCATAAATTTTAGTACCACCATGGGTCAAAAAAAAGTAAATTAACTTTTAAAAGGTGGAAGATTCATACGATCTAGTAAATTAACTTTTAGAAGGGCTGATGAAGAAGGTTTTTTTTAGGAGATTTTGGATTTAAATTGGTTCTGGAAAGATTTGTTGGATTTTAACTGATGTAAAAGAGGAAGAAAAAACTACCTTTAGCCAAATCTCTGAGAGAAAAAAATATAGGACATGTTTAAAGTAGGGCCATAATCCAAATGCATTGATATAAAACACTTCTTGGTTTCAGAGGTATTAAAAGGTGGGGAGAAATGTACAAATTAAATCAAGAAAATATGGTATTTGGTCAATTTGACTGGAATGACAGATTTCCAGAAGGTAGAACTGAAAGAAAAATCTAGAGAAGTAAGTAGAAGCCAGATTATGAAAAGTCCTAAATACGAACAGAAATCTGAAATTTGTTCATTTCGATTCTTGCATATAGTTCTCTTCCAGTTCTTTCTTTTCTTTTTTATCACAAGCTGTTAGGCTTTAGGAAGAGACCAGATGTACTAGTCTTGAAAGATAAAAGTCTGTATTTTGGAGTCCAATGACACCTTTAAAGCTGTTAGTTCATTTTGGCAGGCCCTCCCATTGCAGACTGTTTTTTTCCATAAAGAGATAAACATTTCGTATTAATTTACTCATGTGCCTAGCACCGTGCTATCACCAAGACGTCAGTGGTGAATGAAACACAGTCTCAGCCTCGCATGCTCATGGCCTGGTTAACAGAATTTTCAATGCCTTCTCCTCACTTCTCAGACATTGTCAGTGTCAAATTTTGCTGGCCTATCAACCATTTAAAGTATCCATTGCCTCACTGTCACCTTCTGCTGCCTGGGCCTTGTTTCTCATTTGCGGTTATGATTTCCTGCTTGCCTCTCAGAACTCTGGTTTCTTGAAGTCCTCACACCCTTTCTTAATACCTGGGTAAGTTTTTCTCTCTGATAGCTATTTACAAATCTATCTATCTATCTATCTATCTATCTATCTATCTATCTATCTATCTATCTATCTATCTATCTACAGCATCTCCACAGTTATTTTGTAAAAATTTATTGGTTTTTGGATTTTCTTGATGTTGATGAGGACAACTACAACGAAGATGATGAAGCACAGGTGGACTTAGAAATATGTCAAATATCTCCTACAGAAAATGTCTATAACAATAAACACAAGTGGAGAAAACCTGTACCTCAGTCTTAGCAGTGAGCATGAAGCTCGGTGTGCTTTCACTTTCTGGAGGAATTGACCCCTTTACTGCTATGGACTCTCTCTATCTCTGATTACATATTCCTCCTTCTGAAATCGACTTTATCTATTGTTACTATAGCTATCCAAGATGGTCCCCAAGGATTCCCTCCTCTTCCTGTAGTCCTCTTTCACACTGTACCCAAACTGGTCTGTGTGATTAATGAAATATGGTGAAAGTAAAGTTATTTCACTTCCGAGATTAGATTATAAAAGACTGACCTCTGTCACAGGCCCTCTCTCTCTCTCCCTCTCTCAGATTACCTCCTCTGAGGGAAGTCACATCATGAGCAGCCCTATGCAGAATCCAAGTGACAAGGAGCTGAAGCCTCCCGTCAACCAAGGTAAGTGGGCTTGGATATTGATCCTCAAGACCCAGACAGATCTGCTGTCTAGACTGTGAGACACTCTGAATAAGAATATCCAGCTAAGCTGCCCTAGATTCTCAACACACAGAAATATGAGGTAATAAATATTTGTTGTTTTAAATTGCTACTTTCGGGTAATTTGTTATACAGCAATGGATAATTTATATATCTAGCTTTCTTTTGACTAGTATTTTCACGGTCTTTTGAGGGTCTCAGGACCACCCCAAGTTCAGTAACTGGTCAGAAGGACTTCAGACTCAAGACTCAACAAAAGGTTATGTTTGCAGTTAAAGTTTATTATGGTGAAAGATACTGAGTAAAGCATCAGGAAAGATTTTCATTGAGCAGAGTCCATAGAGGTTCAGCACAGGCCTCAGAGTTCTTCATCAGAGGCCACATAAGATGTGCTTTCTCCTTAGCAGCAAACTATAGGAAAATGTGTGAAATGTCTCTACCCAGGGAATTCTGTTGAAGTCTCAGGTACAAGGCTTTTTTGATGTGCTGGTCACATAAATGTATTTTGCTATGCAACCAGCCATTGCAATTGAAACTCAGGAACCCAACAATAAAACCAGGTGAACATCATTAATCTTGATATTTGCACATAGCAACCTGACAAGCTGGTATAGCACAGCCCATTGCTCCAGGTGTACACAGCATAATCATCAATCCCCGGCATCCAGGGGTTATATTCCTATTGGCTGGCCAAGGGTCATTCATAATTCTAAGTTCTCTTGCAAGGAATAAGCAACCAGACCTGCTCTGTCAACTCTTGCTTCTCAAAAGGTGGATGACAGTTATCATCAACTGCCTAATATGGAGATGAATGATACATCAGAAAACTCCAGCCCCAGACTTCAAGTCTTCTAGCTTAGGCTGCAAATTTTATGAAGCAGAAACAGGCGTTCTCCACTATGTTCCATCAGAATTCCTGACTCACGAAAAATATAAGATACAATAAATGATTATTGTTTAAAACCACCAAGTTTTGGGGGTAGCCTGCTATGTAGTAAAACATAAATAATACTGGGTAATATTTCCTTGTTTCTTTGCAAGTCTGGCCCTTTTTTACTGGACACCTGATGTGAATTTTATGTTTTGGTGCATGGGATTTTGTTGTATTTCATTAAATAGTGTTAGATTTTGTTCACTGCTAACTAAGTTACTAGGAATTTGTAGGAATTTTTTGAGGATTGCTTTTAAGTTTGTCAGGGTATATCCAAAGCAGTCTTTAGCTGAGGACTGATTTATCTCCATTACTAAGCTGATAACTTTCTCAACACTATTTCAGGGATTGGCAAACTTTTTGGTAAGGGGCCATACAGTAAATATTTTAGGCTTTGAAGACCATATGTAATCTCTGTTGCATATTTTTCTTTGTGTGTTTCCATAATCATCTAAAAATATAAAAATCATGCTTAGTTTGCAGGCTGTCCAAAAACAAGTTTGTGGGCTAGATTTGGCTTGTGGGCTGTAGTTTGCCAACCCCTGCAATATCTGATGTCCTTTGCAATAAGTGGTCTTTCTACTCTGGCTCAAAGGAACATGAACTCCTCTCAGCCCTGTATAAATTCCAAAAATGTTTCTGCCTGTTTATTCTCATGGTTCTTTCCCCAGCCCTGGCTGGTTTCTTCTCACGTTATGTGCAGGTTAGCACTCAGCCAAAGAATTGAAGAAAGCTCTCCTTAAATTTCTTTCTCTGTACAGCTCCTTTCTCTCTGGCACTTGGTTCTATAAATCCTAGTCACCGTGATATCTCTGAACTCTGATCTCTTTCTCTCTCTTTCTCTTCCACTCAGCAAGACTGCAGTTTTTCTGTGGGTTCCCCCTTCCTGTGTCACAGCCTGGAAGCGGCCTCTAGGAAATAAGCTATTTCAATCACAAGGTCCACCTCCTTTGTTTACATCCTCTCAGGGATCGCAGCCCTGTGTTGCTTGTTTTTCAATGTTTTGAAAACCATTCGTTTCATATCTTCTGTTTTGTTTTCTAGTCGTTTCAGGTGAGAGGTTAAATTCAGTCTCTGTTACTCCATCTTGGAAAGAATCTTTATTAATTCTTGAATTAAGTTATTATCAGTGATCATGTTTTTATTTGCCTACATATACTTACTCCTATGTGTTGGTGTCTATATTAAACATAAATTTCTAACACAAAAAGATTTAGTCCTAGTTAATATCTTCATTGTTAAATGCAGTGCCATATTTGTGCACACACATAAATACCATCAGAGTAAATGCCATTAATTAAAGCTATATGTCGGTGACCATAGACTTACAAGATTTCTAGTTGAGACAAATCTTAAATGATCTAGAAGATTTTAGTTTAACTCGAACATTTTATAAAATTTTCCTCTTCAACATCTTTAGTAGTAAACATATAATTCTGGGAGACATACTCTACTTTTTAAGATAGACTGTATCAAAGTTAGACAGCAAATAATTGTCAGAAATGGTACGTTATTATGAGCTAAAATGTAATTCCTTATAACATTGATGATTTAGTTATCAAATTTGAGTTTAACTTAAATCCAGGGGACCTTTTTTATCAACTCCTTTTAATCCTCTTCGTGCATTCATTATCGATTCAGTCTACAAATATGTATTGTGCAAGGCTCTATGCTGAGCTTGGGCTTGCAAAAGTAAAAAAAGAAGGTAAGGTTCAAATCTTATGCATCTTTCAGTTTGGTGGGGGAGTTAGAGAGTAATCTAAGAAATAAGCATGCAAATATGAATGAAATTACAGTGTGATATGCCATGCAGTAGCATGGTGCAATGGCACTGTATAGAGGAGAATTTGACCTGGTTAGCAAAGTTAGAGAGGATGTTCTTGAGGAGATATGACTTGAGACCTGAAAACAAAGTAGAAGATAATCAGACAAGATATGGAGAGAGCTGCCAGGAAGAGGGAACAACCTCAGTAAAGGCACTGGAGCAAAAGAGAGCAATTGGTGTTAAATCTAAATGTAGGGCTTTCAGATAACCCTCTCAAATACTCCACTCACTCAACGAATACACCCAATCTCGAAAATATCATTATATTACCAAAAACACATTTCTGACATTTTGGGCAGACCTGCAGGGAGGCAGGTTTTATTTCAATATGAGGAAGTACTTTGGATTGTCCTCTGGAGTTATGGTGCCCACCTCAGGTTTTGAACCTCATGTATACTGAATCTCATTACATGTTGGGATCCCTCTTTAAGATAAAAAATATAAATGATGGATACAAAGTTTAGTACAGGACTCAGAAGAAGCTCTTGGAAGTGAGAAGCCCTGATGTTGATACTTCATTAGTTTCAGAATAAATAAATCTACCTCCTGTCTTGAGGTGTTCAGACAAGGGTGCACGGTCATTTATTTGTAATGTTATCAAGGAATTTCAGATGTTGTGTAGAAATCTGGACTTAATAAGACTTCAAGTTTCTTCCAAATGCAGATTTTGTGTTTACTTGGCTTAAATTTGAGAATTAAATAGGTCAAAGTTTGATCGCGTAATCTTCACCCCGCAGCTGGTTTATGGAATGAATTATCTGATGGCCAAACAATGATGTGGTGTTTGGGACTGAGTGTGCGGGCGTGGGCGTGGGTGTGGGTGTGTATCTTTCGGGTCTGAATTAAAAGAATAGGAAAGTTGAATGTGCAGCTTCAACGTCCAGCCAGTTATTTTATTCTAGCACTCAGATCACAAGCCATAGAATCTGAGCTAAAAAGGTTTCTGAATCCAAGCCTGGGTTTGATTCCCATGCTAACCGTTGCGCATACATGGAGAACATATCAGGCAAGGCCCAGAGACAGTACCTCCACCCTCCACCCCCACTATTCACCTCACACCCGATTCCCCTGGTCAGAGGAGGCTTGAGGAGAGGAGATGGAGCTTTTAGTGTGTATTCATTATCCTTGATGCATACATGGTCTACATCATTATGAGAGGGAAGAAGGCCACATTACAAATAAAGACTGGCACCCCCTTGAACGAACAAAAACAAAAACAGAACCCTCAGAGTCAATTATGCCCTGAATCATTATTAGAAAACAGGAATAATACTAACAACAACAAAATAATAACAGTTGCGCTGTGACTGAGTGCTTTTGCATTCCCAGAGTAGTTGTCTGGACAGATCATAAAGCTCTTAGCAGACTTTAATTAGAGCTCAGAGGTAGGCAAGTTACGTGGCTAAAGTTCCTGCCTTTCTGGTCATCAGAGATGTAAAATCAGGTGAGGTTAAGTGGTCAATTTATGGACACCTGGTCATGTTGATCTGTGAGTGCTTTTCCAGTCTGTCAGGTTTTTTGGAATCTGACCTGTTAGCAACTCTGCCAGGCACTGTGCCCTTGCTTGCAGGTGCACGAGTTCAGAGCTAATGTGTTTATGTCAGCTCATTGTCTCAGGAGTAGGCCACACCAAGTCTGGACCTGTTTACTTTTTTTTGGAGCACTTCTACAAGGGACGTACTCAGAGGTAACAGTCCTGAGCCAAGTAGATTCTATCTGGGCACCTGCCAGGTGCAAATGAGGACACTGCTTTTCAATAGGAGATAATTGACCGCATATGGCTCTAAGTTGGTTGAAGTTTTTTCCACTTTAATACCTAGGAACATAGTTTTAAAAACATTTTTATTATTTATTTATTCATAGAGACTGTCACCATTTCTATGAAGGAAGGAAAATTTTAGTGCTAGTAAGGAAATAAAAAATAAAGTCCCCTTGAAGATCTGTGAATACTTAGCACTTCATGTCCTATGTGTCCCCTATCTCACTCAGTCTTCTGGGGTGTCTGATTTGTGCCTGAGAGGACAGAGCAGTTCTATCTCAGACAGGGGCTCTGGGATCAATGGTGGGTTAGTGGATATTTCCACCCTGGACTCAATCTTGGCTGATTAGGAATTTCCCAAACATCCACATTTTCCATTAATATTATCCAACCCCCATATGTTGATACAAATCTACTTCCAATCTATGTAAATTTTTTGTACCAATAATTGGGGGAAAGGAGAATATTGTCTTTTACTTATTAGGCAAAGAGTGACTGCCTTTTATGTATCCTGAAAAAACGCTTTCAAACCTCAAAGGCTTCGAATAAGCCTCGCATTCTGGGGTTTGGAGAACCAGGCCCTGCTTATCTAGACTTTATGTTCATAATTTCAAAACTTATGATTCTATTCCTTCTGACTCTCCTTTTCCTGGTTCTGTCTGTCTGCATTCCTCAGTCTTTTCTTTCTCCTTGAATTTTTATTGTCTTTTTCGGGCCTTTTTCTTTGATGTCTTTCTTAAATTATTGAAATCAGAATTTCACATGCTCATCTATCTTTCACTGTGGTTTTGGTCTGAGGGTACTCTCATGATTTACTTTTATGCTTTTAAAAAATATTTTGTTTATAAAAATTCCCAGCTTATGACTTTTTTTTTTTTTTAAATCTCAGTAGCTAACTGGACTAATGTATTTATTTAGGAAAGAGTTGACAATGACTCCTGGTGCTTTTCTTAAATTTTAACTAATAGCTCAGAATCCATCCTCCTATAGGTGAAACATTTTCTCCCTTAAATTCTTTATTATTCTTGAATACATAGGAGCTCATTTTTCTTTCTGCTTGCAGTGTCCAGTCATTTCTTCCTTTCTCTCAAATGAGTTGATACCACACTACCTGGAAAACTTTAATGCTAGCAATAATTTACAACAGCTTAAATAAGAGTTGTCCTGAGACCTGGGCTTGGTGAGGGGAGGCTTCAAGATGCTCTTATTGTTCTCTGTTCAGATGTAATATCTGGACATTATACCAAAGGGACAAAATCTGGTTGGCTAATGCTTTAGTTTACTAAGGCTGCCATACAAAGTAACACCAACTGGTGGCTTAAAGGACAGACGTTTATTTTCTAACAATTCTGGAGGCTAGAAGTGCAAAGTCCAGGTGTCATCAGGTTGAGACCTCTTTCCTTAGCTTGTAAATGGCCCTCCTCTCTCTGTGTCTTCATATGGTCTCACCTCTGTGTCTGTGCTCTAGTTTCTTTTTATAAAGACACCAGTCATATTAGACTAGGGCCCTTTGTAATGACTCATTTTGATTTAATTATCTTTTTAAAGCTCCTATTTCCCTATACAATCACACTGAAGTACTGGGGGTTAGGATTGCAATATGTAAGCTTAGACACAGGGCACGATTCAACCTGTAACAGTATATTAACGATCTGGCATCCTCATATTGACTCCAGATTGTCAGTGACAACAATTAGCTCCAAAACACAACTCAAACCCTCAAAGTCAGTGCAGAAGTCAGACTATGGGGCTCCCTTAGGGTCAGATGTTGCAGGCCCCTCTCTCACTTTAGAGACTCTTCATAACAAATGTAAACAGGCTGCTTATCTGATTCCCCAAACTGTAGCAGACCAGTGTGTAGAGTAACCGCCAAACAAAAAAAGCCACACTGAGAAGGGCAGGTGTGCCGACTGCTGCCGGAAGGAAGTGACTTTAGCACTGAGAGGGCAGCAGAAGAACCTTAAAAGGGCAAAACTACTGGCAATTGCCATGTACTACAAGGAGAGCAGATAGTAGCAATACTCCTGAATTGTCAAGAGTAGATGACATTACTTTGAAAAACCTGTAGTAGGAAGCAGTGGAAACTTTGCCATTAAATATAGAGAAAATGGTTAGGGCATTTGAAGGAAATAAATTTCAGTTATTAGGGTAATGCATTGATGGAAATTAAAAATTTCCAGTACTGAACAAATGCTTTTTTTTATAGACGACAGATGAGTCCTGCTTGGAATTCGTGAAGGTTTTGCTGTAATCCTGAACATGAACATGAACGGAACATGAACGTGTTCAGGATTAGGGCCCCGGGGCGCAAGGCTTTCCTGTCCCAGTGGTCCTCAGGTTTAGACTTGACAGCCCAGTGAGGCTTACAAGCCGTCCCCGAAATTCGCTAATGGTTTTCGAAGATGTTCATCAGACAACTTTTAATTTAAGCTATATCTCCTATAGTGTGCAGATTAATATTCTAACAACTTCTATAATGTTTTTATAAATAGTGTGCTTATATGGCACTGTATTTTGTGTGTAAGTGTGTTAAACATAGTAATATGTTTAATGGAAACATTTAAAATACACCACAGTTTTTATAACCTTGCTTGGCCTTTCTTCATGTTGTAGCACTCCAGGAGCTTCAAAACTGGTAGCGACCCTGACATTTCTCAGCTCGCAGAGGCCCTGCCCTGGAACTTGCCACGTGCTCAGCCTCACCCTTCTCTGTATCATCTCCAGTTTGCATGTCATGCTTCTGGCCACCTTCTGTCTCCTATCATAGTTATTTATGAAGTTGTTTTATTTGTCTTACAAGATATTGTGAACTTAATTCCCAATAGCCATCTCCCTACAGTAAATGTACCAAGCCTTTGTTTTCTACTTGTCAAACCATTTGAGTCTTCCGTAGTGTTTGTTGCAGATGCCTTCCAAGGTAACTCTCAGAACTCTTCCTTATGCTCAAAGAAAGATCACCCAGAATGCTTTGTTAGAGAGTTAGAAGAGCTGGTAAATGTTTAATGACCAGTTTTGAGGTGGGTGGTGAGTGGGGAGGCCTGATTCCTAGCATCTGCTGGTTCTTGACCTCATTGAACGTGGAGTTGGGAGATACACACAATTGGCTCTTGCTGGCTAATCAGACTTCAGAAAGTTCCAAGATATCTCTAGCTCACAACTCGGGGATAGTGAGAAATGCTATTCTGTAAGCAATGGAGAAGCCTGTGGAATCCTTTCTCCACCTGCACAGGGCAAGGATGTAGTACATATTCATAAGACTTCCTCACTTTTCAGGTTTTTCTCCTGCCAGCTCTTCTCAACTAACTGCACGAGATTTTGTCAAACACTGAAATAGTTTTAAAGTCATGGGCAATGAATCCTGAAATGGATCTACTCAGAAGTTTCTTAAGGGTCACTAATATAAAAGCAGTTCAAAACTCTCAGAATTAGTAATGTGTACATACAGGTTGCCTTTGGGGTTCTATAGTCATTAACCCTCCAAATTATTATTATTTTTTTCAAGAATTTGCTTACTCCTCCCCCTCCCCACTGCCTTTTGCATGCACACACTCACTCACTTCTTAGACACACGCTATGGTAATTTTTATCATAGGGAGGCAACGATACCACCCCTTCCCCTTCCTACCTGTTTTCCCTCAGTTTCACATACGGAGAGAGCAGATTTTACATTACTCTAATCAGGGATTTTGGTTTACTCTTTTGTCTCCCAACATGATGTTTTTTTTTTTGTTGTTCACAACAGATAGTCAAAAAAATATCTAAGTTAAATTAACTCTCATTTCATGGAGTATATGTGAAATACCTTTTTTCCTCACTATAGATGCTCCTAAGTTTTCTTTAATTCTTGCATGAGAATTAATTGAGATAATTTCTAATGTAAAGGAAACTTTTTTTTCCTTAAAAGAACTAGTTTCCGTACCTTAGACAATAAATGTTGGACAATGGATGTGGCTGGCCTTGTTTAACTCTCTTTTAGTGAAAGTAACTAGCTTGTAGTTGTCCATCTCCCACAACCAAACTCTTCCCTAATTTAACACAATCTCAAAAGCCTTAGCCAGTTATGACCCAGATCTTATGCTTAGCTAGATTAGTTTCTGGGACTCAAGGGGTGAGAAAAATCTGAGTCTTAAAAACAATTAAACCCATTAAAAAGACTATAGTAAAAAAAGACAGACAATAGCAACTATTAGTGAGGATTAGGAAAACCGATGCCTCATAAATTGTGGGTGGGAATGTGAAATGGTACAGCCACTTTGGAAAATAGTTTGGTTGTTTCCAAAAAGTTAAATAAACATAAACTTGCCTTTTGACCCAGCAATCCTACTGCTAGATATCTACCCAACAAAAATAAAAATGCTTGTCCATAGAAAGACATGTATGAGAATGTTCATAGCAGATTTATTCAAAATAGTCCAAAACCGGAGAAAATCAAAATGTCTATCGATTAGGAAATGAAAAAAACAAAATGTGGTATATCCATACAGTGAAATACTCTGCAGCAGTAAAAAGTAAAGCACTGATACATGCTATAACGTTGAAGAGCCTCGATAACATTATGCTAAATGAAAGAAGCCAGACACAGCAAACTACATGTTGTATGATTTCATTTACGTGAAATTTCTGGGAAAGGTCAACTGTGAGAGACAGAAAGCAGAATAGTGGTTGTTTGGGGACAGGGAGTAGGAAAAGGGATCAACCGTAAATGAACACAAGGAATCTTTCAGGGGTGATAGAAAATTTGTACATTTTGCACAACCGTAAATTTACTAGAAATCATTAAATTGTTTTCTTAAAAGTGGGTGAATTTTATGGTATATAAATTATACCTCAATAAAGCTTTTAAAAATCAACACAATAAATAAAGGTCTTTGTTAATTCTATTTACCTGTTGGTTTTCCTTGTCTGATTATAAAATCCCAATGTGGCTATGTGTCACCTAGTCACATCTTTTCTTTTTATTCATAGATGAGACGAGTGGCTAACTACATTGTTGGAGAAGGCAGTGGCTAGATCAGGCCCAACAAATCTATAGATGCATTGACAGATTTTTCTTCAGCTATGGCCATACTAATCATGTAACCAGCAGGGAAGGGCATGGCGTATTCACCCTTCCTCTCACATAGTTGTCCCTGGGAAGGAATGATGTCCCTATGGAGGAGTGTGTGTCTCTGTCACCTGCTGCATGCTGGGGAAACTGTACTAGACGTAGGATTTTGCACTATCTTGACTCCAAGAGAAAAAGACACTCCTTGTTAAAATGAAACTAATATTACCTTAAAGGATGGAATCATTTATTTGACCACTAATCTCTTTTTTACTACACATCTTCTTTAGTGGCCACAACAGAATAGGAAGCCTATAGGAAACCTTCTGGTTTTAACTTGGGCTTTTGATGTTGCCTTTGAAGAATATCCTGGAGCTCACTTTTGACCAGTCAAATATAGGGTAGCAGTTCCCATAAAGGGATCAATTAGGAGATGGGAGAGCTGGAACTTTGGCAAGGAGTCTGTGATATTGTTCAAGCCCCAGAGGGAAAACGATACACTATTTTTTCTTCTTCTTTATTGTGCCTATCAAACTGGCAAATTAGAAAGTACACATTGTTCTAATTTGGAGTGCTTAGAAAATAATGGGCCTGAGAATACAGTCTGGGGGGCTTAATTTACTTCAGCAATACATCTACAAATGTTTCACCCTGGTGATCTAGTTCCTCTGCCCAGTGAGGCCGGCTACCTTTGTGTTTTCGTGTTCTTTGATTCTTTTGTGTGTACCTAACTTTTTAAGGAAGTATTCACAGACTCAGTTCTAATTTGGAGTGCTTAGAAAATAATGGGCCTGAGAATACAGTCTGGGGGGCTTAATTTACTTCAGCAATACATCTACAAATGTTTCACCCTGGTGATCTAGTTCCTCTGCCCTGTGAGGCCGGCTACCTTTGTGTTTTCGTGTTCTTTGATTCTTTTGTGTGTACCTAACTTTTTAAGGAAGTATTCACATTTCTATCTATCTATCTATTTATTTATGCCTACAGTTCCTGGTCTTCCTGGGTTGTTTCCCATCCAAGTGCTAACCAGGCCCAACCCTGCTTAGCTTCTCGAGATCAGACATCAGTCTTGTTCAGAGTGGCATGGCCATAGACCATGGATCATGGCTCCACTGGGGCATGAACCCAGGACCTTCTGTGTGTAAAGCAGATGTGCTAACTGCTACACTGTGGAACCATGTCCTCACATTTCTTTTTTTAACTTTAATTTTTTTTTAAATTTTGATAGGAACACTTAACATGAGATCTACCCTCCTGACAAGGTTTAAGTGTAAAATTGTTGACTAGAGGTACAACACGATATAGCAGATCTCTAGAACATTTCCAACTTACGTAATTGAAACTTTATACCTGTCGAACAGCAACTTCCCACTTCTCCCTCCCCCAAGACCCTGGTAATCACCATTCTATTCTCTGTTTTAATGAATTTGACTATTATAGATACCTCATATAAGTGGAATTATGCAGTATTTGTTCATCAATGTCTGGTTTATTTCACTTAACATAATGTCCTCCTAATTCATTCATGATGTCACATATTGTAGGATTTCCTTCTTTTAAACGGCTGAATAACATTCCATTATATGTACACACCACATTTTTCTTATCCATTTGTCTGTCATGGTATTTAGGTTGTTTCATATCTTGGCTATTGTGAATAAGGTTGCAGTAAACATGGGAGGGCAGATATCTCTTTGAGATTCTGATTTCGACTATTTTGGACAAATACTCAGAAGTGGGATTGCTGAGCCATATGGTAATTCTATTTTTAATTTTTTGAGGAATCTCCATACTGTTTTCTATAGCAGTCGCATCATTTTAATGTCCCCACCAACACTGCACAAGGGTTCCATTTTTCTCCACATACTCCCTGTTTCCTTTTTTTTTTTTTGATACTAGCCATCCTAACAGGTGTGAGGTGATCTCACTGTGGTTTTAATTTGCATTTCCCTGACGATTTATATTTACCCTTCTATTACTAGTGCCTGGCAATGCCTAAAACACAGCAGATGTTGTTCAATAAATATTTGTTGAATGAGTGAATTAACTTGTAAGTAATGCCATCTTCAGTACAAGCACAATTGAAGATTTAATGTGAGCTATGTGGGTGGGAGGAAGGGGAAGTAGTGTCTGTGTATGCATAAAAGCAAAAGATCCCCAGGCTAGTGGAATTCTCTCTGGGTTCATATGAGAAGGCTGACAAAAATGGCTGGGACCTGGGGACTTGGATAAGTTCACTGCAATGGAAAAAGATGTGTTTTTAGAGGGAAAAAAATTAAATTATTTTTCACCATATTTTAAAAATCACTATTTTAAATATTTGCATTTTCTGAATGTTTGTGTTCTGGAGCAAAGTCCAAGAATGTATTTTCCATCTCTCCCATCCTTCAAGGCTTGTCTCAAGATGTTTCGAGCATCTACCTCTACAGCTGCTTTTCCCGAATCTCTCATTTATTCTAGCACATTCTTTTTCCCCAATGAATATCTGTGTTCCCTTTTTCCTTTGAATCCCCACAGCTCTTTGCACTCTTCTTACCCACTCACCCTACTCCACCTTGTCTCCCATGAGAGCTCCCTGCACTTATCTAATCTTCCCCTCTCAGTGGCTAGCTCTGTGACAACAGCATCTTTTTGCACTCCGTATAGAAACTAACACTAAAGGCAATAAACATTTGTTTAACTGAATTTTGATTAATCAGATCATTTGATTAGTATTAGGTTACTTTGTTAGGCAAAGGAGATAACTCCGGCAAGATGGATTGTAGACCCCACTCACTATTTTAAAGTAGCTCCTTTTCTAGAAACTGATGTCTATACACAGGCATTGTGATTCGATTTTAAAATAGAAAAACAATCTATTTCCTAAAAAAACCTTTACCAGCTTGACATATATAAGAGGCTATTTTCAGCTGACCAAGTTTATAAAAAAAATGCATAATTTCAGGAAGGAAGGCAAAATCAGTGGTGAAATTCCATCTATTTAACTGTTGCTATGAAAATATGTAATCAATATTTATTCCAGTGAATGATATTTATAAAATGTTTTGCTCTATGTGAAAATCTCCCTAATATTACTTTATATAGACAAGGCAACCTTTAAAAAATTGATTTGGACTTTTCTTTGTTAGTTTCATAGTATCTACAGTTTCAATGTAAAACTTTCCCCGTATTTTCCCCCAAAGCCTATAAGCATGGGCATATCTGGAAAGATAATAGTTTTCCTTCTGTTTCTATGTAGTGTGATAGAAGCAGCCACACCAATTGGGTGGTATCTGTGTGAGCTGAATTTGAATCTTGACTTTGACAATAAATAAATGAGTAATCTGGAATAAGTCACTTGGGACCTCAGTGTTTTTTAATCTGAGTTATGAGAAAAGTGGACATCAAAATTTGCCATCAGCAGCTGTAGGATTTCCTGTCTCTTCCTCACTTGCCTAGGCCCATGGCTGACACTCTTCATCTCACTTCCTTTTTCTTCTCCATGCAGCTGCACCCAACCACTCTCTAAATAACCAGGACAAGTGTCTGGAGGCAGAGTGATGACCAATGTAGAACAGGAAGGCTATGTGGCCATGCTTGGGGTAGGCACGTGGGGAAGGGGGATGAGGTGAGTTGAAGTGCTGAGGCGTGAGCAGGGCAAAGGCTGAAGAAGAAATTGCAGTAAGAATGAACCCTGCATGTCCAGCATGTTGGGACAGAGGGGAAGGGAAGACAAGTGGGTGAGGACAGAAGGAACTAGCTGGGCTAGAAGACCTGGGCTCTGGATTTCTCTTAATTTCAGGGAAAGATTTCTTTCCAATCTGTTTATATTTATATTTCTGGCTATTTAATTTTTTATTTTGAATTAATTTTAGGCTTACAGAAAAGTTGCAAACATAGACTAGAGAGTTCTTGTGTATCCTTCATCTATCTCACTCTACCTTTATTTCTGTTCTAGTCAACAGATTTATGGAAGTCACCTAAAATTCATTTTGGAACAAGGCCCACAGGTGTGCCACTAATCTGGCCACCCAGAGGCTGTGTGCCTCAGAACAAATGTGTTGGAAATGACCGATATAGACATCTCTGGCAGTTGAGACATGGGAAGGATGCCTAGCTTAAAATTGAACTGTACCTTATAATTTGTTCAAAAATGATTTGGCCACAAGCAAGAAGGAACTAAAGAATATGACCAAAGGAAAACTGGACAATAGGACAATCTGGTTAAAATTCTAAATTTGTGGAAATTGAATTTTTAAAATATTAGTGATTAGTATTATGCTTTAAGCATTTATGAACACATATTAGTTCTTTTCCCCACTATTAGGCCTTATAATAATTCCTAATTTGTTTTGGACAATAGATATTAATTAAAACTACTTAAAGATCCAACGGTTTGTGGCCTGCTTCTATATATGCAATATTGGAGATAATGAAACATTATTATAGCATGATCTTCTCTGTGGGGGTATATGTGTGTGCATACACGTGGGGGGCATTTACATTTAAAAATATTTAGAAGGAGATAACTTAGGATTTCAAAGTTTCAATGGATAAGTACATTTATGAGTGTTCATAATGTCCCTTTTTACATGTCTGTATTTTCTGTTTTTCGTTTTGTTTTTGTATTGAGTAACATTGCTTTTATACCAATGTTACTCCAAGGTTGTTCCATTGTTGTTAAACAATTCTTTTTTACAACTTTTGTAAGAAGCAAAAGTTGTTGTAAGAAGCAAAGAGTATAAGTAAAAATCTGGTTTAAAAATTTTTTCCCTTAAAAAAGTAACCAATTAAAACAATCAGACAAAAATGCTTAAGATTCATAAAGCTACAAAGTCACCATGTGATATATATCCCCCAATTACCAACACTAAAAGAAGCAGCAATTGTGGTTACTCATTTTCGCATAAGTGTTATTTTATTAATTTTCTTATTAACCAGATTTAAATACCTATATTTGAATTAAATACCTATGTTTGGTCGAATTATATGGTAAAATTTCATTTAGCCAAATTATTTTCAGTCAAACTATCTGCTGCAGTTTGTGAAATTTGAAACATCTTGGCATTTCCAGTCAGTTCTTGATGTGCTGATAATTGACAAGAGTCTCTAAATGTGAAGCGAAAGGACACTTTCATCAGTTCTGGAGTGTACCTTCTGGAATAAGCCCACCATTCAGTATAATGGGTCATTTTTCAGAGTGAGCAAGAATTCAATTCTGCAGTGAGGAATAAATACTCTAACAGGTATGTGGCTCTGGTAGAATTTTGGTCAAATGGAAACCGGAACAGAATAAGCCCTATCCCGGATGTTAAATAGACATATTGTGGTGATCATGTCACAACATATACAAATATTGAATCATTACATTGTACACCTGAAACTAATATAAAGTTATATGTCAATTGTACCTCAATTGAAAAAAAAAAAAAGAATAAGTCTTTCTTCCCCTTCATTACCTAAGTGACTAGTTAGTCTATAATGAGCCCTAGAGCTGCTCCGGCTGTAAGTGACTGAGATTTTCTGCCTGGTTCTACTCCAAGAAAAGAGTGTGCTATGATCTTACAAAAATCTGGAGTGACACTGGAACTTTGCAATAGAAAACTTTCATCCTTCAAGATGTTGAGTTTCCAGGGAAGTCACAAAGCTAAAATGAGTGATGGAGGATTCTAGTGGGTGTTATCCCATGTTCACAGCACCTTGCCTTTTGTACATGTTGGGATGAGCAGAAGCGGGGGTGGGGCGGGGTAAGGGACAGGCTTAAGGGCCCAGTCTTCTAAATGGTTGATAACCAATTGTGCCTTGGAGAAGAGAATTGAGTCTTTGTTTCTCATAAAAAAAGTCTTTGAACCACACCTCCATTTCTTAAACCCTGCACATCCTGACACTGTGATTTCAGGGTTCTTTTGCCTCTAGTGTCCCCACACTCTGTCTGCCCTAGCACAGTGTTAGAACATTTATTTAAAAACAAATTCTCCAACAAAAACCCATCGGTGTAGACCTAGTAGATTTGAGAATTAGCCCTGAAATCTAGGGTTCTAGCCTAACTGTACAGCTAATTTCCTGAGTGGGCTGGAACAAATCTCGATGGCTTTGCTCTCCTTTGTTTCTCCAACCATCTATTCATCCATCCTTCTGATGAGTCATCACTAAGTGCCAAGACTCTGTAGAAACAGAAATAAGTAAAACATGGTTCTTTTGTCAAGATACTTGGAGTTTAGAGGAAAAGACAAACAAAAATCAAAGTTTGTAATCCAGTGTGATAAGTATGATGTTGGAAGTGTGCGCAGAGAGTGCTAAGGGAGCACAGAGGAGGAACATCAAATCACACTTGGAGAGGGGAAGCACTTCAGGGAGCACTTCAAAGAAGAGGTGGTGTCTTCCTGAAAGTTTAAACTCTATAAAATGGGAGGGGTACATTAGTTGACTTAGAACAGTCTTACATCTATATTCTTATGTTAATTAAAGAAAAGCTCATTTGAGTTCCCCATATAGGGAGAAGCTTTCCAGAGAAAAGCAAAAGATATAAAATAAACAAATTTGCCTAATTTATCCATTACCGCTTATACCCTTAAGAATGGTATTAAGTCGTAAGGCCTCCTTCCTAATGTGCTCTAAGAAGAAAATACTGGTTCCTGGGATCTTCCCGTCACTTAATGTATTTATGTGTAGTCATTTAAAGGGTATTTGGCCTCATGAAAAGCCACAGTCACTTCTCTAAATCCTTCCTTTTGATAGCTCCTTCCTCTACTGTGTCCTTGTAATTAACTGTGTAGTCTCTTAGCCTAGGTGGAATCATTCAAGTGCTATAATATTCACAGAGAAGCAACCACCAAATTTTGTCTCCTTTTATAGGTACATGTAGCCCCAAAGTTAATTTTTCACTAAATATCTCTGGTAAACATTTAATTTTAACACAATACCTCACTTTTCTGAAAGTGATCTGCTCTAAATCTGAACTAATTACAGACACAGTTGTAAATCTATAAAAATTGTTTAAAAAGTCACAAGCAGACAATTTCAATTTCTAGCATACACCGTTGGTTGCCTTTCCAATGTTTACCTTTTCCTCTTTTTTTTTCCTAAGGGGATTCCAATTCGGTCCAGAGTGGATGCTAATTAGTCCAAGTCAATCATGAGAATTCCATCCCCCTAATCACTGGTTGGTTTAGAAAAGGGCAATTCTGGACCCTGATAGGGAAGACAGCTGGGGAGCCTCCAGGAAAGTTTTCTTTCTCCTCAAAGAGATACAGGAGATGTTCTCTCATCCTCCTTGGAACATTGCTGTGTCGGGATGTGCTTCTGGAACCACTGAAGCCATATTGCTACCAGCTGGAGGATGAAGCCAAGCATGAAAGAAGGCAGAGCTGGTGGTAGTTTATTCAGGAGTAGAACAGGAGGTCTGAACAATTGTTCCTGAAACCCGGAACCCCATCCTCCTTAGAGTTTCCTTGTTCTATGAGACAATAAATTTCTTTGTTGTCTAAGCCATGATGAGTCAGGATTTTCAATTATTTGGAGCTAAGCCAAGTGTGCTCTGAAGTTTATGCATTTCATTCATAGATCATTATGTCAGACATTTAGTTCTAGGAAATAGGCTTATCTGATTTCCCAGTTCATGGCAGATTGGAAATAACATGTTAGGAGAGAGAAGGGCTATTAGAGACAGGCAGCCAGACAGGGAAGAAAGAAATAAAGATAGAAACAAGAACTCAGGATGGAGCAGTGTGGATTATTTAGTGTTGGGACAACAACAAGTCCTCCCACCTCTGTAGCCTTGTGGGTATCAGAATATATCTCAGTGACTAATCAATCCATAATTATGGCCACGAGTCTTCGAGGGAAGTTTGCTTTCTGTTTAATGTCTGTTTTAGATGAGGCTGATTAATATTTAAAAATGTTTCTGTGAACAAGAAAAAGGTTAAATGATTAAAGGGATAAATTATTTGAAAAGGCACACAGAGAACAAACTCACTCCCTTCTTAGGATCAGTAAATGAGTGCAATACATATATGTAAATGGACGCTGATAGAAGTTTGCTTCACCCAGAGAAAAGGGAGGGGAAACATGAGGTAGTATTTTGATTGCTGCTTAGAGCAGCTCATTTCAGTTTCGATCCCCGTGAGAAACCCCAGCCCAGGAGAAGCAAAGCTGGCGGATAAGGACGTGGTGCTGTTCTTCTGCAAGTTACTTTATTTTGGTTCAATGGCTCAGCAAGCCTGGCTAAGCTGTTTTCTCAGAAGCCTGCCAGTAGGAAGTAAATAAGCTGCTTGACTCTCCTCCTAGAGGGAGATGAGTACTCCTAATTAAAATGTAAATAATTCTCAGGGCCGATAGCTTGTAGACAAAAATGACTGGAAAGATTGCAGACACTAAAATTACACCATGCAAAACAGGTTCTAAGCCGTGTCCACACAAACACTAAACCCACCCAGTAGATTTAGTCACCTGAGTGAGAAATCACTCAAGTCATTTGCAACCATGTACAGGAAACCAGCTGGTTGCTATACTCTGCTGACGCCAGAGACTAAAATTGAGGGTGGCTTGTTTATCAAGTGCTTGGGGCCTGGACAACTCAGAACACAAGTGTTAGGATGAACATAGGGCTTTTCTACAATCAGCTTGTGAATCTGCGGTGCTTTACACCTCCCGCGCCTTGGACTGGATTGCTGCCCCAGGCTGCACAGCTGCAGGCTCAGCCCAGCCCCCAGAAGCCTGCCCATGTCCTTCAGAGGCTCAGAGGAGGAAGATGAGCTGTCTGTACAGGTCCCCACCCATCGGGGTGTTATTTTAGTTTTAAAATCACCTTTCATTTAAGGAGTACCCTGAAACTTAAATAACATGCAAATAAAAGCTAAATGAGAGAAAACCTAATATCGTTTCTAATTACCATCAAACATGTGCCTTGTACATAGTAGGTACTTATAGTTTTTAAAAGAACTAATAAATAATTTATTAACCTGAGTACTATATGAGAAAAATATGTAAAGAATTAAAGAGTTTTATTAAGAGTGAAACTTGGACTGTTTAGATTAGTGGTTTTCAATGGCATTTTTTCTTTTCACATGAGTGTATTGCCATCTAGACTGATTGTTACTAGTAAGTTATTATTATTGTTGTTGTTAATAGCCAACATTTTGGCATTGTGATAAATGCTCTGTGTTCGTCATTTCACTTTATTATCACAACAGCATGTGTACAATTATTAAACCCGTTTTACAAATGGAGAAAATAAGGCTTGGAGATACAAAGTAATTAGCCTAGGGACATCAATTGAGGAAATGGTTGGATCACTAATGAAACATAAGTCCATTCCAATGTCAAATCTTAACCATCACATAGTTATTGACAACAATTGTACTGAAGCTTTCCAAGATTTTCTCTAGTTTTTTAAATAAAAGGGACTTAACAATCTCTCACTTGCACTGTAATATGTCGTTTCGAGGGAGAGAGGAGGCTGGAATCATAGCTAATATGCAGAAAATGGTAAGAAATTATGTATGTTCATGAAGTGTCTTACGTGTTTGTCATAGTAGATAAAAGATTGAGAGCTGATTTTAGAGTTACTTATTTCAGGCAACTCTAATTATTGAAACTGAGTTTAGTCCAACACTACAGTGCTTTTCACTTCAAAGTTCTAGTTTTTTCATTTTTCTAAAACGCTTACTTACTTTTAAGGTTCATTAAAAAACTGATATACATTCATTCATATTTTAGACTCATTCATTCAGCTAGTTGCCATTTATTGCCTTCATAACGTCTAAATAATACCAAGTCTGCAGTGGAAGGTTATGGCACCAGCAGCTCATTTTCATACAGTCTTTCTTGGAAGGTCCTACCTTCTTTCTTGATTACCTGGTTTGGGTTCACTTTGGGTCCTACCTGCATTGACTTAGGGTTATGTATACAAGCTAATTTAGGTACCCATATTTTAGAACACTGTTTTGTAATATTAATTTAAATATATATTATAATTTAAATATATATGTCTTTTGTAACATATATTACAAAATATATGCTCGATGTTCCAGCAATACATGCTCACTAGAAAAAAGTAATAAATAAGAAGCATATGAAGTTAAACAGAAAAATTTCAGAAATTTTGCTGCCAAAGATAATTATTCTTTAGTTTAGTATTTTACCTTCCATATTCTGGAGTTGACTATTTTGTGAAGGTTCCTGACTCTTCAATGCCTGACTTTGGTGGGACCTTCTCTTTCCTTCACTATTCATTGGCCCCGTTCTGCTCGATTTGATTCCACTTCCAGGAGTTTCTCCTCTAGCTGAGGCTCTGTTCCGGAAGGAAGCTGCCGTCCCCAAATCTGTTATTTTGTGGATCTCCTTGGCTCACATCCTTTAGACATCCCACTGCTTCACCTCTGCATCCATCTCCTCTGCCTGTGGTTTGCCACCACCTGCTTTTACTTTTTGGTCTGTGGGCATATCTTGTGCCCAATTTAGTTGCATATGTTGTTCATGGGTCTGTTTTTTTTCTCTATTTAGTTGTTCTATTTGTTTTTATGTAGAAATACAGAAACAAACAAACAAACAAAAGCTACTCCATTGTTACTTCTATCTTCCCAGAACCTCCCTCTTCTCAGGCTTCCTATTTTGAATAACAAGTTAATGTGAGCTACAGAACAAGATCGGTGTTATCCTTAATTGGCTCCAGACTAAGAAATAATGTTTTACATATGATATATGTGTGAACTCTGGATGCACATCAGTAACACCTTGGGAGTTGTAAAAATTCTGATGCTAGGGTCCCATCCTCAAGAGATGGGATTTAATTGATTTGGGGTGGTGTGCTCCTCAGGTGGTTCCAATTTATAGCCAAGGTCGACAACCAGTAATAATAATTAAAAAAAAAATTTAAGCGTTTTGAAGTCCTTAGCAATATACTGAAACTAAACTAGTTACTTTCTGTCTCCGGAATCTGTACATGAGTGTAGTCTTTTCCTCATTCTTATCCTATACGGTTTGAGTGAGGCTGACTCACGCCCCAGCAACTGGAGTAATCAAGTT
Source organism: Pteropus alecto (assembly GCF_000325575.1). NCBI lineage: Eukaryota > Metazoa > Chordata > Mammalia > Chiroptera > Pteropodidae > Pteropus > Pteropus alecto. Next base: position 57,027,234 of record NW_006442484.1, read on the forward strand.
ACCTAGGTGTGGCCAATCAGGGCGCTCCATTCCTGTCCAGAGATAGACACATGACCCAAAGTGAACCAATGAAAAATTTCCCCATGATTTTTGCTAGAGTTATCATGAAAGAGTTACTCTCTCTTCACAGATATTGTGAACTGCAAGATCAATGTAAACCTTGAACTTTGTTTTGCCATCTTTACTCCAAAATGAGGAAAATCTGCCTGAGAATGAAGCCAAGAGAGGAAAGAATTATTGAGAGATAGAAAGGGAAAGTGTCCTAATAACACTGTTGATAGAATTTTTAGAGGTCTAAAATATAATACCCCTCTGTGCCTAAATTCAGAATAAATTGAAAGATAGTTGCAGAGGTTAGGTAAATGGAGATGAGATAATGAGAAGCTGATTAAGCTCTTGTCTTTGGATTGCTTCACAAAGAACTTTGTAACTCTTTACTCCTTAGTTAATCTGATTTACAACCAGTCACTGGCATGGCTGAAATCTTTAGACTTTGCCCTCCATTTCAGACTGCTTAGCACAGGTAGGAGAGCAAAGTGGAAGACGGATGACCTAGTCAGACAAAACGAAGGCCACTAGAAGAGCAGAACCATGCCCACATACCAGATCCTTTTCCCAATTCTCCAGTTGGATAACTCTCTTCCAGGCCATAGCTAATGTTTTGGTGACTTGAGTTGCTGCTAGATTTTAGCCCCGACTCACTTCCTTTGCACCAATATCACTCCTTTTCCAGATCAATCCTTTTCCCCTTGGAGAAATGAATGAGGAGACCAAAGGTGCTAGAGTCCTTCTCTTGCTTGCTCATACTGAGAAATTTATCATTATTTGAACTCCTGGATCCACCTACATATGAAGTCATTCCTGAATTTTGCAATCGTGATCAAATAAATGTTCTTTCTTTGTTTAAGCCAGTTAGATTTAAGTTTTTGTTATTTATAAACCCAAAGTTTTCTTACTCTTAGTAAGATTAATTTCAAGAAACATGTATTGCGTGGCTGT
>NW_006442484.1:57028331-57083162 GCF_000325575.1 Pteropus alecto
CATTTTTTTCGCCATAAATGGGCCTCCTTTGAGTACACATTAGGTTTACTATTGGATTTGGACATGACTGCCTATTTAGGGATCTTCATAAGGTGGTCTTATTGACAGACTTTCCAAGTTTCTGTCACTGCTCCTTCATCCTCTCCCTTCTGGTCTAAGGTGGTAACAGTTTTACTATCACTGGCCATAGCATACTGCACCATCCCTCGTCATTCCCCTACCTCCTCACACCTTTTGTAAACGGTCTGTTGATTAACCCTCTTTGAGTTATTCTGCTTGTTCTTCTTTGATTGTAGCATCTTTTTGCATTGGCCTCCTCACTGATAGCAGATTGGTCCTTATGTTACACTGACATTGGCATACCTTCACTGGCATTAAAATGTTTTCAAGAGAGCTGACATAGTCACTATTAAATATACCTTCTTACTATACAAAGTTCAAAATCTTTTAATGTTTTGTCCAAGAGGAACTTTTTACTCACCACCCACACAGTAGGTACAATGTTTGGCTATATATTTAAGAGAAATCAATTTTTCAAAGAAATATTCCCCCCTTTTTTTCCTGATCAGATTAACAAGAACAATAAAATAGCATCTAGATAGAAGTGTTTGCTCATCTGTGAACTGAAATTCTGAAATTCCCCGAGTGGTGAGAAGACATTGAAAAATGTAGTCAATTTAAATTGTAAATATTGTTTCAAAGTATCACATTAAAAAAGAGCTTTAAATAAAGTGGGTTTTTTGGGGGGCAGGGGAAGGAGGTAATGTGCAATGGCTTTTTGTGTCCAATTCTCAGACAAATGTATTGTTTCTTTCTACTTTTCCCCTACTGTTTTTCCTTTTCCAAGGGAGAAAGAATATACAATGTTATTTCTACTCTCCATTTTTTTCTCATTACCTATTTGCTAACTTCATTTGATATGAAAATAGCTTTATACATAATTAAAATTGCTTTTGGGAGGGGTATTTTAAAGGATTCTAATGTGCTACTGAGGTTCTTTTAGTTACACAGTATAAACAAGTCAATGGTTTTCATTACATTCCAATAACCAATGAGAAAACATAATAGGAAAAAGAGACATCCCATGCACAATAGCATGAAAGGGCATAAAATATTTATGAGTGGCCTTAACAAGAAATGTGCATGACCTATATGAAGACAACTATATAACTTTACTAAGTGTATAAAGATGAACAATAATAATAAAAGTGAGCATTTCTGTGTACTTCATGCTAGGCACTGTGTTTCATCTTTCCCTGTGTTGCCTCCTTATCTTTGAAGCAGAGAAGCACTGCAGTAGCCAGCACATGGCTTCTGATCCTTACTCAGTTTATTTCAATTCTCTGTGCTTCAGTCTCCCCATCTATAAAACCAGGAGAGGGACACTATGCCCTGCACAGGATGGTTGTAAGATTTAAATAAGTCACTACAAATAGAATGCTGAGTACAGTGCCTGGCAAATAGCAAGCCCTTTCTATATATTAGTTATTTTCATCTCTTCTTACAAGAACCTGATGGCACAGGCACCATTATTACTATTATGTTACAGAAGAAAAAACTAATATTAGAGAGGATAGTGGCTTGTCTAATGTCATCCAGCAAGTAGGTGAGTGAAATTCATATGCTGCCTTGTCTAGCTCAAGAAACTAAGACTCTAAATTTATTACATGTTTGTGTTTCTAGATAAGAAGGCAATGGCACTTGTTCTGACATTTTGTAGAGTAATTCTAGCGTTCATCTGGAAGAATTAATAGGTAAAGTGTTTTTAAAATGGAGAAATAATGGGAGATAAGTCATATATAATTTCAACAAGAATCTTTATATTTCTATGTTAAAAGAGAAGATAATTAGGGTGATGAAAATGTTCTCTATCTTGATTGTGGTGGTGGTTACATGACTGTAATCCTAGCCAAAATTCTTAAAAATTTACACTTAAAAGGGGTAAATTTTATTTGTGAAAATTATATTACAGTAAAACTTGGGAAGAAAAGATAACTATAATTAAAAAGACAAGCGATCAACTAGGAGGAAATTTACTCAAATATGACAAAGAATTAATATATTTGCTATAGCACCCACTAGTCAATCATATAACTTATGAACCAGCAATTCCAGTCCTGGGCATACACCCAGAAATGAGTGCTTATAACTGCCAAAAGACATGTAAAGAATGTTCATAGCAATAAGTGTTATTCATAGCTTCCAATTGCAAACAACCCAAATTTCCATCAACAACAGAATGAGTAAATAAACTGTGGTATATCCATACAATGGAAAACAACATAGCAATGGAGAAGAATGAATGATATATGCAACATGGATGAATCTTGCAAACGTAATGTTGAATGGAAAAAGTTTGACACAAAAATGTACATACAGGTTGCTTCCATTTATAAGTACAAAATAGGTGAAGTTTATCTATGATGATAGAAATTAGAATAGCAGCTACTTGGGAGTGGTGACTGCTGACCGGCAGGCGATGTGAGGGAATCTCTGGGTGCTGAAAATGTTCAATATTTTGATCTGAGTGGTGGTTGCATGGATGTGTACATATATAAATTTTCATTGAGCTATACACTTAAGATTTATTCACTTTTCTGTATGTACACTACAGCTCTAAATAAATAAATAAATAACCAACCTAATCTGAATTAATAAAATGGGCAAAGGACTTGAGACCACAAAAGAAGAAATCAACTGACTTAACTATAATGGACACATAGACACACACTCCATCTCAGTAATTAGATGAATGCAAATGAAAAGTTATTTTTAAATTATAATACCTATAGCTGAGCAGATAAGGATGTTATGAGGAAGGCCCTGAGATGATTTGTGGGAAATAAATATCAAGGAAGTTCTTAAATGAGAAACCAGTATGGGAGGGGGGTGAGGTAAACAGGGAAGAGGAAGAAGCTGAGCAAAGGTGTAATTTCAGGTGAGGTCTCATTCTCAGCCTAGTCTCACAGGGAGCTCTGGAGTATAAATGACACTGGACTTTATTCTGACATAAGTCAAGCGATTAGGGTTTTCATCCTCTTCTTTCATACTCCAGAGTAGGTTACCTGCTGCCTTGGTAGACTCCTCTTACCTCATTTCTGGTCCCCAATGCATCCTACCTAAAGGGTTGCCAGTGGGTTATGTTAGAGCTAAGTGTGCAGAAGCTGGAGAATGGGCACACAGCAACAACAAAAGGGATCCAGGGAACCTAGGTGGAGCATTGATGGTGTCCGCAACAGTTGTGTCAATCAATGCTAGGATGGGGGTGAGTGGCCTGAGGTATCATTTTGAATGAGATTGAAATGATCAATTATGACCAGTTGAGCGAATGGAGAAATAAAGCCAGGAATAAATAAATGGTATCTCCCCAAAGTACTCTGTTTTTCCAATAACTTTCCAATAATTTTCATATAAAGTAGGTGCTTTATTGCCAAGTTTAACAGAAGAGAGAGATATAGGAGATTTATAGGCAAAGAAGTGAGAAGTTGGTTTGTTCAGAAAACATTCAGATTTATTCCAATCTTAGAATATGATGAGTCATGTATGTCCTACGGAGAAGCATTTAGGTTGTGATGTTGTGTGTTTGTTCTTTCTGGCAGGCTTATTTGGTTACCCTCAATTCTTGTCCTACCTTGCACAGTCATATACAGTCTTTTCTTTGCAGTTAATCACATTTGATCTTAATGGCATCCTGTGAGGCAGCAGGACTGGTTGTTTTTCAGATGAGGAAAATGAAGCCAGATAAGTTAAGTCCTTGCTTCTCAAAACTAACAGCCCATTATGGCCACTTGTGGGAGTTTTGTAAACTACTATTTTGAAGGGGACCAATCCTTGTTTTTTAAAAAATTCCCAAGGTGATCCTAAAGTACAGCCAGATTTGGGAAAATAAGGATTAGGTGAATTTCTTAGGTTCTGAGGAAAGAAAGAAAACACACCTAGGACATTAATTTATTTGTTGAGAAATTACTTTGTGACAAAGATTCTGCTAAATACTACTGGGAACACAACAGAGAAAAGACAGTCACAATCCCCTTATCCTCATATAAGATTATAATCTGGGGAAGAGATGAGGGTTTAAAGTAGGAGGAGCAGGGTATCACATCATACAGTTCCCAGGGCATCATTCAACATTGGGCAGACAAAGCCTTCTGCAAACCTGAGTTGAAACACAGATATTAAATTAATAATTCTAAATGTGATAAACTTTAAACCATAGAGCTTTAACATATTTGAGGAATGAGAATATCAATCATCTTCCTATAAAGGAGAGTTGCTAGTTATTTGGGTCACTGGCACTGTCCCATGAAGACAATCAAAACTGCTAAATGGTTATATATATGCCAAGTCCTCTTTTTTATTAAAACATTACAAAAGCCCATGGGTTGATTGCTGCACAGAGGTGTCCATGCCCATTTGATTTCAAATTTTACAAACAAGGCTAAATTCCCTATTGTGTGATTTTTAAAAAAATAGTTATCTAAACCAAAGACAATCCTGCAGAGAATTCGTCTAGAGTCCAAACAGATATCCAATTTATCTTTTATTTACCATCTTCTTCTAATGATTCACTAGAGGACTGGGGGAAATTTTTGTTTGTTTATTTTAATAAGACAAACAGACAAATAACATTTGGTGAAGCTGAACACATAGATTTTAAGGTTTCAAGGCCTTTAAACAAGTATACTCAAAAGCAAGTATGAACCATTTGTCTGATCCTGCAGCCCAGCACACGGTGAAGGCAATGGGACTCGCCCTCACATGGGGACTGGGGGCAATAGCTTTCTTGGAATGGGGTAGCTTTGTGAAAAGTCCAGAGAAGAGATGAGGAAGTACCAATTTCAGTATGCTTTTCTTTACACAGCAGCTGCCAACACATACAAAATTTGCCCTATAAAATTGATCTCTCTTTGTGTTTAAAAATATATTTTTTCGAAGTATCCTTAGCATATTTTTAGCTAGCCTCAAGATAATTGTAAAAAATGATTTAGTCTTCCTAACACTATTTTTATAGACTTTTGTCATTCTGATTCATTGAGTCACACCATCTTCTTTCATCCTTTTTAGTATGTTCTTTGAGTTTATCAAAATCTTCATGACAATCATGTCAATTTCTTTAAATTTTTCTTATTTTTCCTCCTCTTTAGTATCATTTATGACTTCATATTTTTGGGTGGTGGTAGGGAGAGTGGTACTACAGCAGTTGGTTAAACTTTCGATTTCAAAGTGTTTCCCTGAAGGTGGTATAATGTCAACAAAGCAAATAATTAAATTGAGTAGGTGCCGACTGTGGACGAAGCCTATGCCAAGTCATTAACACAGCAAGTCATTAAGCAAAGTGAATACTAAACTCAATAAAGCAAGATTTGCTCTGGATAAACTAGCCTGGGATAATACAAACTGGACTACATTAGGTAAACTTTCAACCAGGGAGAATGTTGAAGACAAAAGATAACATGGCACTCGACAAATGTTCAGAGTCAGAGAAATGGAGGGGACCTCAATAGATTATTGGTCCAAGCTCTGTTCTTAAACATAATGATTAATTCACCCGTCTGGGATATATGCCTGTCCATTCTGGTATTCAAAGTTAATCAGAATGCAACTTATTTTTTTTTAAAAAGCTTATTTCAGTGTTTAGTGCCTCTAAATGGTTCTTCCTTCTGTCCAAATGAAGGGTCTCCCAAATTTAAGATCAGTTTTCCTCATTTGAATTTCTGGCTTCTCAAAAATAATTGCTTATCACTTTTCTCATCAAAGGGATTAAACACACAAGCTCTAGAACCAGATTGTCTGAGGTGTGAACACCAACTCAACCCACAGCTTCTTAACCTTTTTCTTAACCTGCCTGAGTTTCCTCATTGTTAAAATACTACCAGTTAACTACTTCAGAGGGTGGCTGTGAGGCTTCAGTGGGATAATGTATTTAGAGTTTTTGCTTACTATTTGTACATGATAAGTATTCAATAATGATAATGATGATGATGATGATAATGATAATAGTTACTAAATGCTTCCTATATTTGAAGGTGGTAATTGAACCAATCTTTTAATCTTCTGCTAAACATTAAAAAATTCAAATTCCTTTTTGAAAACTTCAAAATTATGTCACTTTTTTCTGGACAATCAGTCTGAGGCTCTTTAATATAGTGGTTGATATCCCTAATACACTCGAAAGACTAGAAATTTATATTACACCATGTTTTTATAACAACGATCTTAAATATTTAAAGGAGAGATTGCATGAACTCGGTACACTGAAATTCTGAATTTGAAGATGTTAGCCAAGATATATATTACTTTTCTTTTAAAATCAGTCCTTAAAGGAACTGCAGACCCTTACAGGCCTTGTTAAAGATTGTCATCCTTATCTAAAGAGTATTGGGAAATAATTGAAGATTTGAAGCAGATTGTATAGAACAAGATCTGATTTGCATTTTGCAAAGGTGAATATGACTGCAGTGTTGGAAATAGATAGGTAAGGAGCCAAAATGGTTGCAAGTAGATCAGTTAAGAGAAAACTGTAGAAGTATAAGTGAGATGTGTTGGTACTGTGAATGGGGTTTTTATAGTAGAGATGAAAAGAAATGTACTCATGTCATAAATACTTATAGGCAGGAGATGGGTAGATGTGGAGGCTGAGGAAAGAGAAGGTATTAAACTGATTCTTAAGTTTCTGACATAAGTAAATGAAAGAATGAAGTACCACTTACCAAGATGATAAACACTGTAAGAAAACCTAGTTTGGGTTTTAGATTATGAATTTTACTTTGGATATGTTGAGTTTTATATAACTAGAAGATTTCTGGTAAACATGTTATAAAAATTTTTAAAAAGATGGAGAATCCTGATGAACATTTCGTCTAACTATGATTATCATGTTTCTTTAGTAACTGTGTTTGTGTTTGGTAGTTTTAGTGTCTGTTTTTCTAGAACAGTTAGAACAAACCTTGCAAACTTCCCTATAACATATTGATAATAGCTTAGGATCTGGGGCAGTCCAGTCAAAAATGTCAGATTGAATATAAGCATTCAAATTCCTTCCTTCCTTTACCCAGCTAAGAGAACAATAAAATGATTAAAAAAAAAAAAACCCAAAAAACATAAATGCACAAAGACAAAGGGAATGGAAAAGCAGACTGGCAGTAACATTTTAGAAGCTAGGAAGCAGGCAGACAAATAGTAACTGAATTAGGACACAAGAGAAAGCCGAATCTTAAACTTGATGACAACCAATACAACTTACAATTTACATCCCTAAAAACTGGAGCGACAGGTACCTTAAGAGGTGAGAATGAGGGTAGCATTACACAGGGAATTTGGTGGAAAGTCTTTACTAGAAGCTGGTAGATCTTTAATTTCCTACCTCTATTCTCTGCAGGTAGAAGACAACCTCTCCCTCATCAATATGAAACTGAAGGCTTATTCTTGTGATAAGAAGGACTCTGGACTGGGGTGATGGGAAAAGGATGAGAGCTACAATATTGAAGACCGGGGGTTAAGTGTAGGATTATAAATTTTGTGTTGAAACTTCCTCAATCTTCTTCCTCCACTTGACTCCCAGAACACTATTAGCCAGGCTTATATTTTCTTGGCAGAAAGCTGGAAAAATTCTCTGGGTGATCCAATCAGCCTAAGAGAAAATTACACGTACATGGGCTCAGTATGTTGGCCTATGTCACATCATCCTGTAGCAAACCCCAAAAAGAGTCTCCTTATACACACAGAGCATCCTCTCTTCAATATCCTTTTCCTAAAATAAAACTAGATAGCCTATTAATGAGAGACCAAAATAACCAGAAGAAAGCAGTTGAAGGAAACAAACTCTGCCAATGGAAAACTTAGAAAGCAAATTATTTTATTGTCAGAGAGATAAGATATGAAATAATAACAGAGTTTATATATAAAAGAAATATTCAGCAAACTCAAAAGAAACTTAGATATTAAAAAATATAACATTAGAAATGAGAAATTTAATATAAGAGCTAAAAGATAAAGTTAAAACAATCTTCCAGGAAGTAGAGTAAAAAGACTAGCATATAGATATAGGAAGGAAAAGATATGAAAATTTGAGGAACAGTCCAAGAGGTTCAACAATTAAGAAAAACATTAATGAAAATACCTTACAATCTCAGTTTTCAGATTGAAGGGCCCACCAACTGCCCAGAATAAGGGGTAAAAATAAATGTCTACCTGAGAATATTACAATAAAACTTTCATTGATGTAATCTCAGCACCTATAATAGTGCCTGGCACATAGTAGGAATTCAACAAATTTATATTGAAGAATAAACAAAATATACAGAACGAAAAGGACAAAGAGATAAGACTATCAACTTTCAGAATAAAAAAACAGGTTAACTATAACTAATCAAGCATCAGAATGCCATCTTTCTTCTCACTAGCAATATATGAATCTAAAAGGCAATGGATAAAATGCTTTCAAAATTGAGAGGAAAAACAATTTCTATACCCTGAAAAAGCATTAAGTGTAATATAAAGATGTGTTCAGAGATGCAAGATCTTAAGAGTTTTATTGCCTTTGTACTCTTTCTTAGGAAGTTTCTGAGTTGTGTCCTTCACTAAAAAACAAGGTAACAAACCAAGATGGGAATCAGGAAATAGGATCTAAGACTAAAGAGAGGTGAAGAGAATCCCCAGAATGAGGATGAAGGGGACCCAGTCTCCTAACTGGAGCTAATGCTAGAGAGCATCTGACCCAGATTGGAAGAAGTTCCTTCCTCCAAAAGATGAAATGGTTAGAATCTCCAGTTCATTTGAATATATTGAAAGGAGATGTACACAATTGAGGGGGGGAGTTTGAATTTGTAATAAGTACAAAGAGAACAAAGTAAACAACAATAAAATAATCAAGACAATAATTCCAGGGAAAACAGGAGGTTGCGTAGTAAAGGAAAAGTAGTCACGGTGGTCTATAGATATTAGCTGTGAATAGCATTTGCCTGTTCATAATAATGTGAACCTTGAGTATTAGCTATAATGAAAATCACAGTATGACTGTCTTAGTCTGTTTGGGCTGCTATAACAAACTACCATAGACTGGGTGGGTTATAAACAACAGAAATTCATTTCTCACAGTTCTAGAGGCTAGGAAGTCCAAGATCAAGGTATTGGCAGATTTGATGTTCAGTGAGAGCCTGCTTCCTGGTTTATAGACAGTGCCTTCTCACTATAATCTCATATGGCAGAAGGGGTGAAGGAGCTCTCTGGGATTTCTTTATAAGAGCTCTATTCATGAAGACCCTACCTCTGTGACCTAATCACCTGCTGAAGGCCTCACCTTCAAAGATCATCACATTGAGGGTAAGGTTTCATCATATGAATTTTGGGGAGATGCAATCATTCAGAACACAGCAGAATTGAGAGAATGAGCAGAGGGGAAGAGAGTTCATGATGGGAGTAGAGAATGAGGAAGACAGTGGGCTAAATATTCACCTTCTAGAGTGAGATGACAATAGGGAATGCCTCAAATGAATACCACACGAAGTCTCAAATTCTCTGGTCTCAAATTCATGATGAAGGTGTAGAATAGATGATCTTTGAATTTCTGCCAGCTCTAACATTGCCTGAATTATTGAAGTATATGACAAGAGAAAGCCTGTATCATTAACAATATCTATTTCTTCCACAGAGGGACTATGGATTCCACTAAGTGCCCCCAAAGTCTATAGGATTATAAATCATGGGTTACCTGCATGTAATTTTCACTCTGTCTTATTCATAAAGACCAAGGTACACAATAACTCTGGCTTTTATTTTCACTTTTGCAATCACTTGGGAATCTTATCAAGGCTGAGCAAGAGATTTGGAAATTCATAATGCATTTCCCAAGAAGTTGCAAAGGTTGTGAAATTCACAGGGCTCTAACGTTCCAGGGAAAATGGGAACTGACTGGACACGACAGCTCATTTTCAGTAATGATCCTGGGCAATTCTCTGGAAATAATGGTCAGGGTACTGTAATTACACTCTAGTTGTATGCTTCCAGTTAGGGTTTCTATCCGGTGGGACATCCGCAGGATTTTCTCCTGTTCTAGACATTCACTCAGCAGCTAAACTTAGTTGGCCAGGAGAGGCCATAAATGTTACAGGCTAGCCCAGTCCCCTGCCAGAGCTCAGAAGATACAAAAACCAAGTCGCTGCCAGTGACAGAGTTTCAGACTGGATACAGATCAGAGAGATGGAGTGAGATTGCCTTTGGCTGAACTGTGTGTAATTGACTGTGTGACCTACTTTTTCAGGCATTCCACTCCACTCACAGACCCCTCACACAATTAGTCAGAGGTCTTCTTCAGTCTGAGTGATTTTAGGCCTTGATAAATTATGCCTCTGTGAGAGCTAACCTTTAGTCTATCCTTGAAAACCCAGAATCAATTCTAGAAAAAATTCTTTTGAAAAACAAACCACTATAAAATTATTCTAAGAGCTGATTGTATTGCAAAAAGGCATAATCTCAAATACCCTTCGTAAGCACCCAGAAGCAACTTCTGAAGACTGTCTAATGCGTTGATTAGAAATAACTGATCCTTGAGCATGCCGATATTTAATGAGCCATTAAATAAAGTTAATTGTTATAACACTGCAGAGTCAAAAAATCCATCCCAACTTTTGCTTTCCACTCATTCATAAGGGGGATTTAAAGATGAGAGGGGCTCGATGGTGGTGATTATATTGCAGGGACTACTCTGAGATAAACTTAGCCTTTACTGTGTATGGATCTTGCCTTTTAGTGCCCCTTCACAGTGGCACTCTGTTCCCACCCTACAATACATCTACTGAACAATTTCTCCTTCTCCCCATTGAAATGTTATCTTCTAAAGAATATGTTAAAATCAGTCAAAATAGTGTGCAAAGACTGGTTCAGTTTCCATTGTTTCCTCTTGCAGGGATATTTTCATTTTAGTAGCTCTTAGAACAAATGAGAGGGTCTGGGAATTAGAGTTTACTTTGTAGGGAGGAGTAGAGGGGAAAGAATAAGCTTCCCGTAGACCCCAGCTTAAATCAGCTGTGGACTAAAATCTGAAAAAGAATGCATGTAAAGCTCTTAGCATAGTGGTTGGCATATATAGTGAATGTTCAATAAATGTTAGCTAGTATTTTTATTCTAATTTTATCATTATGGATCCCATCCTTTAGCTCCCGAGGACATTGACTGAACATACATTGACAAAGCCCAGGGGGTGGTATAAGCTATATTAAACCTCTGTTTAGACTTGCTCAGAGTATCTTGGCTTCTGCTCTAGACAGTAACTAGAAAACAATGCATTAAGCTCTCCTCACCCTTGCTAATGGGAGCCTGTGAAATATCCTCGGGATTACAATTTTAAAAACTCTGACAGGAAATGTTTACAAAGTTTTGGATGCATACAAGCTTTTCTAAAAGTCCACAAACCTAGAGACTTTGCTAAATGTCGACTTGAATTGAAAAGCTCTGAGGCCAGTGAGTAAATTGCTATGCTAATGAGCAAGGCCAAAAAATGCTTTGCAAGTGTGGCTCATCTTCCTGGTATTGTTCTTATTTTTTTTTCATAGACAGTCAATGTATTATTATTTTTGTGTGTGTGTATGTCTCCCATTGCTAGTTCTGGCAATATAAGTGAAACTCTAAGAAAGTGATTATTCTTAGATAACAGAGTTTTGGTGTAAATTAGTGTATGGAATATATAATTTGAAGGTGGTTTTAGTTATGACATGAATGAGTCATTTATAGCCAACAAACAAAAGATTAAAGTATTTCAGCGAGTATTCTCACCCAGTGCAAAAATTGTTCATCAAGTGAAAATGAAATTTTGGTGAAAGATGAAAAGGCAGTAATTTATTCTACAGATATCCTCCCACATGTGTGAAATGACACATGTCTCAGCTTATATATCACAGCATTGTTTATAATATCAAAAGATTGGAAATATCTCAAATGTCCATCAACAGGGGAATAATCAAATAAATTACAGTATATCCATCAATGAAATATTATGAAGACCTATAAAAGAATGAGCAAATTTTGTATCACTGGAAAAATCACTAAGGTATATTAAAAGGAAAAAGAAAGCAAGGTGCAGAATACTGTAAAAAAAGAGGTGGAGGGAAAGCATACATACACATATTTCTTTATAAAGACAGATTATCTCTGGAATGATGCACAAAAAAATAGTAACTTTGGTGGTAGAGGGGAATGGGAAACTGGGTGATGGGGACAGAGCCAGGAAAGAGATGTCTCACTAGAAACACTTTGGAACCTTCTGAATTTTAATCATATGAATGTGTTATTGTCTCAAAAAATAAATTTCTTTATTTAAAAAGGAAATAAAGAAAAGGCAGTGTTTTGTGGGGTGTGAGTTTGTGCATAGGAAATGACGTATTTATCAACGGAGTAAGAAGAAAGCCAAAAAAACTATATAAAAATATTCTCTTTTTCTCAGTTTGGGAAATTTCAAAATTTCTAGAAATATCCTTTAAAAATGTCAAGCAATTTTTGTGTGCTGAATAGTATTGACCATTTATTATCAATTGAATCTATGAGTGTCAAGTGGGAGAATAATAAGGACAAGTCGTCTTGTTTAATAAGGATTGTATTTTTTCATACTATGTCTTAGTAGACCCTTCCTTCATCAGAAAATCACGTTCATTGTAGTAAATAGGATGATTGGCCTGTCGATATGTATTCAACTCTACCTTTAAGATTAGCTGTCATATTGTTGAGTTGCCAATGGTTATCTTAAATTAGTTTAAGCCTATAAGCATAATCTCATCTCCTTTGCCAAAGTTTAATTAATTCACGGATGGGCAGCCTGAATCAACCTTGAAATTTGCTATACGTATTCGTTTTTTATTTCTATTCTGTTAATTTATAGCCAGGCTATGTTTCAGAGCAACTATTATTTACGTTTTTCTTCATACATGTTTTCACTTACCATGGTACTCAAAGAATGGTATTTATAATGAGATTCCTGGATGAACAACAGATCAGGGCAAGGGAAACTGACTCATTTTGTAATGAGTCTGCAGATTCTTCAGCACTTTTAGAAGTAGCAGAACAGCTCTTCTGTGTTTGCTTGACGTTGAACCTCTCTTCTTGGGACTGCACTGGATATTGATTGACCAAGATTTTATTCCAGCGGTTGGCACAGTTTTTTCTGTAGAGGATCAGATAATAAATATTTTGGGATCTATGGACCATGTGGCCTCTATCACAACCATTCAATACTGTCCTTGCAGTCAGAAGCAACCTTCCAGCAACATGGCAAACACAAGGGTGTGGTATCATTCAGATACATTTTTATTTATAAAAATAGGTTTGGGGTATAGTTTGCCGACCACCCCCCGTTCATTTTTTTTTTTTAATTCATTCTCCAAGAAGATCACTCCATTTTGGGGATGCTATCCAGAATAGATTACATTTAATTAGAGTTCTTTGTATGTTGTGATGTGATACCCTGGCCTCCTATATTAGGTGATAGAAACACAGACTTGAGAGTTAAAGAAACTTGGTTGGCCTTCCAGTTCTGCTTTGAAGTAGCTGCATGGCCTGGAACGTGGCTACAACAATTACTGTAGATGAGTGTAGTCATGATTAAACAAAAGTGTATGTTAAGTGCCTGATACAAAGAAAATGCTCAAAAAATATTAGTTTCCTTCTTCAATTCCACGAAAATATCCTCCTTGCTACACACGAGATTTGTGCAATACCCCAATCATATTCACACATTTGCAAACCCTCTCTTAGATGGTTTGGAAATTCAGAATTAATTCTAATTAGCTTCAGTTTCAGATTATGCTATTTTTTAAGTCTGTTCTCAATTTTTTGGAATCTATTTTGCTTAGTTCTTACAACCTCTTGCATGTTAACAGCAGCATGTCATCAAGCATTTAACCAAAGGCTTTGATTTGAATAACTCTCAGGGAAGTAAAGGAAAACTATAAAATATACTATCAGATTTTAAAAGTATACTACTCAAAAGGGATCTGTGGAGTCAATAACAAATTTAGACTCTATTCGATGTTTGCTATGACCATGATTTAGAGTTGGTTTTATTGTAAAATTTCTTGGGGAATTCACTTTCAGTACCATAGATAGTGGGTTATAAAAACAATACTACTTGAAATTATTCCCTTCTGAAAAATTTAATTTAAAAATATGCATACATATATGTGGCACTAGTGATAGGAAATATTTTCATAGCAGGAGAGTGATTCTGTGTAAACATATAAACATGCTCGATGCCACAAAATTGAGTTTATTTAGCACATATTTTTTGGTTGGAGAATATTTAGATCCTTCCATAATTAAAAAAATAGAAATAAAAAAAATTTGCTTCCTCTCTAGGGAAATTATTAGAATCAATGCTAACATGGCTATTTAACATCTGTAAAGTAATAATACCTTCAAAGAACTAATGTAGTGCAAAAGCAATATAATTTTGGAAAATAAAAATTACCCCAATAGATAAGAGATATTGTTTCGATCAGGAGAATTAAGAATTAGTAAGAAGCTTTGTCCTTGACTCCTGTGATCAGAATTCTTCAATATGTGACTCACTGCATTTGTTTCTTGGTTCATTCACTCATTCACTTACCAAATACTTGTTAATTAAAGAAAGCACTATGTTAATTATCTGAAAGCACGATATTAAGTATCAGGAACATAATTTATTTTTTAAATTTAGAAATGCATAAATAGTGATCACAATATATTTTATATGCACTACTATAGAAATATGTATCAAGAGCTGAGAGAGCAGGGCAAAGGAAGGGATTCATTCCAGAGAGGCCAGACGAGTGTGGGGAGAGAAGTGGTCAGAGAAGTTTCATAGCATTTAAGCTAGGTATTTTTGAGGATGAAAAGGCCAGGAGCTCTAGAGACAGAGTGAACTACATGATTAAAACCCAAAAAGCATAAAAGTACACTTTGCATCTGAGTATAGTTGTGGCTGGAACATGGTTTCATGGTGGTGAGGGGGGAAGGTTTTCTGCCGTTATTACAAATCTTGGTCCTTTACCTGGTTGGGCACTGATCCCTTGGCCACCATAGTAGTTTTTCTCTATAAATCTATGCTTTGAACAACTGACAATCCAGGTATACTAGGGAAGTGCTTTCAGGTTTCAAAGAACATAGACGCATCTTTGATCTTGGGTGATTGAAATTTATTATATGGATAGAAGAGGAAATTAGGAGGCAAGTATGGGAAACCATTTTAATGAAACAATCAAGCCTATGAGGAACCAGAGTATTGCTCATTCATCTCCAGGATCATATAGCAATTTTAATGTCCCCAAAGCAATACTGAGATTGTCTTCAAATAGAAGGACATTAGTTCTTCCTGTACAAGATACTCTTCCATTCACTTGATTAGGCTTTACTTTGCTTCTTCTTCCTGCTATTATTACTGCCCTTTGTCTATTTCTCAGTTTATTTATCTCATGGATTCTATTTACTCATTGCTTCTTCTAGCTCATGGAGTCTGTTTAGTCTCTGCTTTGTTTTCTGGCTCCTATTCCACTGCGCTTCGCACATCGTTTTCTGTGTGCTTTTGTGAAGAAAAGGCACAAGCCTACTATTCTTAGAAAGCTCTGCTTGCAAGGTTGAGCCTTGATTGGCATCTAAGAACTTAGATTTCAGGAAGGTTCTGACCATTTGCTAAATAAGCGTAGCTCACTATGCCTAAATTGTCTGAACAAGCAATATTCTTTATGCTAAAGACCTGCTTTCCTTCTGTCAGTCAGGAATTTGGTATGTGCCAGGAAGAGGGTACCTATGTGACCAGTCCTCAATAAAAATCTTGGTTACTGATTTTTTTCTGTAATGGGCTTCCCTGGTAGACAGCGTTCATACCTGTTGTTACAACTTGTTGCCTGAAGAATTTAGTGTCTGCTATGTGACTCGACTGGGAGAAGACTCTTGGAGCTTATGCCTTGTTTTCTCCAGACTTTGCTCTATGCACATTTCCCTTTGCTGATTTTGCCCTGTATTCTGTTGCTGTCATGGCTGTAAGCTGAGTATAACCATGTGCTGAGTCCCTGTGAGTCCTTCTAGCAAATCTTTGAACCTAAGGGTGACCTTGAGGACCTCTGGCACAATTTTGCTTTTGAACTTCTGAAGAATATCTTATTCACAGTCCACTACATGGTCCTTATTATAATCTGACCTGTGGCTATCTCTTTATCTTTATCTCCTATCACTCCCCCAACCCTCTGTTCTAGTTATGTCAGATTCCTGGCTGTTCCTCCGACATTTCAAGCATGTTTCTACTTCAAGCCCTCTGTGTTTACTGTTCTCTCTGCCTGTGCCTTTTCTCCCAGATATCAGCATGACTGTTACCTCATTCATGTCCCTGCTCATGTCACCTATCTAAAATAACTGTCCATTCCCTTCCACATGCCATCCTGTCTATCCCTTTATCTAGATGAATTGTTCATAGCACTTATCAATGTTTTACATTATATTGTTTTTTGTTTGTTCATTTATTGACTATCTTTCCCAATTAGAATATAACTAAATGAAGGCAGGAACTCTTTTGTTGATTGCTCTTTTTAGTAGCTAATACAGTGCTTAGCACATAGAAACGACTCAATAAATACTATGTTTTCAGAAGAAATGAATTAACAAACTACACATCTTTATTGGGTATATTTTTCTTACCAGGCCACATTATATGCCCATGGACATCATACAGAGAGATGTCTGCCTTTAGATGAAGCACTGTAGCAGAGACTGCTGATTATTCATCAATATTTACTCTTTCATTCTTCTGTAGTAATAGAACACCTGATTTTTGGCTGGGCACATGGCCACTAGAAATAAAAAGTAGATTTCCCAATCTCCTTGTGCTGATAGGTGTGGCTATGTGACCAAGTACAGGCCAATAGGATTTAAGAGTAAGTTGGGTGTGCAACTTCTAGGAGGTATTCTTAATTAGAGTGGGTTCAATTTTTTCTCCCTGCTGGAAGAAACTGGCTATACTTGGAGATATGGCAGCCATCTAGAATTATGAGGCAATGTTAAGAATGGAAGGTACAGTCAATAGAGAGCAACAAGATAGAAGAGACCAGGTAATTGGAGGCCAAAACTAATTCTGAAGAATCTACCTCTGAATTTTGACAAGAGCCAGAACTAAACTTCTATCTTGTTTAAGCACAGCCAAGCAAGGTTTTCCTCCCACTTGAAGTTGGCCTTAATCCTTACTAATACAAGTACTAATCTCTAGTCCAACTTCTTGAATCCAGTTGGTAGAGTACAAAACACGATGTCAAAGGAACTGTTTACTTTGTTTAAAGGAAGCTGTGGGCATGGCAGGAAGGCTGGCAAGCATAATGTTATCCTGTGGAAAATGTCGGCTATGGAAAAGTATTGTCGTAATACCCCCCAATGAATCATACCTTTCTGTGTACACATGCTTTTTTGCAATGTAGAGTTGCCACCACTCCCATCAAGAAGCAGAAGGTATCTCTCAACCTCTGAAATGTAGGTTGGCCTTGTAACTGGCTTTGAATGTGACAAAAGTAACACTGTGCTAGTTCTAGAGTGTAAGCTGTAAGAGACTTTGCAGCTTCCATTCTCACTCTTTTGAAACCCTGAGATCACCAAGCTCTGAAGCATGGTGTAGCTTACCAGAGGAGGTAAAACAATATGGAGGACAAAAGAAGCACCACAGTGCAAGGCTAGGACCAACTACTAGATATGCGAATGAGGCCGCATGAGTGATTGCAGGCAAGGCCATCAAACTCACTCCCAGATGGCCGGCCTACAGAATCATGAAAGTAAAATAGTTGCTGTTTCAGGCCACTCAGTTTTGACAAGGTTTGTTATGCAGCAATAGATACCTGAAAATTAATCTGAGCAAGTATCTGATTCTTGCTACAGAAAGATCCCAAGGCAAGGGCAGGTATAAATGAAGAGCACTTAAATTTATTAAGTTTGGTAACTTTTAAAACAAATATAAAATCTTCAGCTTACCCACTCAAACATTAAAAATGAGAAACACAAGTATTCAAAAGTTGCAATAATTATAAAAAAGTCGTAGCACAGGATAATAGAAAGAACACTGAATGAGAGGTTGGTAGAACTGAGTTATGGTCCTCCTTTCATTAAGTAGTTTCATGACTTTGAAAAAGTTTCCTAGTCGTTTGGTGTCTTATTTTCTTTGGGCATAATATGGGAACCACACCACTGCTCACTCACTCATTCATTCCAGAAACAATTATTACTCCTAACTGTTGGGAGCTATTCTCATGAGAGGTGAGATGATAGGATACTTTGACTTTCTACTTATATATTTCTGCATAATTTGATTTTTAAAAACATAGGTTACCTTTTAAACCATAAAGATGTCATTATGGGCTGAATTGTGCCCTCCCCACCAAATTGATATGTTGAAACCCTAACCCGTAATACCTCAGAAAATGACTGTTTTTGAAGACAGGGCCTTTAAAGAGGTAAAGTTAAAATAAGGCTATTAGAGTGGGTCCTAAACCAATCTGACCGATATCCTTACAAGGAGAGGAAATTTGGATGCATAATGAGACACCAGGGATCTTTATGCATAGAGTAAAGACCATGTGAAGACAGAATGAGAAGCTGGCCATCTGTATGCTAAGGAGAAAGGCCTCAGAATAAACCAGTCCTACAAACACCTTGATCTTGGATTTCTAGATTCTATAACTGTGAGAAAACAAACTTCTGTTGCTTAAGCTGCCTAGTCTGTAGTATTTTGTTGTGGCAGTCCTAGGAAACTAATATGTGTTGAAGAAGAACTAGCACTTTCAGTGAGCACACCATCCTTATTTTTGAGGTACTCATATTCAGGTAGGAAGAGAAAGATGTTAATTTTTAATACAATGCAATATGATAAATGCTATGGTGAAACCATATAAAGAATATTAGGGGAGTCCAGAGGAGGGAGCCTAACCAGCTAAGGTAAGGGAGACAGCCAGTGGGCAGAGTTTAGGAAATCTATCCTGGGAGTGAGATGCCACCTTCACTGTTGAAAGAGGAGTAGGATAATAATTGTCCTAACTACTGGCACCTCTGCTGCCCCTCTGTGTTTGATTGTCATATGGGAGCACTGGTCTCAGATAAGGATTTCAAGAACCTGTAAAATCTCTACAAACACACACAGACAAATTGGGGAATATTGCCAATGTTCTGTTTTACTTTTTTTTTTAAGGACATTTAAAATGCTATCTACCATTATCACCATATATAAAGATCTTTTAGCATAAAAAATAGGAAGGACATTATCTCATAATAAAGAACAATTGCTTAAATTCAATACGGTGAGCTTCAATTTCCCTCCACTGTCCTTGGTCTTTGCACTGCATGTGCATTAGTTAGACTTAGAGGAGCATTTGATGGCACTAGAGTTTCATGTTACAAACACAGTATTGATTTCTTTATATGGCAAAATTTGTAGTTCTTCGCCAAAATCCATTCCTTCTTCTTCCATGGAAATAGAGATTACACTAGGCACATGGCTATCAGCTAGAGATTACATCTTCATCCTGTTTTCACAACTAGAGATGATTATATGTAAATTCAAGTTATATGTAATGTCTGGGTCATCTCTACCTTAAAAGATAGGCCACTTGCCTTGGAGTTCCTCTCTTTTTTCTTCTCACAGGCTGGAACACTGAATGTGCTCACAACCTAACTTTGACTATGAGGATGAAAGTATCACCTTAGGGAATAGTGAAGCAATAATAAATGGAAGAAATTTGGGTACTGGAGTGACTTTGTAGGATAGAGACTGGCAAACTTGACTGCTTAGGACTGTAACACGAGAAAGAAATAAACGTCCATGTTATTTAATCCTCTGTATATAGATATATACTTTTTCGTATTTTTTGGGGGGGGAGGGTAAGGGTGGACAGCTTAGTCTTTAACCTAATAAGCAACATCTGCTCTCTCTTGCTTTTACAGTGATATGTGCCTTCCAACTTACCCTTCAGAAGTTCCAAGCTACTCCTATGTATCCCATTCACATAGGATAAGTGAATTGCTAGGTCACCAGAAAGAGAGATTTACATATTATTCTCCTACCCAAGTGTGGAATTCCCCAGGTGGAGAAGGCCAGTTACCCTCTTATTGCTCTTGCATAGTCTCTCCCATAAGTCTTCACTTGTTTCCTTTGACCTACTTAGATTACAGTTAAAGGAACCATTCCCATGGTGGTTTGGCTGCTCAACCAATGGACACAGCTCACCCACAGGACTTTCCACCCTGCCTATATCACTTCTGTTTTCTACCTTCTGAACAGCCTCTTTTACTTTCCAGAGAACCAGAGAATACACATTCTCTTTCGAATCATACAGACATTTTCAACTCATAGTTATTAAATTGATACTTTGTAAGGTGTAACATAAAATGATGAAGTAGGAAAAGTACCTGATTTTTCTTGCTACTTGGAATAATTGACAAATAAATAGGCAATTATAAATTAAAGTGTAAAGTTCTATAATTGGAATAAATGCAGTCTGTCGTGGCAATACTTAGAAGAGGTACCTAACTCAGTGTTTGTACAGGAGGGAGTGAGGTTAACAGTCTCAGGTAAAATAAAGGCATGAAAAAAGGTTAAGTAAATGTGTACACTGGCTGTATAAAATTGCATACCTGTTAATTAGTAATAAGACATAATTTTAAAACTTCAAATAATTTAGAGTTTATAAAATAAAAAGTAAAAGTTCCTTCTCCTCCATATATTAATCTTAATTCCCATAGTGATTTGTTAATATTTGGTACGTATTTTTCTAGATATACAAATATGAAAATAGATATACTAATACATATTCATGCAAGATTTTAATTTTTCAAAAATGTAATCAGTATACATATTATGCAGCCTCCTTTTTTCACATAGATTTGTTTCCTTATCAAAGGATGTTTACTTTCCTTCATTTAAAAAATCATTTATAGACTTCCCTACTAATGTTACACTTATTTAATAAATCTCTTCTTTTTTAACATTTAGGTTGTTTTCTAGTTTTTTTTTCTAATAGCTTTTCAAGGAACATTCTATCTATTGGACTTAGTGATAAATACTAAGAGAAAAAGATTGCAATCTTAAGATCCTATACCTGCCCAAAATATCATAT
This sequence comes from Pteropus alecto, assembly GCF_000325575.1. NCBI lineage: Eukaryota > Metazoa > Chordata > Mammalia > Chiroptera > Pteropodidae > Pteropus > Pteropus alecto. The sequence goes on from NW_006442484.1 coordinate 57,049,433, forward strand.
ATTTATGAGAAAAAAATTAGACATCTTGGGGTATGTAAAGTATCAGACAGTTACCTTCAGCTTTTCTTTGTGGGGAATTTATCTGAGGAATCACTCTAGTAAAATCAAAATCAAAGCAAAACTGTATCTCAGGGGAATTTAAAGTGTATAAAAATATGAATGAGTAATCAATCCAGTAAGAGTTAAAAGAATAGAGGCTCATAGCTTGGTTCATGAATGGGGAACTCTAGTATTATACAGAAATTGATATTTTCCAAATTAATGTTTAGGCTTCTTTAAATTCCAAACATATCCTGAGAGGATACGTTTGTTTTGAATCGTAACCAAATTTTTGAGAAAAATAACTAAGCGAGAATGGTTAAAGCATATTTATAAAAAAGGGACCTGAAGGTTGGTGTTTATCTTATCAGATACTGAAGTACTCTATACAATAATTAAATCATGTTAAATACTGAGAATAGACAGATAAATCAGTGACCTAGAAATAACACGCTGGAACTAGAGGTTATAAAAAATAAAAAGATAATAAGATAATAGATTTTAAAGAAATTACAAATCTAAGGGTAAGGAATTGTTTCTTTAATAATTAATGTGGGAAAAAGAAAATTTTGGATGAGTATTTTATTAGAACTTTGCATCATAGCTTATACACAGGTAGATTAAAGAGTTAAAAATCAACTATAAAAAATTGGAAAAGGTATAAAAGTAAGTTTATTTCATTGATTTATGAGGGAGGGCTCCCTCAAGCAAAAAAGTAATGGAAGAAACCATAGGAAAAGATAATAGATTTGACCATATAAAAATATAAAGTTTCTGTACTTAAAACAATTCAGATAAAAGGAAAAAGCAAATTACAAACTGGGAAAAGATCTGTACAACATACGTTGCAAAAAACAGAGTTATTGTCACTTGTCAAAATTCCAATACTGGTTAAATCCAATTCTCAGCCTAGTCTGTGCCTAAATGTTCATAGATGAATGTGTCTGAAGAAAAATATAAAGCCATGTGCGCTAGTCTAACTATAAATTTACTGTTAATTGCCTTCAAGTGAGATTTTATAGTCCTGTTCTAAAATCGTAATTCATTTCCCTAGTTCACTCACTCTCCTGTGTCCCCTGACAACAATTTCATACCTTCTTCTTACACTTCAAACTTCCAGCATTTTCTCCCTACCCTCACTTTAAACTGATGATCTTATTTCACTCAGAAAATAGTAGCAATCAGAAGGGAATTTTCATAAGCTGACACCACTGTGTCATCCCACCTACTAAAAACTATCCTCTTATTACAGAAACCTTCTATGCTCACGTCAACCCTTTTGCCGGGGCACTTGCTCCCACCCCCTCATCTACTGAAGAAGGATGCATCTCCAGAAATTTCCATTCCTTCCTCTATTGATGGCATCATTCCCTTCAGCCGAAAGTCATGATGTTATTTTTCACATCTTAAGAAAATCTCTTTTGTCCTACTTTCTCAAGTTATTGCCCATTTCTCTTTCGTTTGCAGCAATCCTCTTAGAAGGAGCTATATTTACTTGCTTTAACATTTCCAATTCTTCAACTTCTGTTCTCTCTTTAACTCAATCCATTCAGGCTTTCACCCTCACCAATTCCATTGCTACTCCTCTTGTCCAGGTCACAAATGACCTTGATTTTTGCTAAATCCAATAATCAACCCTCAGTTTTCTCTCACCCGATTTATCAGAAGCATTTGACACAATCATCCTGTCTTCCCAGAAACACTCAGTTCACCCAGTGCTTCCAACACACCACTCACTTTATTGTGTTCTTCCTGCCTTACTGTTTTTCATGTCTCAAATGGCTCTCTTAAAATCACCTCTCAAAGGATCTTTCTACATCCCCCAATCTGTTCCACAGCAGTCTTCCCCATTTCGGTGAATGATAACTCCATCTTTCCAGTTGCTCAGACCAGAAATCTAGAGGTCATACTGACTCATCTAGTTTTCTCATACTCTGCATCCAACCAGACAGAGAACCTGTTGGCTCTATCTTCAAAATCAATACAGATGCTGATCCCATTTACCTTGCTTACTGCTACCACCCTGGTGCAAGCCACTACACATTTCAAGTAAGTTAATAAAATAACCACCTAACTGATGTTCCTCTTTCCACCCTTGATCCTTTTCTTCTCCACCCCAAAGTCAGAATGATCCTGATAAATCAGGTTAGCATGTCCGGTCTTTGCTGAAAACATTCCGACAGATTCTTGTCTCAGAGTAAAAGCCAAAGTCCTCAAATATGATAGGCAGCCTTCTCCTCATCCTCATCATCTACACTCTCTCCTTGCTCACTCTGCCTTAGTTACAGCAGCCTTCCAGGCAGCTTAGGCCTTTTCAATGGCTCCCTCCCCTCCTTTGTACCTTTATTCAAATATCACCTACCCTGCTCACTCTCTGCAGCTGTTCCTGCTAAATCCCTATCCTCTTCTTTTCTTCATTTTCACCTTAGTTCCCATCACTCTCTAATATACTATATACTTTTACTTATTTAAAATCTAATATACTATATACTTTTACTTATTTAAAATCTATTGTCTGCCTACGTACATTAGAATATAAGCTCTATGAAGTCAGGGATTTTTGTTTGTATTATTTTTTGCTGATGCAGTCCCAGTGCTGGCACGTAGTAATTCAATAAATATTTGTTGACTAAATTAATGAGTTATGTTTAATAAATATATAAAAGACAAATAGGGGGCGTAAATCTCTTCAAAATTCCTCAAAGGTAATTTTATAATACATATCAGAAGTCTTAACTGTGTACTCAGTGATTTCACTTCTAGAAATTTATCTCAATGCAGGATTTCCCGAGCTAGTTAGTATAAAGGAAATACTGCGCCAGAGTATTAATAGGTATGTGAAAAACAAAGAAAATATTATAGAAAAAAAAGTCTCTTCTAAACTGCTGTGGTTCTAAGACTTAGTTGCACTTTGTAATTCCCCGAGGTGTTTTAAAATATATTGGTGCCCGAGTCTTACCTTCAGAGATTCTGATTCAATTGGTTTGGACTGGTTGTCCCTCTTGTCATGATATTAGCAGCCTATGATGATTATTACTGAGATCCTCTAATTCATTAGGGACTGTAAGTGGTAATCTTGATTACATCTCTGGGCCTGTATTTTTTCATACATAAAATGAAAGGGTTCAAGCACATTATTTGTAAGCAATCTTCCAACTGGAACATTCTATGTTCATGTGAGAAATGCTCTTATTTAGGGGTTTGCAGAAAGTATTTGCTGTTTGTGGAAAGTATTTCCTGGTATATGCAAATGAATGCATGTGTGTGATACCTAAGCACCTCTCAACGGCTCCACTGCCAAATACCATCACATTGGGGATTAGGTTTTTAACATATAAATTTTGAGGGGACACAAACTTTCAGTCTATAGCAACATAGTACACTGGGAAACATCAGCAAATGGTAGCAAGTAACTCTTTTTGAAGCATCTAGACATAAAATATGAAAATATGACTTTTGATGCAGCAGAAGCCTTCTCATGCTCTCTTTGTACATATGATTTGTAGCATTTTTATAATATTCCTTTAAGTAGGAGGACTTTGATATATACTCCAATTAGATAAATCTTCCATTAATGAAGAAATAATTTTATTGGTTTTGAGTTAGTTCAATTGCCAATAATATTTTGTTTTTTCAGCTGAATAAACAATAAATTCAGGTGGCTATTTATATGTATGATATTCTTGAAAAAAACTTTTTAGAACACAGAAGTTCTTTATTCTATCATTGAAAAGATAATATAGCTAAGTTGAACTAACCCATTTAGTGATGCATTTCTTCCCAAGGAAAATTATAAAGTTATTTGATTTCACTGCCCCACACAAGTAGACATTGGAGATCAGATAAAACGTTACTGAACTAATCACTGAGAACTACAAAGCCTTTGAAAAAACCCAATTATTCACTTAGGTAACAAAAAAAAATGCACTTTTTAGAGCAAATAACCTGTTTTGTAGAAAACATTTTTGCATGTAACAGAGTTAGTTTTAAATCCCAGATCCATAACTTACTATTAAATGAGAAAATTCATTTCACACATATTATTAGTATATTAATAAATATATCAAGTTCATAAGTGTAAAATGCCTGGCACATAGCAAATGCTCAATGTGTGTTAGCATTTATCATTATATAGGATGGTTTGTGTAGCTATTGTTATAAATATTATTAAATATTACTTATGAGTCTTTTGGTTAAATCTTTTTAAGAAGATTAAGAAAAATATGTATATTTACCTTTCCTGTTATCCCACAAAATGGACTATCTCTATAATGTGAGAATGCTGTAGTTCTTGTTAATTTTTTTAATTGTTAGTTTACCACTCAGGATATTTGGTATCAAACAGTTCTTGGCTAGCTGTTTTATTGATGTGATGTTGTAATAGTTTTAAATTGCTGGATTGTGCAAAGAAAGTGAAAATTAACTTTGTGATCCAAGAAACCAGAACCTGCGAGTGAGCATAGGTAGACGGTGATAGGCAAAATTTATAGGAAATCCTTTATCAGTGAGCACCCAGTTAACTGGAGTCTTATGTACAGAATTTTAATGGATGCCCTTCTGTATTGCACTGGGTCTTACTAAGCAATATTTTCTTTACATAAAGTAGTGGTATTGAGATTCTGAGCATAAACCTCTCATCATCTCAGAATAAGTTTATGTCTGGGCTATGAAAATAAGGAGGCCCGAAGAACTGTCTTAGAAGGAAGAAGACTGTGAAGTAATCTTATGAATATAGTAAAGAATCAATAATATAATCATTATGACCTAATAAGCTGGACCAAGTGATAGATCTCTGTTTATTTTACTAAATGGTAATATTAGGAAAGATTATCTGGGTGACAATAGTTGTTCTGGATAGCCCCTTCTCTTTTTGTTAAACATCGCCCTTGAGGAGTGATTTGGGGATAGTTGAAACCCCCCAAAACTGGCCTGGCTTGAAGAGTTCCTGCACTGCACACATTATCTTGTTTCTTAAGGTTGTCTTTAGTTTTGGTAAATGAGAAAGCACTTGGTTGCCATTTCCTTTCTGAGACCTGCTGAGTTAGTAGGGAAGGAAGTAAATGTTCTGCTGAGTTCTGTCCTGTGGGGGAAGGGCAGGGCTGGGCTGCTTCTCCCAGCACCAGCTTCTGCTTTCGTGGGGCTTGGTTTCCTAAGTGTCTGGTTCTTCTTCATAAATGTCAATAAAATTAGTCTGAGGAGTTCTAGCTAATCCCCTTTCTGGGGACAAATGACTGAGGATGCAAGGAGTGGCTTTCTTTGTCTAAATTCTTGGCCACAACTCTGCTCAATATTCTTAACTGGTTTTCTTTCTACTGTTAATCTTTTAAAGATATTGGCAAGCCTTTAAAACAAAAGATTTGATTTAAATATTACCTCTGTGAGAATGTTTTTTGCCAGTGTCAAAGAATCTAGCTTTGAGGAAAATCCAATTGGAACATCAAGTCCTGTCAGATAATCATGGTAGAATCACAGCTTCTGATCCAGATTGGAAGTCTTTGGAAGCCTGAGGTTAGATGTGGTTCTGCCATTAACTGACATGTTTCATTATTTGTTTTATTTGATGTCGAAATCATGCTTATAATATTATTTTACACCACTTTTCAGCATTACATCAGTGTCTTTGGCACTCCGGACTTATTTGTTCATGATATAGAAGCGTCTGCTTCATTAGAATGTCTTGATTCTCTTCCTAATATGATTATTTTTGAAACTAGCTTCTGGAGCATTAATATATCTATGCCGCTTGTTTGCAGATGTTTAGGAAATGGTGGTCGATCTAAGAATATTCAGAAAGAATCAAGGAAAAATTAAGGCTTCTGCCATGCAGTCTCTGTAGCCACCTCCAAATTTTGTTTTGAACCTGAAAATACTCTAAAAATATAGCCTTAAAAAAAAAAAACAAAAACAAAACAAACAAAAAAAGCAGAGAGAAAAGCAAATAGGTGTAATCTGAGAGGGAAAGGGTAATGAAAAATAAGTTTGCAAAGGAATTTAACTCCTTGTCTCTCCACCCTATTATAGAGTGAAGACTGCAAGACCAGGTAGGAAGACTTGTGTTGAAGTTCTGCTTGCTCACAAGTTGCTGGGTGACCTTCAAGCAAACTACCTCAGCTTTCCGGATGTCAATTTAAAGATGGTTAAAATAAAACAGTCAGATTGACCTCCAAGTTCCCTTCTAGTCCTACAATTCCAGACTGGAAGCTAAGGACCATGCCTTCCCAGTTTTCTCCTTCAACCCCAACCAGACACCTTACTTGAACCTGTTCTTATCGGACAGCATATTCTTTGACGTACTCACTGGATCCTAAACACAGCAACGGTTCCTGGTGACTATAGGACTAAAAGGGCAGGGGTGGAGGACTGAACCCTAAGGAGAATAAGGCAAGAAAACTCTAAGGATTGACAGTGGGTGGTAGCAGCCGGGCAAAAGAAAACTATTAGGGCAAACGGACGCTGCGAAGCTACAGCGGAACCGAGAGGAAGGCTGGGTCGCTCCGAGAGCCCATTGGAAGGCTGAGGGGGCGGGGCCACGCTGACAGCCCTAGGGAGGAGTGAGGGGAGCTGAGCGAACGTCGCGGGCCAGTTCCCGCCCCTTCACTTTTCCGCTCCGCTCTCCGCCTGGTGGGCGGGGCCGCGGGCGTGCCGACGCCACTTACGTCACAAGGGGCGGGGCGTTCCGAGGGTTCAGCCGACGCGCGGGCGCGTTCGGCAGTCGCTGTTTGGGACGCTTGGTGCGCAGCTGCTCAGTCTTTACTGCCGGTTCGCTGTGACAGTCGGTCCCCCTCCCGGAGCCCGGGAGAGATTGGGCGCGCGCCCATGTGTATGTGACCGGGACTCAGAGCAGAGGCGTTCCCTCGCTGCCTTTTTTTCTGCCATTTATCCTAAGAAGGGGACGGTTCGCACGGTTGCCCTCTTGTCGCCCCGTTGGGAGCGGGGTTGGTGTGCGGAGTGGTTTGTCTTTTCTTTTTTTTTTCTTTTAAACTTGTGAGCGCTTTCTTTTTTTCTTTTTTTTCTTTTTTAAGGCTCAGTGCAGTCTGGGCTGTTTTTCTCGGTCCTTCACTAACTGCTTTCTGCCCCTTCTCTCGCCACCCCCGCCCAAGGTCGCCCTTCCACCCTCGCCCCTGGCCTGGGAGGGTGGGAAGCTTTGTCCCGCTCCCTTCCCACTCGCGTCTCCGCAGCCGTAGCCGCACCTGCCTCAATATGAATGGGGTCAACGACCCACCTCTTTTTATAAAAGATATTAAGCCTGGACTGAAAAACTTAAATGTCGTCTTTATTGTCCTGGAGATAGGTAAGTGGGGTCCGCAGCCCACCCCTCCGTTCCCCGTGCGTCGCCGGGCTGGAGGGTAGGGCGCCGCCGGGTCCGCGAGCCGGGGGCTCCCCTCCCCCTCCCTTCTCTTCCGCCTCCCTTCGCCATCCACGTGGTCCGGGTGGATCCTGCCAGGGCTCGGATCCTGGCGGCATGTACCCGGGTCTCGACTTCTTTTGACCTTTCAGATGCATTAAAGTCCGGGAGTTCTTTCTCGAAGTCCTTATTATCTAATACACCCTCTTCCCCCTTTTGATTTTTTAAATCCTCATAGGACGCGTGACCAAAACCAAAGACGGCCATGAAGTGAGATCATGCAAAGTAGCAGATAAAACGGGCAGCATCACTATTTCCGTGTGGGATGAAATCGGAGGTCTTATACAGCCAGGGGATATTATTCGGTTGACCAGAGGGTAGGTGTGCATAAAAAGGGTATAGGGTGGGGGGAAGTGCTTTTTAAATAGCAGTTTTTGGAATCGGAATTGGCTGACGCTCAGACCTTGGCAAGTTCTGAAGTTCCGTCTTTTTTGTGGGCCACTCCCAAGGAATTTTGAGCCCCTTTCATGTTAACTTCGGATGGTGAACAGAGTTGGAATGTAACAAACTTGCCTTTAAAAGCAGTCAGTTTCAACCACGTATCTAACCACCCCCACCCCTCACCCCCGCGTAGATTTTTAAATACTGTTCTGGGATTATTGAGCCTTTACTAGATTGATAGGATTAACGTAGTTCATATTTTATCTATTTCAGAAATATTTTAATATAGTTGTCACTTAGTTCTTTTCCAGCCTTTCTCCCATTTTAATGACTCGAAATCCTGCCAATATTTTACTTGTACTTATTTAGAGGAGAAGTCTACAATATCTGGAAGGCACATTCTGGAAAATGATTGATTCCTTGTGCCTACTGCCTTAAGGTCAGTGTGGTACAAAAACCAGAATGACATGCAGAAAATGTTTGGCAGAAAGGCACCATCCAAAATGTCAGTTGGAAGGTTGGCTTTTAAAAATAATTTAGCAGAACCTTTTTTGTTTGGTAATTAGACTGCCTTTAAAAATTTACCAAACTTTTATTTTAGGAACATAAAAGACTAGAAAAGGGTCTTAAAAATAGATTTTGGAAGCTTTGTGATCAATAGAATTGTAATAATTTATTGGTCATAACTATAGGAAAAGTGGATGGAAATTGATTTGGCATAAGTAAATAGAATCTCAGAGAAGTGTTGGATCACTCGGAATGTAGGAAGTTAGAGCCCCTTGGTAATATCTTACAGGCCTTACATCTTCAGGAAGTGGGGCAGAGTATCATCAAATAAGGAAGTGAGAGTCAGGACTTAGACATTTTATTCTCATACACTGACTCATGACATGAATTGTGTCTTTCAAACCTCCACAGCTTTAACTTAACACAAAGGATTCCTACAGGGGAGGGTGTGGTGATGATTAGCGTAATTAAAGTTCTTTTGGGTGCCAAAGTATCTAATGCTTTAAAGTATTTTATATACTAGAAACAGTATTTCAAGTATTTTCTGTATTATAGTCAGAAAATACATGGATGTGCCCATCCAAAAAATTGCGGAAAAACTAAACTCAGTAGCCATATAGTATCTAGGATTTTAAGGAGTATTACCAGGGAGTGCAATTTAAAGGAAAATTCAAAACCAAAGAAACTCTATTTTCTAACAAGTATGACTTTGAAGTTATTACACTTCATCAATTTCCTCTTCTGTAAAATGGGAATAATTATATCTTATTAAAATAACACATCTAGCAGAGTCTGGCCCATTATAATGTCCTTAACTTCTGGCCCATTATAATGCCCTTAATCTAAGGAAAGGGGCTTTTGAAGAAAACTATACATCTATATAATGGTAATTTGAATATTGATAAGTTTGTCAGAAAAGCCTGCAAATGTTGGTCTCATTCCTGAAACAAGTGGAAGTGTTTTGTCGTAACTTCGAATTTTTTTCTCAAAATATGCATTGATTTTTACTTTAGTAAGGAAGGTGAAATATTTGTGCACTTTTCCTGTCACTTTTTATCTAATATAAGATGGGAGTCTTTAAGAAATAACCCTTACTAAATGAAGAGAAAAATATAATGTGGAACTAGCAAGTTTTTATTTATTTTAAAAGATAAACTATCACTATACTTAAACAATAGTTATTTTTAATTTACCATTCTAAGTCATGAAGTTACCATAGTAATTGTATAAAGAACCACTGAAAACCAAAACTTGGACTGATTTTATAATATTGATTGATTTACATTTCTTATAGATTTGTATGTAGGGTTATTTTATCTAATAATGCTATCTGTATTCAAAATCATTCAGCATAAATAATACTCAGCCAAGTTGGTGCTAAAAATTGCACATTTGAAAAGGCAGTGGTGAGAGATTTGTGATCTTGGTTTTTTTAGCCTCTTGATTAAATTTTGCCAAGTTTTTTGTAGCTTGATAACTTACGTGTTTTATGAAGGCAAAGAAAAAATTATAGCAATATCTGACTAGACCAAGTTAATGAGTGTAAAAGTAAGCACTAGCGAGTTGATTTTCTATATCCTGTGATTGAAAAAGAATTTCTGCTTTAATTTTGCAATTATAAGTTCTAGGTTTGTTAACTGACTAAAGATGTGACCTTTGGAGTATAACACTGCTTGCTTTGCAAAAAGACTTTGTTTTCTAGGGTTAGAGTTTAGATGACTATGTCAAAATTTTGCAGTAGAGTTTTCTTTGTATTATTTCTTAGTAAGTAACAAGTTAAAGTTAGATTAATTGTATTTGGTTCACTATGGTAGACCTCGAGTTTGATCCCCACCTGCACCCAATACAAAATATATAGTATAGTTACTTGATTTAAGTAGAAGGAAATATACATATTTCTACAGAACTAATGTTTCTTTTCTTTCTAGGTATGCATCTATGTGGAAAGGATGTCTGACACTTTATACTGGAAGGGGTGGAGAACTTCAAAAAATTGGGGAGTAAGTATTAAAATGCATTTTATATAATTGAATAAATTACAAATAATATCTGCTAAAGTAACTGGTAGGTATAAGCTATAAACCTTTTTCTTGGCTTGTTTTTGACTGGTAAACTGAATGCCTTCAGCAACTTAACTGTAATACAAATAACTTCCATGTATGTGTTCGTTGAACAGCTATCCATCCATACTGTTTTCTATGGTTGAGAATGTCAGTTTTTCCTGGTAAAGAGCTTAAGAAGCTGCACTTGAGATAAGCCCCTGTGGGACCATTTCAGTAAGCTTTGGGAATGCATTTTTCAGGTGTCACAAGTGCCATTTGAAGTAGATTCTGTCTCCTAGTGAATTACCAGATAAGAAGCTAGCTATGGGTTTTGGCTATATGCTTAAATTTTCTTTTTCTGTTTATGGGTGAATATGTTCGCATGGTAAAAGGACTTGCAGCAATGAAAATTGAAGTCCTGTATTTATCCACAGTCTAGGTACCGTACAGGCAGCCGCATTGCGAGCTTCCATACACTACTACCTTGGTAATCTCCACCCTGACTTGGAGGAACCATCCTCTCTAAGGGTGTAAAGGTAATTCACCCTCTGTAATAGCCTAGACATTTGGGATATACTCATAAAATATGGTGTAGGCAATAAGTCAAATCGTTAGTCCATTCCACTTGGTTATTGCTTAGACATCTATTTAATGCCATTAAATTGGAGGATATTTAATGAGAGAAGCCACAAGTGGCACCAATAAATAAAGAAAACTTCTATGCTAAGGTATAAGATACTTTGTGTGGAAAAATAAGCAATCTTGCTAACTTTTAAAAGACCAGAAATTGGTAACACTTTGTCTTCGCTAAGAGGAAATTAGGATTCACTTATGTTTGTATTTAGAGTGGTAATAGAACAATGTGTTATGAAAGGTCCGCATCAATATTACCGAAAGATTTAGGATCCTGTCTTGACCTTCAAGTATTTATAATGTAGGTCAGTTATGTGAAGAACCACTGGAAGTCACTCAGTTCTTAATGACTTTGTCAGAGTCAGTCTAGCATTTACCAAACCTGGTTCTAATTTTTATTTGTGAGGTTGATTACTTTTATTTGGAAATCATTTAACTTGTCCTTATTTGTGGGGTGAGGAGCCAAGAAAATGCTTGTTTGTAATGTAAATATATATTATAGTTGGTTTACAAGAAGCATTGGGATAAACTTGTATTGATAGCCAGTTGTCTTTTTTTCATGCCTGCAGAATCTACTCTTAACCTTGAATGATTATCTTTGCAGATTCACAGTGATTGGTCAAAAGAGGGAATGGATGAGAGTGTGTGAATGGATCAGTGCAAATCCATCACCACTGGAAAAACCACTCTGGAACCCTAAATGTGGTTCAGTGGCATCAGCCTGTGTGGAAAAACAGGACAAATGATGTGTTTCTGTGTCCTTGATCTTTGACACAATTTATTTTTGCAGTATAGAAGAATTAAAATAGGATGTTTCATAAACTGTGGGCAATCAAATATTTGATGTTTTTATACAACATAAGCATTTAGAAAGTTTCTGTTATAAATTGAGTGAGTTAGCATGTTGCTTTTTAGTTAATTCAGATGACACATAAATTTTTCATTTCTGTAAGTTATGCATGTTTTATAAAGAGGGGTTGATTACTTTATTTTGGAAATCATTTAACTTGTCCTTTATTTCCTTTCAGATTTTGTATGGTTTATTCAGAATTGCCAAATTTCAGTGAACCCAATCCAGATTATCGAGGACAACAAAACAAAGGGGTAATTAATCCAAATACATAGTCTTATTTTTATGATTAGGCTAATTTTGACCATGTACTATAATTCTATGGTGAGGTTGCAAATCCAGTCATAATGAAGACAATTTAAAAAGGAATCTTTTTAAAGTCATTTTCATTCTGTATTTTTTGTGAGTCTGAATATGTATCTGCAGTGTTATTTAGCACTTTGAGGAGTGGGGAGTAATATTAGGAAATACAATAAGATCAAATGTTTGGGAAACATTCCTGAATATTTTAACATGGAAGAGACTTGGATAAATCTTTAAAAAATTTTTTTAAGAAAACCTTAAAAATTAAAAGAATGGATATAATATGTTGTTATGATGATATAAATAGGTTTTTAAAAAAATCTTGGTTAAATGAAAAAAATTTTTTTTTAGGCACATAGCGAACAGAAGAATAATTCCATGAATAGTAATATGAGTACAGGTACATTTGGACTAGTGGGTAAAAAATTTTTTTTTTTTTTTTTGCATAATTGTGATCAGGTGTAAGAATTAAGGGAATATTTCTTATGAAAGATTTAGAGGAAAAAACTGTCAGGCATAAATTAGTACTTAAAGAGAATTACTGGTAAACAGGGAATTCCCAAGTAGCTGATTTTCTAGAAAGTAGATACCCTATTAAACTAATTTATTGAGCACATTCTATATTTATATATCACTGGGAATACCGTGGTGAACATTGGCTAATAAGAAATCTAAGTTTTGGTGTCCTGTTATTTTTCCATTGACTTTTATAAAATTTCTAAAATCTAGTGATTATAATAGGTACAGAATTACTGATTATTTTTGTACACTGAAAGCCTTTTATCTTCAGACTAATAGCTGACCTTAATTTTTCACATGCTGATAGCTAACTCTTTTTAAAAGATTAGCCTTTACCCTAAGATACCCTCAAATAACATATTAGTGGTTCTTACAGCCATGTTAAAGGTCTTTTGAAGTCTTATTCTTAAATAACGGAGGAAAAGCCTTTTTGTGATTGGAGTTCATTAGGGTGGCTGAAGTTTTATTTGAACTGATAGCTACATGTTTTGGCACATCTGATGATCATCACATCATGGGAAACTTTGCTGTCTTTTTCTTTAAGAGTTATATTGTCTTTTTTGAAACATCATTAACCATATTTGAACCAAATGCCAGTACTCATACACCATTTGCCCTTTCTTTTTCTTCTTTCTTTATAATGTAGGCGGTACATTGTCTATGCTTTTTTCCTACTTCACCAATTTCTCATTCTTTTGCCCAAGTTGCGTTTTTCTTCCCCCCATTAATACAGCCTCAAGTTTAATATATTTATAGTAATCATATGTTTGAAGAAACCTAGAACCCACATTGAGTTTTTTCTAGTAGTTTAAGAATAAAGGCATTTGTTTTCCCTAATATTACTTGTAAGCAGTTAATAGCATATGTTAGAAATTTAAATAGGTGGACCTCTGTAAATCAGTATCTGAAAATGGTGATGAAATTTTTTTTTATTCTTTTTTAGGAAACGGGATTCAGAGTGGCCCAGAATCAAGGGGATGCCAATTTTCATATGGTGGTAGAAGCAATGGCCGGGGGCCTATAAATCCACAGCTACCAGGAACAGCTAATAATCATACAGTCATGACCACAATAAGTAATGGCAGGGACCCTCGGAGAGCCTTTAAAAGATGACCTATGCCAAATACTCACATGTAGTATTTAAACTACATGTCCTACTTGAACACTTATTGCACTTTTATTTATTGTTAACTGTGAAAACTATGTTCTTTATGGTTTCCATTTATGTTTTTGGTTTGTTAACAAGCGCGGTTTGTTTTTATAGCAAAACTGTTAAGCTGCTCAAGGCTCATTGAAGAATGGGAACATGCTGAAAAAGTGGGGACATTTATTTTTAGAGCTAAAAGGTATTTGGATATCCTCTAAAAAAACCACCCATTTCATGGGTGAGTTACTTAAGACCATCAGCAGCGTAGCCTCTATGAGTCTATCTTCTGCATACATTTTGTAATATTTAAAATAAGGCTTTGTGGGAGATGTTCTCTGTCTTAAATTCAGATATTGCCAACTAAAACAATAACTACCAAAAAAATAAGACCTCGGTCAATGCTAACAGATTTGTGAGTGTGACTCCAGAAATGATTGACTTCTTTGAGTGACTGCCATTATGATTTTCCAAGGATGGAATCATCTTAAACCGTTGTTTTATTACCAAAAAACATATTCTTTACTAGAATTATGGAATAGAAAGTGAACTGTAGGATAACAAGTGATTTTTTGAAGAGAGCTGCATTTATTTTAGGGTAGTCCTACTAATATTTGTTATCAACTTTGTGCATTACACTGAAGGAAAATTTAAAACTTGAGGCCTTGAATATTTATTTTTTGAAACCATGTCAAATATTAAAGTATAATTTAAGAGAGTTATAAAGTCATAAACATCTAATTATTTTTAAAAATTATGTGAGAAACATAGTAAAGGCAATTCAAATTGAATTCATGGAGAAATATGCAGTCTTAAGTTATAGGGTCCTAGGTACTTGCAAAAACAGCCTGGAGTAAATATCCTAGGTACTTCATTTGAAGGGTGTGTATGTGTGTATGTGTGTTGTCAAGTTTTCTGAACACAGTTCACAAAGCCTTATCAGCAAAAGTTTAGTCATAGCTTTCTCAAAGAAGCGAATACAGCTTTATTCAGAGATGTAAAGGTAGAGTTTATTTATGTGTTGTAAATGATCACTAGTTCCACTTTTTATTGTAGGGGAGATAACTGGTGAAATTTTCCTTTGTTAGAATTCAACTCATTTTCAGTATTATCTCTTGAATAAAAACTTGCATTAATATTAACAGACTTACCTTATTTTTGCTCTTTCAGTGATTTACAGTGGAGAGCCAGTACATTTTACTGTAGTTGTAATGATGCCTTCAGACTGGCTACTACTACATAGCTCTGCATTTGTTGCTTTGTCTTTTTTCCCCACCTCAAATCACAAAGTAATTTAAATAAGACTTTTATGAAAATTCCATAGTGTTCGAATATAAAATTTGTGCCAGATTATTTGTTTGCTCTAATTTAGTGTATCTAACAAATATTTCAGTACATGGTACGTATTAGACACTGTGAGGAGAGTTAATGGGTAGATGAAATAATCTCAGGAGCTTATTTATGGGTTATAGTACTTCAGTAACTGGAGTTTATATATTATAGCAAGAAGTTTTTCCTTTATATACTGATTATAGTTACTTTGGCTTTATGACTAATATTTTAAGATACTTATAAAATTACAGATGTTTGTAGTAAAGAAAATACAAATTATAAGTTTTCTTTTGAAGTAGTGAGGGGAGCAATAACACTAATTTATTTGTGGGAGAATATAATGTTAAGGTGGTTTTAAAAGAAAGAATTTTAGAGTTTTAGAAACATCGGTATGGATTGCTGAGCTGCTAATTCTGCCCTTATTCTCTCCTTACTTATGATGTTAGGCAAGTTATATTTGAAACCTCTCTGGTAAACCTTAGGTTCCACAACTGTAAAAACAAGTAAGTAATATTACCTCTTTGTAGAGTTATTTAAGATTTTCTATGTAAGTGATTAGAATGATTTCTGCAAATAAGTCAAATGTCTAATCATACTTCAATAGAAAAAAAAATGCAAGGTTAGGTATAGAAGTATTGTTACTCTTTAACATGTTGAGATTAAATAGAGAAAGACCTAAGGTTTTACTTTTGTAATTGACATTTGTCTCGATAATCTAACCTTATTATGTGTTCTTTGTCATTTATTAACAAATTTCTTTTTTTTAAGGGAAGTCTCCAAGCCAAAGCAAAGTGAGTTACAATCCATAATGAACATTTGCCTTACCAGTCTCCTTGGACAGTACTCAACAAGAAGAGGAAGAAAGTTTCCTACCTTCCTCCTTCCTGATGTTTTCTGCTTTCAACTTATTTTTAAATAAGTTTAAACACCTACTGAAAACAAAACCATTTAGTATAGAAATACATGCTCCTAGGATTGGGTCCCAGTTCATTTCCACAAAACAATTCTGAAATGGATGCAGTCTCATCAACCAGCTAGCCCCTCTTGTCTGGTCAGAGTTTTTTAGGGGGGCAATTGCTACAGTACAGAAATGGAAAAATGTAACCCATGAGGCCAGATGATGTGGTAGTAAAGGCTACAGTATGCTTTCTCATCAGCATTTAAACAGTCAAGTTTTCCTACAGTATACCAACTCTTTTGCTTTGTTCCTATAGTTTTAGAAATTCTGTTTTAAATACGAGAACAGTTTAACTTGAGGATATCCTGAATATTTGCAGTACTGAGTATTTGTCACTTGTATTTTTATCATCTAACATTTTAAAAGAATGTTTAATTTGCTTGGTTGAGTAATGCCAAGGGAATGATGAGCACAAAGATGAGGTTAGTAAAAAAGTTTATGATATGAGAACATTTAAAGTGTAGGAAGGTGGTTAACTGGCCCTAAAAAGTATCTTCAGGAGGTACAGATTGAGTGTTTTTATATTGGTCTGAAGACGCCACTTGCCGTTGTTAGTTGAAAATATAGATTTGACATTCCAGTTTAGTTACTGAAATTACATTTCTGGTATCATTAAGGTAATGACTGCTCCACGCAGTTTTAGGCTGCCATGACTTATGATCCTTTAATATATTTGGAAAGGTTCTAGAGACAACAAACCGGAAAACCACGTGAAAACATCAGCATGGAATACTTTTCCAAATTTGTCATTTCTTACCTCTAGGTTTATTCTTGGGATTATTTGCCCTATAATGGCTTTTACCCCTATCTGATGAGAGTCTGAACATTGCTAGTATAAAAGAGAGTCACAGTTGTTTTTTAGTATGGGCTCTGATGGATAGCGGCAGATGTACTGGCCCTGCTACATCTGTGTTTTGAGGTTCCAGCTAATGATTTAATGTTGAGGTAATTAAACAGTCCCACATTTCACAAAGTTACAATGATTAACAGTTAACATATGTTTCTGAGAAAATCTGATTGTAACCTTTGAAATACAGCACTGTTATGTCAGGACCCTGAGGGAAAAGATAGAAAAACATTTTACTTTCTAGGTATATTCAACTTTTCTCCAAGTTCCTTGAAGTTTGCTGTATTAGGGGTACATCAGAGTTTGTATTCACAAACTATAACAAAATTACTTCAGGTTTCTGAGCTAAAAGTCTCTAATGATGGTTTTCTCAAAGCACAGAACACAGACTAAGGAACAGGCTAGAGAGAATCAAGTCCAGAATGACAAACCATTTATTTGCATTCTTTCTCATTAAGAACATTAGAGCTATGTACCACGATAAGCTAACTTGTGTGATGTAAAGAAAATGAACATTTTAAGTTTGACTACTAGACATTTTATTTAAGCCTTTTGAAAGGCCTTGGAAGGTAACTCAGTTTTATTGTGGTTCTCTAGACATGGCAACCCAAGGCTTGGTGGCTAGCTCTTGAACAATAATAGAGCCCAGGTATCTTGGGACTCTGTTGACACTGCAGTCCTTCCATCACACTGTATTGTCTAACTTAACCACAACTGAAGAGCTATTGACATCTTAAAAAAAAAAAAGTTCTTTAAGCATTTACAACCAGAAATTTGGGTAAATTTTATTCCATCAAAATTTGTGCTTATGGACATAGAGTCCAGTTTCTTGGCCCATATATTGAATATGTGTTGACTAAAACCCTCAAAGAATGGTTTATAAACCACCTATATGAGAGTCTCCCCAGGAATTTAGAAGTATGAATTGCTTCTCTGCCTTACCAGAAAGAATTTTAAGTACAAGTCTGGAAGAGCAGCTCTTGAAACAAAGATTAAAGAATTGTTGTCTCCTGTCCTTGATATATCCCTTAACAAATAACTTTAGTTTGAAGCTTATGTATAGCTCCTCATCTTTTACCTTTGTGAGGCTGAAATATACCAAAGTTCTGGAATGTAAAACATGAGAAAATTGTACTTAGAAACATGCCTCCAAAGGGCAGAATTGGGTAAAGCAGGGTAGTCATAAGCAGAATAGAGGTTGAGTATGGCCTCTGGATGTGCATATTGGGAGTTTTGAATTAAGTTCAAATAGAATTAAAATATCAATGTTAAGATCAGATTATAGTGGAGTGAGCCTGGCTTCATCTGGGCCTATATAGATGAAAGTAAAACCACCCTAGGTTTAAACATTTTTTAAATGGGTTTTATTGTTACTCATCTCAGCGAATATGTTTGCAGCATGGTCTGCCTTCCTTCCCTCTATCCTCCAGAGCTTTCCTCTATTCCCTGCTTTATTATGTGGAGAGAGGCTGGTCAAATTGAAAAGTCATGGATTAGACATATAAACATTCCTGGGGATGCCTACAGAACCTACCACTTAAGATCTTAATTCTGCTCTGTGCAAAGGGGCAGCTACAATATGTATTTTCCACAAGCAAATATGCAAGGCATGATTTGACTGCCATGGGGCTAGTTTTGTTTTAAATATTTGTAACCCTAGTAGGAGGCCAAGACCTCTGACCTAAATTACTGGACTACTTAAGATACTGAATAAAAACAGGCTAGTCAGCACAGCTAGTGCCACCTACTGGGTGATTACTGTAGTTTCTGTAGTTTAGGAATTTGGGTTAACTGGAAGAGGTTTTGTTATTCTGTTGGATAATTTTGTTTGATGGTTTAAGTGTAATATGGAAGATCATTACAGGATAGTTGGGCCATCTGTTTAATTGTGAACAGGCAACACTGTGACATCAAGTAAATCTCCATCAGTTAGATAGGTTTATTAAAAACCTTGAGCTATCCCTAAAGCTACAGAAAATGGGAGAGGTTGCCAAATGTATTGTTACATTTATCAGTAATACTTGTGGGAAGTGTAAACTTGAAAATATCCTTTTAAAGTGGTGTTTAAGTAAAAATAGTTAAAGTAGAACAGGAAACTGCCCTTAACAAATTTTATTCCTTTACCAGTGGTATTTTGTAGAATTCTGGCCAAATGACTGCTGCTGTTCTTTTTGTATTAGCTTTGCAGACCAGACCTTATTTTAAATGTCAGAGACAATGTGCTTTGTTGAAAACACAGTTTTGAACCAGTGAGATCTTGGTTTGAGTTCTGGATCTGCTATTTATTGGCTCCGTGCCCACGACCCTTGTTATAAAATGAAAATAATGGGGCTACATGCTCATAGGGCTATGAGGACTATATGAGCCAATGTATGCAAAACATCTGTTCCATTTCTAGGACACCAAGCATCTCTAGGTAAAGTGGGAGACTCTGGCAGGACATGGTGCAAAGTCCTCTGTACTGGGGTGCCAGGAGTAGAAGGGATATACTAGAACTTCAGTGTTTTCAGGTCAGGTGCTCAGCTATTCAGATTTTGAGTCTAAAACTGATTAAGGTTTGAATTGACCAGAATGCCTTCTGCTCTGTAGGGTTTTGCCTTTTCTTATCGCTGGGGATTCAGAGTTGACGTACTCAGCAGTGTAAAAATTCCCTGCTAAGCAAAGACCCCACCACTCTACATAAGCATCTCTGAATGAAACACAAGAAAAAATGATTGTGTGTGTTTTTTCCCAGTTCATACACATGTACACACACATGACACAATCACTGCCAACAAAGCCATTTCTGCATTAAGCTCCACATTTTCCAGTTTTAGGTATTTTCCTTTTTTTATTTATTTTTATTTTTTTTAATCACATAGTGCTGAAGTATATCCTGTGCTGCTTTAATGGGCTACCCATAATTTATTGAGCACTATGTGCCAGTTCTATGCCAATGAGTTACCTATATTATCTCATTCTGTTAAATGACCTTGTGAGGGAGATTTTGTTATCCTTACTTTACACATAAAGAGACTAAGACTTAAAAAAATTGAGTAATATGCCCAAGATCACACAACTAGGAATTGACAAAGTCCCACATGCCAAAGCTACTTAATACGGAAACAGTCTCCTGCTGACTCACTGGTCAGTACTGGACAGGAGATGGAATTTAGGTTGATTTCAAAAGGGAATGTAGATTCAGCTATAGGCAGTGGGGAAGATAGAGAACAGAAATACGTAATTTGACTAATTCACATTTTTATCTGAGATTAGTCATACTTTAAACGTCAACTGAATACAGACCAAATTAAAGAATTTTAGTCTACAGCAAAGGTGTTATCAACAGGAAAATGGGATAATTGGATACCCGCCTCCCACATACAAATATTAGAAAAACCATAGGTGAATTCTATTGAATTGGAATGGAGAAAACTTTAACAATGGCTCAAAATTCAGAAGCATTAAAGAAAAGTGATAAATTTGACTATGTTTGCAAGGTTAAAAAATAAAATATAAAGACAAATGATAAAAATACTTGTAATTTATACCACTGACAAAGGGCTAATATTTCTAATATACAAAAAAGCTTGTAAAAAGTAAAGAAGACGGACGAATCACAATGTGAAAAATGAACAAGGAACATAGACCATTTACAGAAAAAAAAATTAAATGGCTCCTAATCGTAAGAAAAGGATGCTCAACCTCATAATGTAAATTAAAATGCCATTGAGATGACATTACTCATTTTTAGATTGGCAAAATATAAATGAAATCATACTCTACTGGTGACACTATGAGAAACAGGCACTTACATTCATAGTTGAAGGGAATGCAAATTGCCTAATCCCAAGTGTTGGCAGAGGGGTAAGATTTGGCAATTTTACATTTGAATTTGCCCTATGACCCAACAATACTGCCTTTGGGGATCTATCCCTGTGGTAGATTGTTTGCAGATGCAGATATAACCCCCTGCCTGTACGCATATCATCAGGTATTCCTCCTCAGTGTCACTGGGCTTGTCCCTGTGCCCAGGACAGTAGCAAACAATGCAAATAGAAGATTGAAAAGTACATTGGGGCTTGCTTTCTCTTGATTCCCTTGGGACCCCAAGAGTGCCACTAGAAACATAAGTGCTAGCTAGCCTACTGGAGGATGAGAGGCCACTTGAGGCACCTTGCTGACAGCCTGTCAACCTCCCGACATGTGAATAAGTCTCTCTTGGACAATGAAGCTCCAACTGAGTTGCCAACTGACTTTAGTCACACTATGAGAGCAGCAGAAGGAAGGACAGGGTTGAGCCCCGCCAAAATTGCTTACCTACAGGAATCTTGAGCTAAATGATGATATTTTATGCCACATAAGTTTTAAGGTAGTGTGCTATATGTAGCAAAAGCTAACTGATACAATACTAAAGATATACTGGCAAAAATATGAAAAGATACCTGTTCACTGAAACATTGACTACAACAGCAAAAGACTGGAAACAACTCAGATGTCCACCAGTTCAGGAATGGTAGAATGAATATACAATACAGTTCATTCATTCAGTTGAATACTAAGCTGCTGCAATAAAAATACACACTTTTATGAAGTGATATTTAAGATATATTAAGTGAAAAAAGCAAGGGATAGAATAGTTGATACAATGTACTACCTTTTATTTAAGAAATCTGAATTTTTAAAATGGAAGAATTGACAATAAATTTTTAAATTATTTCTTGCAGGAAAAGGAATGGGACATGGATGGAAGATAGACTTCACTAAGCATTCCTTGTTTTGTAGATTAAACTTTAGAATCATGAAAATATTTTTCATAATAAGTATGCACACACATATAAAATCAAGGTAAAAATTCATATCTAAAGCAAAAGCAAAATGAAATACATAACAATTCTTTTGATGGCTTAAGCAAAGAAGTATTTCAAGTATTTTAAAAACATGATCATTCGTCTATGCATTCTTGATGGATATATTCTAAAGTAAAAATGAATTAGTAAGAAATATTAATTGTTAATGATAACATTGTTATTTTAAATCTGTTATATTTTTCAAGGATAAGTAAAATACATGATTTTGTTAATGGCATTAGAAATCAAGGAAAGATATACAAATATAAACTCAAAGATGCTAAGTAAAATTCTAAATTCTAAATGTAATTACAAATTTGAATTGGAAATACTGCTATGAAATATAATGTATTTCCTTAAGAAAAGTGACATCTTTCAAAATCATTGTGGAATAATTGGCGAGAAACTTTTTGAGAGATCTAGTTGATAATTCAAGACCCCCTTGATCAATCGCAAAAAATTAGGCAACCAGATGATATGCACATCCTGATATGAAGCAATAAGTGCTAACATTGGTAGGTATTCTTTCAAAAAAAAAAAAATTGAACCTAAAAAAAAAAATGAAGCTAAATCTATTTAGGTCTCTAGATCTAGCTACTAGTTCTATAGGATGTACAGGGTACAGAGGAACAAGTTGAACAATGCCATGAGAAATTACAGGACCAACAGCCAGATTCTTAAACAAATCAATTATAAGAAAAACAAGGGAGGAGGTAAGGTGATTCTAAAAACACTAAACAAATCAATTATAAGAAAAACAAGAGAGGAAGTAGGGTGATTCTAAAAACACTTAAGAGAAACACTAATCAAATACAATGTGTGGACTTTTTAAATTTTGATTGGAAAAGAAACAACTGGATAAAAGCATTTATTAGACATTTGGCGAAATTTGAACAGTGATTAGATATTGATGATATCAGTAATTTTTTCAGATGTGATATGGTTTTGTGGCTATGTTAAAAGAGTCCTTATTTTTTGGAGTTACATTCAGTATCAGTTGATGTGGTCAGGACAGAAATTACACAGTACTATCAAAAGAGAAAGTTTAATATAAATAATTATTAATTAGTATCAGGAAGTTAACTACAAAGGGATAAAGCAAACACTAAAGAATAGAGAAAGAGGAGATATAAGGAGAAGCCTCAGCTTAATTGAAAGGAGACAAAAAAATTGCCGTGAATGAGTTCATATGCATCAAGCACTGAAAACAGTGCCTAGAATATTCTAAGTGCTATGTAACTGTTTGTTGTTATTTCATGTTAGTGATTTCCCCATCATCAGCCAGCCTGAAATATGCCCTACTGTTGGTGAGGCCCCCTCCTGTCCTGAGTTAGTATTATCAAGACTCCATATAAACCAGAAATTCAAACCTTGGACTCTTGAAGGAGCGACTGGTACCTGAGAGTGTCCTGTTTTCCCCTGTTTCTTGTCTTTCTAGGGGAGAGGCAGCAGTTGCATTGCTTGCCTCAGCAAATGAAGCAATAATAGAGGCTCTGCCAGCAGTGCCAAGGGCAGAAAGGTGGTGATAACAAAAGTGCTGGCAACAGCGTGGGTAGCAGAGTCTCAGTGCACAGAAGAGCTGTGAATGGGGACAGGGTGCTGATGGGGCCCCAGGGGAGCTCAGAGGCAATGAGGGCATTGTGGTCACTGTGTAGGTACCTGCAGGGGCACAGGAAGGTAGGTCAGACATCTTGCCATGTGGCGAGGTGAGGTGGATGTTGTAGACACCAAAGTTTAACAGCTAGTGGGAGGAAGTCAATTGAACTTTGGAGATTTTGGAGGGAGGTGTTTTATCTTCTCCCTCAGTGGTGGCTGTGTGTTTGTGTGTGTTCATGAGTTTGTGTGACACTAGCATGCATATACGTGGGCGTATATGAACATCTGTTTGTGTACAGCTGTGGCAACGGAAGGATTCAGATTCAATCTAATAAAAAGGAGTCACACTTCACATTTAGATTAAATAGATAAATAAATGAACATTGCTAGGTGATCAACCTGATACATTTTTTCTCTCTACAGTGAAGTTGTATATATGTTTAATTTATGAGACTTCAACTAAAAGTGCTTCACTTAGCAAACAAACAGCCTACAAAACAATAAAAACAAGATAGAAGTAAAAGACAAAAATATTCATTTTCATAGTGCATCTACCATGAAACCAATGGCTGTGGCTCCCCTGTGTGGTTTCAGTTCCTGCATTATTCTCAGGGTGGAGCATCTTGCTGCTCCATGGAATTTTAGCCCTTAAAGACATGTTTTGTTTGTTATTTCAATGGGACATGCATTCTAAATGCAAACCAAGTACCTCATCCAGAACTCCAAGAAGAATACCAATTTCTCACTCTCCTTATGAAATGCAAACATTTTGAAAATCATATTTTTCATGACTCATATTAAGTGGAGTTATTTTAAACATATATTACTGTGTAGGGCTATATACACAAAATTATGCATTACAAATTAGTTTAGGGAATTTTCAGTAAATTTAGGCATGACGTGATTTTATTTTGCATGCTGACCTTAGACCCTTGTTACATAAAACGTGACTCCTCTGTATGATTTCTATTACATATATCGAATCAAAACAAAAGTCTCATTTGAATGTGTTGAATCAGTGTTACACAGAGGGTGTGTCAAAATTCGATGTTTATCATTTTGTTTCATACAAAACAACAATAGCTCCCTTAGAGCAGTGTGGGTTGAGCATTGAAAAGTGAAGATGAAGTTTAATGTAGCATCTGGGGAAGGAAGGATCAAAGGGTGCTAGAAAAAAAACCCTTCATATTTCAAAGGGACTAGACAGTAATGGGTAGAAAAGTAATAAGGACTGAACTTGGCTATGTAAATTGCTAAGTGTAAGTCTGGTTTTACCTGGTCTTATGTGATAATGTGAATATTATAAATTGCTTATCACATTTGAGCCGTCCGAGCCCACCTCCACTCCTACATTTTAGCCACGCCATGTAAAGGCGTAAAGCACCCATTGATCCAAGGCAATCTTGTGGCTTCCACTCAGTAGGACTGAATGCTCTTGATTCTGCTTGTTACCTTTCCTGTTCTTTTTCTGGACTCTTCTTTGGAATTGTCAGTACTTCTGGGGTTTCAGGTTGCCTGGATTTCTTGTTCATTGGTAGTAGAAGAGCCTCCCGGGATTTGAAGTGGAGCTGGCCCATTGCTGGGGCTCCTAAGTATCGGCCTCCCTGTAAACTTGTGTGACTGTCTGATACTTGTGTTTTGAGGAGGAGAAGAAGGTACTAGGAGGGTGATAAATGCCCTGGGAGGAAAAGATCAGAGCATATGGAACTTGACCAAGAACAAAGCCTTAGTCATCAGGGCAGGGGGAAGCTCTAAATACAACGCAGCAACTGTTCCCAGAATGTGTCCTTGATCCTGCAGTTCTAGCTGGGGAAGGAGAGAACTGTGGAGATACAGGGAAAATGCTGATGCATTAAATTGCATACCACATTAGAGTGCCAGCACGCTGATTTGAGATTCCTCTAGCTCTAGCATAGAGTCAAACATTGCTAGAGTCAAAGGACAGGAAGTTATTCTGTTCTTTAGCCACCTGCACCTTGGGACTCGCCCAAGGTTTCAGGGGTTTGCCAACTGACAAATTGTTCACTGCTGGGCTCATGCTTTAGCTGGGGAGGAGGTGCACATGCAGAGAAGTGGTGGCCTCTGACTTGTGGGAGGCTCTTAGAACTCTCCACTCGGGGGAACACTTCTCAGGGAGTTAAAGTGCCCTCATCAGCCTTCATCAGCTCTCCAGTGTGGGTTAAACTTAGTATTAACTTTTTTTGGTTTTAACTTTTTTTAGGATTTTAAATTATCTCCTTACGCATAGCATGTAATTATGTGACCTTCAAAAAAGGTAGTTTCAAATGTACATAAATTCATCATGCTCTAAAACTCTAATCTGTCTTATTTGTGGGTGATTTAAGCTTCTTGTTTTGGGACATAAATGTGAGTTCCTTGGCTTTCTGTCATATGTTCTATAGACTTTAGAATGTTAATAATGCAACTAATTTTTTTTTTTTTTTTTAAAGAATATACATTGGAAGATTCCCCAACACTTTTCAAGAACAGTTTGGGAAGAAAATTAGTTTTCTCAATTTGTTTTATATGATTTTCACACAAACCTCCTAAAGCAAAATCAATATGCAATAAAATTCTGGAACTGTTGCCGTTAGTTTCTCACGAATAAGTATATTATACCTAATCCCCTCTCCTCCTCATGTACCTTGCCTACATTTTGTGTCCAGGTACACTTTGAGAAAACCAAATGTAAAACGTCTTGCTGCACAATAATTTCCATCTTGTACCCATCTTACCTCTTGCACCCCCCAGCTTTCAGTAAAAGCTTTGCAAAGCTGCATAGTATTTTTCTTTTCCTAACTTTACAGGGAGGAAGGAAAGAATGTCAATTTATAAGAACAATTGGCTGCATTTCCTGATGATAGAGGGTGAGAAAAAGAAGTCAGTCAGATGGCGGGGCTCTCTTCCCCACTGTTTAATTCTTACCTCCACCCTCCCTCTTTCTGATTGGGGTCAGACTCACCGCTGTTCCAGGGACGGTTGACTTGACCTTCAGCTGGGCTGCTTTGAGGGCTGCCCCTTCTTTGCACCAAGCAAGTTTGGGCCCAACTCTGAATACTGCCATGCAAATACGGCCGGTTAATCACGGGTAGGTCATGTCTACTGGCTTTTTTTCTTTGTTTCACAATCACACACACAGAACCTTGCTTTAAGCTTCTTGGAATTAATAAAGGAAGAGACAAACATAGACTACCAAGATTCTAATTAACTTTGATGTGGATTTATGTCTAAAGTTGGATGAGTCACTGATTTTTAATAAATGAGAGAGAAAATCTTAAAGATTAATGTAATAGCTGAGAACATAGGAGCTAGAACTTTGATGCTTGCTCAATTCTTTCTCCCAACCCACGTCATTTGGAGAAAAAAATATCAAAGACCTTTACAAAGGGGGAAAAGGAAGGGGGATTATGCAAATTAAAAGTTCACAGGACTAAATCATTACTCTTGTGCAAATGAGCTTCTCCTTCACGAGTCTTTTCAGGAGTGTTTTAGGGCTATATTTGCTGAGGATACATTACTGAGGATAATAAGAAATGGAGGCATGATAAAAAAAAAAACAATTATAAATGAATTGATCTTTCTATGTATTAGGAGAGGTTAAAAAAAGGAAAAAATATACCAAATCTGAGGCTCAATAAAAACTTAAAGTTGTTTACACTAATATTCATCTTTTAAAAAAGTAACAATAATGAATTAGTGACATATACTAATGAATTATATGTCACTAATGAAGTATATGTCACTAATTCATTCTTGTATATGTCTTCCCATCCTCTCACCCAATCCAGACAACATGTCAGAAACCTAGACCAGTATGGCTATTTATTTGGCTGTCCTCATGAATCGTCTAAGCAGTACATTAGCTTCAGGGCTGGGGCAGTCCTCCCTCTTTTGCCCTGATTTAGGTACTAGGGCAGAGCTAAGGTTTCTGTCTGACTGCTAAAGGAAGCTTCTCAGTCTTGGATACAATGGTTAAAACTAGCAGCTCTATGGGCTCCCAGGCTACTCACTTTCCCATCTGATGGAATGTTGTAGTGTTGTGTCATTAAGGTTAAATAATTTAGCCTAAAACTTCCTTTGGACTGATGGTAGACAGCTGCAACATATAAAGATACATTTTGAGTGGTTGTACAGATAAAGTATTCAATTTTTTCCTAAATGATAAATTGACATGGTGATAGATATGAAACAATGCACAAGGCCTTATTGTGTTTGATTAACCTTGACTGTGGATGTTTTTGTAGCTTAGGCAGCTGGTTTGCACAAACTTGTAATTTCACAAGCTTATCAAAAAAGCCATTAATCTTTTATCATTTTATAAAGGAAGAACTTAGTATATATTTACCGATAATGAGGGGACATATGTAGGTTGACATAATTTATTGATACTTTATTTCATATTCGAGTTCTGTAGACAAACACTTATAAATAACATTCTAGGATGTACATCTTTTCTCATCTGCCATATTTTTTTCTTAGAATAAATTCATGAGACTATATGTCAGTGAGGAAAGTTACTTCTGAAGGAAGTAACTAATAGTGGTGAAGACTCTAAAGGCTGAATTGGGCTTTGCCTCTTATTAGCTGTGCAATCTAGTTTAAGTCATTTAACCTCTCTAAGCTCAATTTCTTGAGCTCAAAACCTGAAATAATATCACTTCATCTAGAGTTTTGTAGTAAATGAAATAGCATCTGCAAACGTGCATAATGTTGGGCACATAGGAAAGCACTTACTAGCATAGCTATTATTCCTAGAAATAAAACTGCTGGGTTAAGAGTCTGTATATTAAAACTATTGGTACACATTGCCAAAGTTCATCTTAAATTCTGATTATAAAGTTGTGGGACTCATTTATGAGTATCTTATCCTAAGAGGTAATAGGCATGTGCATGAATGTAAGAATCTGCCCCCGGTGTTTACCTGTTTGTTTTGTATCTATTCCCTCTACTTCTGATAACAACCCCTGATTTTCCTTGGGAGAACCACATTTCCTCTAGTCTCAATCCATGTAATTAGATGGGGCCAACCTCATTCTCTGGCCTCAACAAGGGCCAGGAGTAGATGAGAAAATTCTGGGTAAACAAGATAACACACCTCTCTGCCACAGCAATTGGTTCAGTAATGGGCATATGACTTGAGCTGGACCAATAAGAATTCACCCTAGAATGTTATTGATATTATTGAGAAAATGGCACCATCCTTCTGCTGGGGTTGCTAAGCCTGGAGTTGCTGGTGACTATCTTAGCTCCTATGTGAAAAGAATCTACTGCGGAATGAAGCATGGAGAAATGTAGAGCTGGGAAATAAAGATGTGTTCTGATGGCCATGTTTGAACACTTAGATGTAGCTGGTTCTGGACTTTTGAGTTATCTGAGTCAATATATACTTTTTATTGCTCAAATTACTTTGTGTTGGGTTCTTATTGAAAGGTGACCAAACCTGACAGATCGTGTTATATTCCTCAAGGTCACTTCTACAGGAGAAATAAGCAGAGTTTCTATCACATTAAATGTCAGAGACATTTATGTTCCAGGATATTCTGAATGCTGTTAGGTCGCAAGTCAATACGACTTAAGTGATGCCTGATTGATGTTATCATTGGATTAAGACCTACACTGGACAGGTTTATGTTCCATCAAAAGCCCAACTGAAACTGTGGATACTTGTTGATTACTTTGTAATTAGCTATAGTTCTATGAATATATGTATGTGTTTGTGAAGGTAGATACAGGGAATTTAAAAAAAGCTGAATGAGTTGTTAAAATGAAAATCCGCAAACATTATCTATTGGTGTTAATTTCTAAGACTTCTTTCTTATGAGTTTGCAAAACAAAACATAAACATTGTTCATATTTGACTCTCATTCATCCATATTGGATATCCAAGGCTGAAATAGAGGGTTCAAGTTGAGGGATCACAGAAAGTGAAGATAAACAGAACATAAAGGCCAAATTTGGTGGGGCTATGAGCACTGTTCCAAAGCATTTGCAATTCACTGTTTGTGTAATGAGGAGTCCTTAGACTAAGAAAGTTTCTAGAAGATTAATAGGGCAATAATATGCAGATGAGGGAAGAGGCAGGAGGCAGGGGAAGGAATTACTGGACTACTGTAGTAATTCAAATTAAGATTTTTTTTAAAAGTGGGGCAATGGGAGCAGAAGCAAAATGATGGATTAGAGAGACATTGAAAAGAGAAGTAAACAAGATGTGGCCACCCCAAGAATAAGGGGCAACAGAGATAGAAGAGTCAAAGATGAGCATGTTATTAATTATTTAAAAAGTTAGTTTGGTGATTAAGGAATCCAAACATTAGGAGTGATTTGATTCAAGGAGTGTTCCCCAGCTGGGACAGAATGAAATATTCTAGTGATGATAGTGCCAAGAAATTCAAAATGTTAGTGTTCAGTCAGAATACCTTTCCCCTAGATGACGCTTGCATAGTTATGTGTAAACATTTTCTTCTTCCAGGGTCCTGTTTTTTCCTTTGCTTATGTGGCTGATCATCTTCTATTCATGTGATTTTTCTTCCCAACAGAAGTCTGATATACTTGATTAGGATTCTACTTACAATCAAATTCAGTTCTGCCTCCTTAAGACTGCTCTCAGTCACCTTGATTAGAGTTTTAAGCATTCACAAACATTCCCTTCATACATTTTTTAAAGACAACCTTTGGAGTTTATTCCCATAGTTGAAAATATATATTCGATGATGTAGATATTTTCTAGTTTGTTTATTCTCTTATTCATTCATCCTTTTTTTTGTTTTACTCATTCATTCCATAAATATCCAATTTTTGCCTACTATGTGTCACGTATTATTTTGGGTGCTGGAATAATATCAATTGGTGACACAGGACAGTTCCGCCCTTCTCAGCTCCTGATGCTTACAATTAGGAGATAGTTCCCTCTAAACCCAGGGTATAGTGATAATTCTCATTGCTTCTGGAGCCCAAAATGTCATTGCCCCTGGGAGTCTCCATCAGTGCCCATCAATGCTGGTCTTATCCTTGTTAATGGCTCCATTGTCTGAGTACCTAGTACTGCCTAGTACTAGAGACAACCAGAGGTAGTAGTGAGGTAGCTGGATCTGTCCCTAAGTTTGGGCTTAGGGCAACCAGAGCTGTGAGACTGTGCATAATGTGTAAGGAGAGGACCATCTTCTGATGCTATGGAGGCTGATGGCTTCAATGTCAGCCACTCTGGTCTCCTAAACTTCCAGCTTTTTTAGCATTTCTTACTCTTCCCACCCAACCTTAGCTTTATTGAGATATAACTGACATATAACATTTGACATATGACACATACGTAGTGGTGGGGGCCAGGACCAGTAGCAAGTGCTGGGGCCAACTGTAGGCATATTAGCAGCTGTGGGGGCTTGGGCTGCTGGCGTGCACTCATGTAGCTGCAGGGTATCCCCATGAGTAATGAAGGTCAGCGATGGGAGTTGGACCAGGGGCATGCAGGTGCAAAGCTGGAGGGGCCAGATGCAAGTGAATCA
Source organism: Pteropus alecto (assembly GCF_000325575.1). Taxonomy (NCBI): domain Eukaryota; kingdom Metazoa; phylum Chordata; class Mammalia; order Chiroptera; family Pteropodidae; genus Pteropus; species Pteropus alecto. The sequence continues at coordinate 57,080,317 of NW_006442484.1, forward strand.
GCAGTACAGGTCAGTGACAGGTGACCAGGCCAGGTCTGGGCCCACAACCAGCTTTGAGGTCGTTAGCCATCAGCAAGTACTCCTGTGGCTTCAAGGTCTCCCTATGGGCATGTACATGGCAGTCCAGGCTGGTGATAGGAACTGGGCTGAGTTCTTGAAGGTGCATAGCTGGAGGGGCTAGCTCTGAATCCACATTTGGTTGTGGGGATCAACTGCTAGGTTCTAGGCTGGTGTCTTACCCTGCAGGAGCAGCAGAGGCTGAGGCTGACTGCCAGTATGCATCCTAGCTCTGGCAGGGGTAGGGAGAGGACAGGATTGGGGAGGGAGAAGGGAGAGAGCTGATGTCTGCAAATGGGAAACCTGTGAGAGGAAAATCTCAGTGGTGGGATCCGTAGGGGCCTGTGCAGCTGTCCTGGCTCTTGGTTTCCTCAGCAGTAAAAGCTGCTGGGTCCTTTACAGAGTAGATAACTGGCAACCCTGCTGCTCCTTCTGCATGGCTGACACTGGTAGCCCTTGACCTTCTGCCTTATTCTTAGCTGTCTCTGGATGTCTCAGCTTTGTTAGTCTCTGGATAGAGTGTGACCAAAGAGGGTCCTTCATGGAGAGCCATGAAAAATCTGGTTATTCACCCTGTTCTCTCTTCCTTGATAAGAGGAACTCTTTTGAGGCAAGGAGTACATCTTGGTGTGATGCGATGTTAGCTTGGAGGATGGGATGATTCAGGGAGAAAGAGCTGTTCTTCATTCTTTTTTTGTCCGGTTATTCTCAGAATATTTTTCTGTTCCATTGTGTTGCTGAAGTTTCTGAAGTGAGCTACTAAGCTCTCTCAGAGCTATTTTTGTTCATGGATCCTTGTCTAGTTGTTGATCTTTGTCGGGGGAAGAAAGCTGGGGTCTCCTACTCAAATATGATGGTGACATCACCTGGCTTTCTCACTCTTTTATTGTAGCCCTTTTGACTGGGACTTACCACCATCATCCCAACAACTGGAGTGAGTCTTGACTCTCTCTGCCTTTAGAATAAGTTTCTGCTTAGGAAATTCTTTTTCTCTCCGTTGCTGCAAATAGACTCCTGATTTTCCTGCTCCACTATTCCTCTAGATATATAAAGACACCCTAAATCCCTCAGCAAGTGAAACTTTAAGTCAAGTAATGTACCCATAACAGATTAATTTAACTCTATCATCAAAACACACACACACACACACACATACACACACACAGAGGCACATATGTATAGAACATTAATCCAGAGCCTAGCAAAGGACCTTGCATAATCAGAAGGGAGGACAAGAGAGAGAGCATGAAAAAGGGAGAAAAAGGATGGAGGAAAGGAATAAATTCTAGTGCAGAATTCAAGAAATTGAGCACATAGTAAATCCTTAATAATTCAAGATAGGAGGAATGAGTAGAAGTAATGATTTAGAGTTTTCTAGAGATTCTGATACATGTTTTAGAGAGTTTATGTTTTATAATCTAGACTATATAAGGAGAAACAAGGTCATATTTGTCAATAGATAAAATGTAACCAGAATATTTCTAGAATATTCTAGAATGTAACTAGAATATCATAACATAATATTTAAAGCAGAATCTTCAAATGCATTTACAAACTGACTTTATATTTGCAGGGATAGAAATGCCATTTCTTCAGAAATTTCAGATGACTACATTGTGCCAAATTCATAAGAACCATTTGTGAAATTCATGTGAGAAAATAACAGTATAGGAATTGCTTATCCAGAATGTAAGAAGGTTGCAGCATCAGCTGGAAAGTCAGCCTGTGACAGGCTTTTCACATCACTGAGGGGCAGAGCCCCATGCTGTGAGAAGCTGAGGCCCCTGCTGGGAGATGCTCTCTGCACATTTGCTGGGTTTCTAGTATTGCTGGTCTCTGTGTTTTGTGGTGTAAGCCTTAAGCAGCAGAATATGTGAAATGAGGACAGGTATATTAAACATATCTTGTAGTTTTTGGTTGCATGTATTTAAACTGCTTAGAAGCAGTAGCTCCAGCTTCATAACTTCTGTCTTTTATATGTGTTTAATCAGTTACACAGCCTATCTCCGCTTTGTAAAGTAACAACTAGGAAGCTGATCTTTCTGTTCAGAAAAAAGGGATATATCAGACTTACTGTCATCAGGAGTCTTATGAATACAAAACAGTGTCTAGTGTCTGGAAAGGACTAGGTCCAGAAAGGCTATTTCTTCCTGAGCTGAAATCTTTACTATAAATTTAATTACATGCCCCCAAGTAAAGACCTTCTTGTCCAGCTCTAGACACAAAAAAATTTGCAGAGAAAGTAATGTGTGCAATTGCTCATTTGAGCTCTTTATAGGAAGAAAGGAGCTTGAACATCTTCCATTACGTCCTTCCCCTCTCTCAAGACTTTGATCTGGATGAAGTGAGATAAGAATGACTAAGGTAGAAGATAGACATGATTTGATAACAATGGAATGATGCTCTACATGAAATTAAAAAATGATTTAAAAATATTATATTAGACATGTTGTCTCTTTCATTTGCAAGAAATAAAAATTAAATTTGAACTTGTTTAAAGAATATAGATGTACTGACTCCGGGGTATATGATCAGGCAAGGCTGGATCCTGGTATGTAAGGCTTGCGGCCAGGCACCTACCTGACTCACTCCATCACTTGACTTGTCTTTTGCTTGGCATTGGTTTTGTTCTTAGGCTCTTTCCAAACAGCTAAAGGCTTACATTCTACCACCTTTGCGACACCAGCAGAGTATCTCTTTCCTAATAAATCCGAACAGTTCTCAAACTGTTTCATTGGTCCAGATCAGGTCATAAAACCATTTCTGAACCCAGAATTTACTCTGAATCA
>NW_006442484.1:57083192-57105668 GCF_000325575.1 Pteropus alecto
ATTAGGCTCAAACCTACCCACACCAGTGACTTGAGACTGAGAAAGGGATGGCTCTGTGAAAAACATATGAAAAAAAAAAAACAACAACAGAAAACTTAAACAAGTGGAAAGACATTTTTTGTTCTTGGATAGAGTGGCTTAACCTCATAGAAATGTCAATTCTCTCAAGTTAATATATAAATTTAAAGCAAGCCCAATAAAAATACCAATGAATTTTCCCCTAGAGCGAGACGTATTGAATCTAAAGATAATTTGAAAAATGATCAAGCAAGAACAACTAAGCAGACCCTAAAATGAAAAGCAGTAAAAGAAACCATACTTTATTCCTCCATTAAAGTTTCCAATATTACCTATTATAAACAATATGGCAGTTTTCTCTACATGAACTCTTGTGGATATGCAAGATTTTTCTATAAGGTATCTCCTTAGAAGGGGAATTAGTGGTTTAGGGTATGTGCATCTACTAAACAGTTCTTTAACTTTTTTTTTTTTTGATTCTAAAAGTATAAAAACTTAATCACAGTGTGACATAGATATTTCTGTATGTTTCCAAGTACAATTATTATGCTTACCGGAAATACTGAGAATAATAGAATCTATCCCACAGAACAAGAGTTAATTGAGAGTTGAGTTTACTCAACAATTAATATAATAATTATATTAGAGAAAATCTAAAACTAAATAGCACTGCGAAGGTATTAACTGAACCTCCAACCTCTCTTAGCAGAGAAGTCATATAACTGACTGGCTTTTGTATTCTTCGATCATTTTAGTTCTTTGAGGCTCATGATTTTCATTCTAGTCCTCTCCTATCTTTTTTGAATTGATCAGTCTCTTATGTCAATGCTTTTAATACTTAAAAGAGTTCTCAGACTCCTTGAGTTATTTAAAATTCACACTTGACTGAGTTTTCTGTTTTAAGCACCTAGCACAGTGCTTGGCAAATAGAAGACCTTCTGTTCAACTGAAGTCTTTGTCAATTATAGTTTATAGCTCTAACTATCCCTGACCTTATTTGCATAGCTACATGCAAAGTTTCATATTGGAATTTCCAATGCATGTTTGGAAATAGTATTGCCAGATGGTTCCAACAAAAATATGAAATCACTTGAGAAAATAAAATTGACCACAAACCAAAATTACACATGCCATGAACAGTTTTTGCTGATAATCTTTATTACATCTTGTGCTTTACATTAGATAGTCCTTAATCAAATATTTAATTTTCAAGAACTTACTCTGTTTTCAAACAAGTGAGTAATATATCTTAAGAAAGTAAATTTACTTTTTTTTGAGCCAAACACTTAATCTGCTGTGTTAATTGATCCATATGGTAACCATGACCAGCCCTGATTTTGTAGAGCAACTTCTCGAAAGTTCATTCTAGAACATTTTTTTCTGAGAATTATGTGGACCAGAGTAGTATTTTACAGCTAGATTTATATTTACCAATAAATTTTAAGTTCATGTATATTAGTTATCCATTACTGTGTAACAAATTACTCCAAATCTTAGTGGCTTTAAATAACATTTATTATCTCTCACAGTATTTATTATTTTCATGGGTCAGGAATTCAGGAGTGTATTGATTGGGTGGTTCTGGCTCAGGATTTCACACGTGGTTGAGTCAGTTGTCCACTGGAGTAGCAGCCTTGTTGTAAACACCTAACGGGAGATGGAAGATTTATGTCCAAGATGGTTCACTCACATGGCTGGCAAGTTGGTACTGGCTTCTTGCCACATGGGCCTCTCCAAGAAACTGCCTGAGTAATGGTCTGCAGGAGCATGATGCCCTGTGACAAGCATGCTAGAGTCCGTGTGGAGATTTCAAAACATCATTTCTTGTCCTGAGATTCTCATAGTCTACTAACCTCTACTGATAGGGATGGTGTGGGCAGGTTAGAACTAATACTGTATGTAATAGGCAGAATTATATCTTGTCATGATTTTCTGAAATCCAAGACAGTGGCATTCTGTCTACCAGTTTTTAGCTAGTTTCTCAATGTCATCTTTATGACAATACAATGAAGCGAGTAATTATCTTCAATTTACAGATTTTAAAAACTGAGAAAGAGCCTACTTAGGAAATTGCTCCATGGAGCTAAAATTTGAATTTGGGCAGTTGACTCTGAGGCCTGTGCTCTTAAAAATCAAGCTATACTATCTCCTGTTTGGGTCTTATTTAAGTACAAATTAAAAATTCCATTTTATTATAAGAATTTTGAACATACAATAAAGTAGACAGAATAATTCTATGAACCAACATGTTCTCAACATCCAATTCTACCATCAACTTATGGCTATTCCTATTTCATATACATCTCTCTCTGCCTAATTTATTTGAAGGGAATCTCAGACCTCATATCATTTCATCCATAAATATTTCAGTATGACTCTAAAAGATAAGGACTTAAAAACATAATCAGGCCAAAAGAATGAACACTAATTCCTTTTTATCATTAAATATTCAGTCAATGTTCAAATTTTCAGTTGTTTTATAAACATTATTTCTTTTTTTTAAAAAATCTTTACTTGAGCCATGATTCAAATAATGTCCTCACATCATGATTGGTTGATATGTCTTTTAATTTTATTTTAATCTATGTTCTCCTCTATCTTTTTATTTTTTATTTTCGTTATTGATTAACGTGGAATTCCAAGACTTGACTATTATAAACAAAGCTGCAATAAACCTCCTTGTATTTATTTTTCTGGGAACCGATGATTCTTGTCTTTGTCTATTTTTTATTGTAGTGTTCATTTTTTAAAAGAGATTTTTAAGAGTCATTTACATGTTAAAATTTCCATAATTTTTTGATGTGTATGTTACAAATATTTTTTCCAATTTGTTGTTTATATGTTAACATCTTTTGTGGTGTTTTTCTCTACAAAAGTTTAAAATGTATGTTTTCAACTTTACCAGTATTTTCTATTATGACTTTTGGATTTGGCATCTTGCCTAGAAAGGCCCTCTCTATGCAATATCATGTAAAACAAGTCACTCATGTCTGTTTCCAGTACGTTTATTTAAAAATACTTAAATATTTAATTTTCCTGAGTTTATTTCAGTATAAATAATCTTGTGTTATTTTTCAAATGCCTGCTAGTAATTTTAATATCATATGGTAAATGATCTGTCTTCCCCTCAACATTCATTATGCCAACTTTATCACACTCTAAATCCCACTGTATCCCGCCCCCACTCCGCCTCTTTTTTAATTACAATTTATTTGTTAAAGAAACTGGTTTTTAGAGTTTTCCCAAATTTGGATTTGTATTTCATCATCATGCTGTCTTCTATCGTTCCTACAAACTGATGGTTGGATCTTGAATGTTGATTGGATTCATGGTTTCATTTTGATTTTTTTAGCAAGACTGCTTCGTGGATGGTGTTGTGGTCCTTCGTCGGCAGGAAACAATTGGACTTGAACTCAGGTATTTTCCCAAGGATATTGCATAGAGATGCAATGGGATATTTAAATTTTCGAGTGAAACACAGCAATACTCATCATTTATTGGACAGGGCACAAACTACTGGCACAAGATTATTTCCATTTAGGTAGCGCTATAATATTTTCAATAGTGGAATATATTTGCAGTTTTAGATTTTTGGTGGTCGCTGGGATGAAATACAAGTGCCTCTGGAAATCAATGTGTAACACGAAATGAAGGTAGCATGTCTAATCTGATTCGATGGTTTGAGAGGCTGTGCAGTCCCCAACAGATGCATATATCCTATAGTTAGTAACAGTAACAGTTAGAGAATGAAATTAAAAATTTTTAAAAAATTTATGTATATTATTTTTTCAAATGGCTATTAAATTGTTAGGAAATACATACTTAAGTACTTTGGACCTAACTATTTAATAAATGAAATTATTGGATATTAAAATTTTTTTTTTAATTTAAGGGTAATGAAAACTACTGAGACATCAAGACATTGTGAACTGAGAAAGTTTGGTAGCCTCTGCATTAGACTCACCTTGTTTTCATCTGTATGTACCTAAGAGTTCTCTTATAAGAAGTGCCACCACTGCCATTTAAAAACTTACTTCTGCTTATCTTATTCATAGAATCTTTCATTCATTAAAGGAATTTATTTTATTGCAACTCCTTTAAGTCACTTGCCCAATATTTTAGGGTTAAGTTTTGCTAAAATTAGGTAGTATAGTACAGTTGAAAGTAGTCACAGTGTCAGTACAGTAAAACATTAAAGTTTATCATTTATTGAGACTTTAACTTGTTTTCTCTACCAATTGATATGTGGTGCTGCATTACTATGGGGTCTGATTTCCTTATTGAAAAGCCACAAATTTAATTTCCAGTGAATCTGGCTGCTCTACTGGGCACAGGTTAACTATAACATATTAAAATGTTTAAAGGCAGATGCACAAGCATGGGCACCATTGTCAACTGCATGAAATGCCCACTCTTCCCTCAAGACTTTTTAGGAATTTAAGGTCCACATGACCATTTACCATATAGAGAAAGGCAGGGTGTCAGGGCCAACTGGTATATGAAATAATAGCAAGCTTAACTATTTTATTATTATTCTTTAAATAAAATAGAAATAATAGTTATGATTTTTTTCTAAGAATCCTGGACTTGTATACCTTCTGTTTGGAGACCACTAATGCAGAACACTTAGTTACCGCATGGTCACAATTACTTTGCTATATCTCTTCTTGAGCTAAATCAGTTTACTGGCTGTCATGGCCTTAGGCAAGTCAACTGTGGCCAGATTTGCACCACCTCCTGACACAAAGTTTGGTACCAGAAACCTTGTCTGACTGTTTTGTTTAGAAGCAAGTTAAGTAGCCTTTATTTCTGAGTTTTTATAAAATTTGGAGCAGAATATTCTGGGTAGCAGAATACATTTGGGAACTATTAGAGAGGGTTTTGTTTCCCTTGGTTCGTTTCACCTCTCAACCATCCACTCTCTCACTGAGCCAACATCCTTTGTGGCCTCAGGAGTTCATTTTTCTCCAGGGATGACCAGACACAGAAGAGTCAGGAAGGAAGAAAAAGTTATTTGCATTTCTAGATATACTGAAAAATCCATAGTGGAACCAAGTTTTGAAAGCCTGGGCATTTTTAATTTGCAAGAGCCTTTTGAGAGAGAAAAGATTTTTTTTTTTTTGAAACTTCATAGCTTTCACTTTGACTATCAAGAGCCAAGTGATCTTAATAAATTTTCATATGTAAAGTTTATCCGTTAACTATGTGTGAGAATACCGCCACCCACCTCTATTCTACTCTCCCCCGCTCCCCCGCCAACCAACCAACACACACAGAGAAGAGATACAAAAAACTTTTTTGTGCTGCAGATGAGGAAAAGAATTTTCAAGAGTTAATTATGTCATTAGCACTCCCATCCTCCAAGACGGAGAATGATCACGACTCTGCATAAAGTTTGGAGGATGGTTTAGAAAAGATCTGTGACTTATTTTAGAGGCTGTAGCCCAAGGAGACCATCAGCTTCTCCATGAAATCTACTGGTTTCCTTGGTGCAGCTGTGGTAGGTTAGTAATGGGAAGGGCATAGACTAATGGGCTTGCAGGCAGCTGTGCAAGTCTCAGGCAGCAGAGCATTCCTGATCTGAGAAGCTGTCCATAGTTGGGGCAAGAGGGTAAGAGTATCTGAAAGGACATCACAGTGAGGATGAGGAGGATGCAGAGGTCAGGAACCAGTCAATTTGAAATCATGGTGGGTACACAAACATTTCTTGTCATTTACTTCTGTTTGCCTTATTGCTATCATCTTTGATAGTGAGCTAGACATCTCTCCCCCTGCTTCCATGATTCTACATATGTCCAAATAGAAAAAAGATATAGCTCCCAGGGAGAAATAAGAAAGGCCTAAAGCTTGAAATAACTGAATTAAGATCCTGAAAAAAAGATCAAGAAAAAAATAACTTTATTCTACATGCATTTTTGAGTTCTTATAATGAGCAGAGATGGTTCTAGTGATTGAAGATACTATGAAGCACACAGGAGAGATAAGCTTTGTTTTTAGGAGCTTGCATTCTCAAAGGGGAACCCAGACCAAAAAAGAAAAAAAAAAACACAACCTAAATATATAGTGTGTTTGATGATGTGCTATGGAAAAATTAAATCAGGGATTATGGAATAAACAGTGATTGGGAGGGGAGATTAAAATTTTAAATAGGGTTGCTAGGGAAGTCTTTACTAAAACTATAACATCTGAAGGAGGTGAAGGAATGAGCCATGGGGTAAGTGGAAAGAAAGCATTCCAGTCAGAAGAAACAGTAAGTGCAAAGGCCCTAAGCCAGAGAGGCATGCCTGGTGGGCTGAGAAATAGCATAGAAGCTAGTTTAGCCGACACAGAGTGACCGAGGGTAGACTGTTAGGAGAAGGACTCAGAGAATAACATTCTGTGTGTGTGTGTGTGTGTGTGTGTGTGTGCGCGCACGCGCGCACGCGCATGCATGTGTGCTTAAAATTATGTGTGGTATAGGTGACCAGGAGGAAGGAGAATAGCAGATATATAGAGAACTGTAGGCCACTGTAAGAACTTAGACTAAGAAATTAGACCAATACTCTGAGTGAGACAGGATACCATAAAGAGTTTGGAGCAGAAGAACAACATGATCCAACTTCTATTTAACAATATCACTCGGGCATCAGTGTGAGAATGGGCTGGAGAATGGGTTGAGTGGAAGAAGTAAGGGGATCAATGCAGAAGTTCTTGCAATAACTCAGGAGAGAAATGATTGTGACTGGATCAGGGTGATAGCAGTAGGGTTGACAAGAGATGGTGAGATTCTGGATTGATGGATAAATATGGGATAGGATCGGAGCAACAAGAAGTATAAAATTATCATGGACTGAGATGGGTAGACTGAATAGGGCAAGAGAGAAAAATCGGAAGTTCTGACCTGGACTTGTTGAGATGGGATGCCTATTAGATATCCAAGTGGAGATAAGAATGAAGGCAAAGAGCATAAATGACTAGAGTTCAGAGAAGTCTGCGCTAGAGCTATAAATTTAGTAGTCATCACATAATGATGCCTTAAGCATCCAAGAGACTAGATGAGGTACCCGAGGGAATAATGATACGGTGCAAAGACAGGAGCTCCAGAAACCTAGGAGAGAAAGAGAAGAGAATGGAGTCATGTCAAAGTCACACAGGAGCCAACATAAAGGAACTAGAATCATTTGAGCAACAAAGTAAATAAGTTAGTAATGGTTATAACCCAAAGTACAAAATAAACACACATGGGTCCATACTAATAAGAATAAATGACTGAATAAATAAACAAATAAATAAATAAATAAACAGGCGAATAAATAGAAAAGAGACAACTCTTTCTTATAAAAGAATTTCATTTTGAACATATAGATGCTCTTCCCTTCAGGAAGTGGAAACTTTCCTGACATGAGGATGGGTTAGACTTTGTGACTTAGTTCTAAACAATAGATTCTAGGAAGGAAGAAACAGTAACTATACAGTGGAGAAACCTGGAAAATACTGAAAACTGTCATAGACTAGAAGAAACTAGGGAGACATAACAAAAAATGAACTACGATGCCTTGTACTGGATTCTGAAACAGAAAGAGGAAATTAATAGAAAAACTGGTGAATCCAAATAAATCTTGAGATCAGTGAATGATAATGTAACAAGGTTTTTTTTTTTTTAACTTTGACAAATGTACTATGGTAATTTTTTCCCCAACTTTACTGTCAACCTAAAATTATTCCAAAATAAAAGATTTATTTAATTACATAAAAAATTAAGAGAATGCAAGTATCTTCTTTCATTTAGAAAAAGCCCTCACGAGATTGTCAATATTGGTTGGGGCTCTGAAGTTATCAAAGATGTTTGTTATGGCTGCTAATATAACCTTAGACAGTACACTAATATGGAATAGGTAACCTGAGCCAATATCATTTGCTCTGGTTACATACAGGAGACTTGCTGCTTAAAAAGAAAAAGTCAAGTAGGTTCAAGTTTGACCTTGTTACTTGTGAACTATAGAAAGGAAAACACCAGTCCTTCCTAGGGAATAATATAGCTTAGATCTACTGAGCCTAGGAGGTTGGGAAGGGAAAAATGGAATCTGTATGGCTGGCTAAGGCTGTTCATCACTTTCCATATGGTCCTGCTTGATTATGTGTTTTTCTTGATGGAGCTCATATTTTCGAAGTTAGGATTTGAATAATTTAAACATGTTTTAAAAGATTTATCTTATATCTTGAACACGTGCTACCAATACTGTTTTAGTAGGTTACACTCATTAATTTATTATTTCTTTTACATATAAAATGTTTCCATTCATTACAACAACAACTCAATTAAAAACAACAAAAAGACTGAATATAGTATGGAAACCTAAGGACTTCTGACACTGATTACTAACAGGGCATGAAATATGTTAGTAAATTCAATTTCTAACTTTACCATTGACCAACTGTATGACTGTGAATTTATTTCTCCTATTTCTTCAAAGTATTTATTCTCAGATTATTTTTGTTTTCTTTGTAAATGATAACTTTAGGGCATGTTGTGTTCCCAGTGTATTTGTTAAATTTTATCATTAAACAACATTTTTTTTTTAACCTAGCTAAGATATATAATGCACATATCTCAGGTAAAATCCCTAAGGGCATGTATATCTTGGGAAATTGTATTATCTTTTGAGATAGCAACATTTCATTCTTTTAGAATTACATAAACATACTTTTATATAATTCCATTTTAAAATATATAGTGTCTGTTGACAGTAAGGTGAAAGGTAATGATGTCACTATGGGTTTTAAAATGTCTCCTTTGACTTAGATTATCTTTGACATTTCTAGTTTGGGACTTTTTTTTTTTTTTATGTAGCACAAAAATCTTTTTTTTTTTTTTTTCTCCTTTCTATCTCATCATTTGTGAAGCTGATGGTCAAATAATGCCCTGGGCACAAAAATTATATTTCGATCCTCTTTCACATTTCAATCTGTATGAACACCTGCCTGATGCAGGAAATTCAAGTCCAAAGAAGGAGCATTACATTGCGGTCCCCATCTATCAGTTCACTAGAGTAGGTCGAAGCATGATCTTAGCCACTTGAAGCTGAGTTGCAGTCAGGGATTTTATTTTAAAAGTGATACATATCACTCAAGATATATATTTCTAATCACTTTAAGGAGATCTAAAGAAACAACAACAACAAAAGGTCAACTGGAATACAGACTTGATTCCATGGCCAAAGGACATTTTTGAACCTGTGACTTCTGCTGGAATTTAGGATCTGGGAGAATTTCAGCTCCCTCTTACCTCCAGGCATACCCCTACACATATATTTAATTCAGATGCTGGAAAGAAAAAAAAGATCAGAATCGTTTTTTCATCATATTTTTAAGAACATTCAGAAACTTTGTTTCACCTGGGGGAATGGAGATGTTGAATTTGCTCACCTTCAAGGCACTGGTTTCTCGATCATAAAGGATCTGTCCTTGGAAGGCTCCAATTTGTCCTGTCATAGCATGGGGCTGGCACTACCAAGATACTCACTTTTGTCAGACCAGTAATACTCTTTTTTAGTTTACATTTAGCCAAAGTAGGAGAATATAAGATCATTTGAATGTGCCAAGAAAACTATTAGGAGATGCCTCTTTGGGCAACTTTAGCTGTCCAAATTATATTGAAACATCTGTTCTGTATTTGGATATACACATTTATTTTAAAAGGTGAATGTTTGTTAACAGCCTTGAGAAAGCTGAAGAAGAATCATCAGCTTCCATTTAAAAAGGTTTCTATTTAGTCACATTGGATAGTATATTTAGAGTATTTTATTAATATTTTTTAAGTAGTACAGGTTGGGTATTAAGTATTAAGCCTGCCCTTAAGATTTAAAGTTATTACCGGAGAGTATAGAGTTAAAACTTGGAACATCTAAAAAGGTGTATCTTGATATTATAACTACTTCTAAACTTTTCAGAATTTTGACATTCCAGTTTGATTATCACATTTTTATGACAGATTTCTCTGTCTCTATCAAAGTAAAAGTGCCATGTGGCATACACATATATTTTAAATTAATGTGGATTTGAATTAACTTAGAATTGTGTGAAGCCTGTCGTTTAGAGAAATTTTAGGCATGGCAGAATCAAGGTGGCAATTAGTAACCAATTTTGAACACTCATTGAGCATCTTCCATTGCTAAATCCTTCATTTTAGGTGAATAATTTTGATAAGGGAAGAGTAAGTATTCCACAAATTCATGATGAAAGACTGCTATTGCTCAAGCATAATTACCATGACTGACATAAATACTTTATAGTAAGTAACAAAACTCTCTCTCAACACTATCAGGCCATTCTGTATTTGAAACTCAATTTGTAGATAAGGAGAATTACAAAGAAGATGAGAAATGGCATGCATTCTAATCTGCCATCAAGGTTATTCAGTAGTCAAATTCCTTTTTTTTTTTTTGCTTTCATAACATACTCTATCTTTTCTAAAACCCGATTATTTTAATAATATAGTCTTACTTTCTAAAATAAAAGTGTTTATCAAGGAGGCAGGTTTTTCTTTGGAAAAAAGCTTGGAAGAAAAATTAGAAAAGAAGAAAATCAACCTATAAAAGATGAAATAATTTGACTAGCCAATTTAAATGGTGCTGTGTCTAAGCTTTAATCTTTTATTTCCCCTGCAGTTGAATTAACCCATTTCTTTCATTGTGCATCTTATTGGAGAAAATTTCTAATAGTCAAAAAGTCCTCATGGTCTTTGAACTTGAATTCTTTGCTATGAAACCTGTTTTCTGGCACAGCAGCATGACTTAAGAGTTAGAGATCATGGTTATCAATAGACCCACCACAGGAATCTGGAATTTTTTATGGCTATTTCAGCCTCATATATTTTTCGGCTTTAAGTTTCTCTGTAAATTCAGTTTTAGAGTCACAGTGTGACCTTGGGAAAATTGCTTAACCTTTCGGGATATCAGTTGACTCCAAGATTCCTCACTAAGGTGCTTTTATTTCTAAAATACAGTTGATGAATTCTGTGAATACAGAGAATATATAAGTTAAACTAAAATATGGGGTTCATTCAGTCATTAATTATGTTCTTGTTTATGAGAAAAATACGCTATTCAGACAAAATAATGTATGCTAAAATACGCCATGGTTTGGAGGGATGTTTTTAGAGTTTGGAACCACGAGGAGTTTCTCTGTCAAAACTGACCAGATACATTTCTAATGTAACGGGATAGAGTGTTTCTCCAAAGAGAAGGCTCTCCTACTTCAGTTCTGTTTAAAAAATATTTCGAAAAATTGGAAATAAGGCAAAGGGATGGCTGTGTGTGCTTTCAGTGTCATATACTGCAACATTGTCTAACAGCCTGCTGAAGGATTACTTAATTCTTTTGGGAAGTAAATACTCTTTTTTTTTGACATTATTTGCTATTGATTAGGGCCCATATTCTATTAAGTTACATCAGTTTTGTCTGATAGATATGCAAATGATTTCTGTCTATAGAAAATGTAACCCCTAAGATTATGGTTTTATTGCTTTGTAGACTATCCTCCTGTTTTATATCTAGCTTAGTAATTTTATTCCAGGGTTCTTCTTTCAGTTTCTATAATTGCTCAGTTCTCTAAATGCTCTTTGAACCAGCTTTATCATCGGCTGTTTCACTTGTTAATGAGTTGGGTAAATTTTGACACACTTTATAATTGTAAGAGTCATAGTTGTACCATGAAGAAATTTTTACTTTGACAGTTCATTGTTGCTTTTGCTACCTTCCTACTGCCACCAGCTGGAAGAGTAGAAGGTTGTCCAAAGTAGAAAAAGTCTAACTTGAAGTACTGAGCTTCTAGCCATTTGGATTTTCATCCTTTTTTCTTCTTCATCTGTGTCCTAGCCCTCTACTTCATGGTGTCTGTTGTAATGATTGAGTCCAATTACAGTACATTACTAGGATCTGAAGCTTAAATATTTGTGCTTTTGACTATTTTCAAGCAACTTAACATGTAGTGATTTGCAGTTTTGCTGAGGAATAAATTTTGTTTGCTGGCTTTGCAATACTGGTGAACTGGAATGACTCAGAAGTAGGGAGGGTCCAGCACAGACTCTGATTTTTAACTTGGCAGTGTTGTTCTATACTCATTAACATGCACAGAAACTCTCCTAGAGTAGTAAAAACTTAGTTTCTTCATGTAAAATGGGCCATAAAAGAAAATCATCTGCTAGTGTTGGTAACGGTAGTAAAGAAAAAATAGGGAGATCTAAGAAAGCAATGATTCTTAGCCACAAACAGAAGTTCTAGAGGTCTAAGATACACTGTCTATTCACAGTTAATTCAGCCAAGAGGTATGAAAAATGTTTATCAATGATCAACTACTCAATTAAAATAATATATTTATTCTTATGAAGTTGTCAAAATAGTATTGGCTTTTCAAGGCTTTAGAAAGGGTTATTCTTGTTTGAAAGATAGATCAATATAATGTAGACGTCACTAAATTTGTGTTCATGATATCGGAGTTCAAGTTATAGTTCTTCTACTAATTAGCTATAGAATCTATACCTATAATTTCTGGGTTGTAAATTCTAGAAAGATATTGTTTGTTGATTTATTGACTGTGTTACATGAAGTTCTAGGTTTGGTAGAGATCAGTGAATACTACAAAGAATTGCCACTCTCTAAGAGATTTTGTTTTGCCTTGTAGGGAGAGGAGGAAGATGGTGAATGGACAATAAAGAAATAAGTAAATTATCAATACTATAAATTATTAACTACCTTAGAATATGATAAATGACATAGAATATAGAAATGGAACAGGGCAAGTGAGGGTTGGCAAGATGTGTGTGCGTGTGTGCAGTTGTGTTGTTAAGTTGGTGACGGTAAACCTCCATGTTATGAGAAAAGACATGAAAAAATGAGGAAGTTAATCCAGCTGGAAATAATATTCACCCAGAAAGAACTGCTGAAGTGTAGGTGCTAAGGTGGGAGCTTGTCTGGCCCATTTTCTAGAAGCAAGGAGGGACCAGTATGACTGGAGTGGAGTGATGGAAGAGGTGAGTATTTGGAGATGAGGTCAGAGAGGTAAGCAAGAGGGTGTTGTCAGTCCTGTAAGGTTTAGTAAGACATTGTTTTTACTCTGTGCCAATGAGGAGACAATCGGGAATTTTGAGCAGAGAATGATACGAGTGTTTAGAAGGATCACTCTGGCTGCCATACTGAGAGTAACTTGTAAAGGGCCCAGTAGGTTGGGGAAGTGGGAGAACTGCTAAGAGGCTACTGCAGTAGCCAGGTGAGAGATGACAGCTTAGACCAGGTGGCAGAAGAGAAGGTGATGAAAAGCATTCCTATTCTGAATATATTTTGAAAGCACAGCAAGATCTGTGATTGGATTACATGTGGGCTGTGAAAGAAAAAGATAAAGAAGACTCCAAGGTTTTTCATCTGCTGAATGGGAAGGCGGGGCTTCCATCAAATGAGAGAAGACAGCATAGAGCAGGTTTTGGCAGTAAGATCAGGAATTCAGATTTGGGCATATTGTATTTAAGATATTTATTTTTTATCCAAGGATATAAAAAAATCTGGAGCTTGTTAGAGAATTCCAAGTTACAGATACATTTTGTAGGTGAGCAGCATATAGGCGGTATTTAAAGCCATAATACTGCTGTGAGGACAAATCCTTTTGTCCCCAGTACAGTTAAAAAAGAGGACAGTATCAAGGACTGAGTCCTGGGGTATTGCAACATTAAAGGGTCAGGAAGAAGAAGAAGGACCAACAAAGGAGATTAAGAAGAAGCAACCAATAAGACAGGAGGGAATGGGAGAATGGCGCCCTGGAAGCCAAGAGAAGAAAGTGTATCAAGAAGGAAGGCGTGGCCAACTGTGCCAAATGCTGCTGATAGGGCAAGAAAAGGGAGGACTGAGCTACTGGGTTTGGCAACATGGTGGCTCTTGTTCACGTTGTTAAGGTGATTTCAGTGCAGCAATGAGGCAAAAGTTCAACTAAGTTGGTTTTAATGGAGAATGGCAGAAAAAGAAACACAGACAACAGCTGTAGATAACTTCCTGGAGTTTTCATTTAAAAGGGAGGAGAGAAATGAGAAACTAGCCAGGGATGTAAGTGGAATCCAAAGAAATTATTGTTTTATTTTTTAAAAATGTTTTTTAAAGTTGGTCATAACATCAGCATGCTATCTGTATTTAAATGGAAATGATCCAGTAGAGAGCGCTGGAATGATGACTTGAGTAGGCTATTGGAGATGGGATTTAGTGCCTAGATGGTGGTGTTGGCTTTGGAGTGGATCATGAATAGTAATAGGTTAGGAGGTAGAGATGTGGATACAGATGCTGGTAGGTGGGTAAATATTGTGTGGAAGTCTGTGTAAGTTCTCTTCTGATTGCTTTAATTTTCTCAGTGATGTAGGATAGTGAAGCCAGGAGGAAGTTTGGGATATTTGAGAAGAGTGAAAATGTAAAAAGATTGTCCAAGAGAGTGGGAAACTGAAAGGTCTTGGGAAATTAAGTTGTGACATCCTGGTAGTATTAAGAGTATATTTGAAGATTTGTTCATAAGTTTAAAGTGAGACAAGTCAGCATGACTTTATGTTTTTCTCCACTCACATTCAGTTGCATGTGGAGGTTTGGCATAGGGCAGAGAGTTGGATTTTAACCAAGATTCTGGTATTTCGAGTAAGTATGATAGATCTGAAGAGTGGCAGAAGAGTCAAGGATATATGTAAGGGAACAATGATAAAGATTAAGGGGCAAGGAGAATGGTGGAAGATCAATGGATTGGAGGTCCTGATGAGTTTGAAAGATGATTTGATTTAAAGGTTATTCTTGATTATTTTAGTCTCAACTCATTCTATTACCAAAAGAAATCAACATTTAAGATATTCTGTATTATTTTCTTGAATCAAATTTGTTTATAGAGCACTTTAAAATCTGATTTTTCTCAGTGTGCACTATGACTTTGGAACCTTTCTCTAGAAGTGCTGATTTTAGTAAACTGTATGAAAAGGACCATGTTAATTGATCTATAATAGAAGAAACTTCCAATTCCAAATGTAATTGGACAAAAATCACTTTTTTAAATGGGTTTTTATTATAAAAGTATCTTTATCTGTTTCAGATAGAACATTTTCATTCTATGTTAACTGTTATAAATAAAACAGAGATACACATTTAAAAAAAAAAGAAAGATGACTGGGGCTAGGATAGTAGAAGAAGTGAGTTGGAAAGATTGAAGGTGGTGGTCAGAAGGTGGAATGCATGAAATTAACATCAAGAAAGACTGGATTTATTGCTAATGACATGGTCCAGGGCCATAATCAGGAAATTAGAAGCTGTGGCGGAATGGTTGCCATAATCAATGGAGAAGTTCAAGAAATTGAGAGGCCGGGGGGTGGGCAGGATAATCTATTTGAGTGTCCATAGCTCTAAGAATTAAGGCAAGAGTAGCACTGGAGATTATAACTATGAGCCAAAAGTTAGAATCTAGAAAGACGAGGGGGATAGCAGAGGCATCACTAATGTGTGATATGTAATAATGTAAGATTCAAACTGGCATTTTTAAGGGAGAAGGAAAAAGTATCTGAAAGCCATGAGCATCAAGGATGACATCTACCTATCTAGGCTCAAAGATCCAAGGGTTACAAAAGGAAAAGCAGTCTTTAATTGGAAGGCTAATGGGATATTCTCAAGGGAAAGTCAGGTTTTGAGGAAAGCAAAAGGTGAAGAAGTATTCAGAGAATGTTTGTGAAAATAGGAGAATGGCAGAGAGCCATTAAGATGATACCTAGTGATCCTCACCTCTCAGTTTTTAAGCCTTGTTTTAGTCCCTCCCTTAATGAATCAGGCTGACCAATAAGCTACTGCAGAAGTGATGACATGTAATTTCTGAGGCAAGGTTATAAAAGGCACTGCAGCTTCTGCCTTGCTTTCTTAGATCACAGACTCTTGGTGAATCCAGCTATCAGGCCATGAAGACAATAAAGCAGTCTTGTGGAGAGGAAGAGAGGCCTCATTCTTCAAAACTAGCACCAACGTGCCAGCATGTAAGTGAACTACATTTGATGTAGATCTTTCTTCCTCAGTAAAACCTTCAGATGATTGCAACCCCTGCTGACATCTGACTGCAGCCTCATGAGAGATTCCAAGCCAAAACTGTCCAACAAAGCCATTACCTAATTTCCAATCTTCCAAAACTATGCTATCTAATAAATGATTGTATTTGTGTTAAGCCACTAATTTTTAAAGTTATTTGCTATGCAGCAAATCTATTGATAATTAATACCAGGGGATTTTGCAAATAATGATTATGAAGTTCAGAGGCCCAGTGGTTAGGTTTTAGGACCGGGGGAAAGGAGGGAGAAGAGTGTGGGAGATGAGAGAGAGTCTGGGAGGTTTTGTGGTGGCTGACATTACTGGGGATAAATTAAAAAATAATGAGATTGTTATCGAGACAATGTTGGCAAAGAGTGGGGTTCTGGAATTCTGTCTCCATCTTTGATGATGGAAGTGAAAGGGCTGGAGGCAGATGATCTTCATCCCAGGGCCAGTTCACACTAAGCCACTGATCTTAAGTGTGGGCTCTGTATAGATTCCTGATTGTATATTCTCATTTAAAACTTTGATTTTTATATTATTATCCTCACTTCACAAATGGGAACACTGAGACCAAAGGAGGTAAGTAACTGGTCTGATTTTACACAGCTAGTAAGACAGAGTGAGAATGAATTTGAGTCCCTTGCCCTCCTTCCCTATTTCACTTGGAGACAGAAATAGTTTGACACCAAAGTACTTTAATTTTCTAAGGGTGGGTGAGAAGTTAGTCATCTTAGACATCAATTTGTGAAGTATGATTATAATACTCTTAAAAAATCCCACATGATATATGTGCATAATGAGATAGAGAAGAGTTCAACATGAGAGCCATTGACCATGAGCCATCCGATTAGAGTAATACCAAGACCTGGAAGATGCCAGCAAATAAAGAAAAAAGATGAGAACTAGAGGTATGAAATGGATGAAAAAATTCATCGTTTCATTGTCTTTCTCCTCAGTTAGAATAAAAATTCTATAAGGGCTGAACTTTGCCTAGTGCCTGGTACTCAGTAGGTGCTCAATACATATAGTGTGTGTTGAATGAATGAGGAAATGGGCTGAGCCAAAAGAAAAGTGTTTTGGACGAAAACATCATACATAAAATGCTCAGTTTAAGAGAGCGGTCAGGACAAGTTGAAGGCAGAATTTTGAGGTTGAAGAAATTTGTCCTCAGGACTTCCTTCTCCACCCTCCCTGCTCTACTGATCCAAACTCCAGGGCATGTTCACATTCAGAGGCGTTTCCTCACATCCTTTTTATTGCTTTTTTTCTTTTTAGACCCTTTAGAAACATTGAGAAACAAATAGTTCTTACCTGGCAACATATAGTAGGTCATCTGGAAACTTAAAAAACAAGAGAAAAAATAAAAGTAAAAACAGTGTCTGCACATAACTTAATTTAATTGGCTTGGGAGGGGACCCAGACATTGGTAGTTTTTTAAAGTTCTTAAAGAGATTTTACTGAGTGGCTAGGACTGAGAAGCAACAAACAACTTAAATGTAATAACTTTCTCAGATATTTGAATGTTGAGAAATTTAAGCTTTTATAGGAAAGGAATGTAGGTTTAACTAGTGTAATTTCAGACAGTAGAAGGGGAAGTCCCCAGAAATCACACTAACCTAGACCTAGTGTGGCACTTGGGGAGGAAGTGTTCAAGAAATGTTTGCTGACGGGATGAATGAATCCGTACCAGGCAGATGCTGTTTGTTCTGTGTGTGCAAAGGCCAATTTCTATACCTGGAGAAGTTGAGCTACAGAGACTGCTTAGACGATAGAATAGTCCAAGAACCAAGAATTCTATATCAGTTGTGGTAAAATGTATGGGTAGGAGGATGGTTGTAAATTCATGTGTAGATGAAACATAAATATGTCTTGCATAATATACTACTTTTTTTTCCAAAAGTGTATTAATAAGTCTATGGTGAATAAAAAAGTTTTCTTCTTAAACATATTGAATTCACCGAAGCCTTTTTAGTTCGTATTTCCTTGTTAAACAGAAAGCAAACTTAAAATTATTGTCATGTGGGAGTCTTTTTTTAATATTGAACATAAGTATATTTAAAAAGAATGATCCCTCATTCCTCTAGTATGGAGGAAAGCTGTTTTGAAGAAGTAAAGAACATGCATGGAGTAGTGGAAAACTGTTTATTGTATACCCAACATATTCCATTTTATTTTGCTCTGGAGGAAGCTAGAATTAATATGAGCTCTGAGTGTACAAGTTTGATGTAAAATAAAGCTTACTCATCCTGCCCTTCTCAGAGGGTGGCCCAACATTATTCTTAAATAAGCATAGAGAGAGACAGTCCCAGAACTCTGTTTGGGGCTTTTGGGATGCACAGTTTATCCATGGTTCCTCCAAAATAACCGTTAGCTCTGATTCTTATAAAAAGTGACAATCTCTCTCTCGGTCATGATAATTAGCAGTCAAAAGAGTTATCCATTTCTTTATCGACTCCAAAGAAGAAAGGGTAAATGATAAAGTAGCATCCTTGCCTAAAATGAGTGAACATAATAGCTAAATGCTTATCTTTATAGTGACCCACTGCTTCAAGCTGATCTCTGAATGGAAGATACACAGGCCACTTGTACATTTTTCATCGAATCATTAAGAAGTACAATGACAGTGACCAACTACTGTTAATGACATTTATTGTATATGAACCACATTTAGGGGACATGAAAAACCAGGCAGTCATAAAACAACTGTAAAGATACAAGACCAAAAACATCAATAGTGACATTCAGTTGCTCAGTTATGCCAGAAATTGTTAGTGCCCTTTTGTTTGAGACTTTAATTTTAATGTGGGCTCAAGACACGAAAAGGCCACCAACATATAATGGTGGATTAAATATTTGACTTGGAGTCCTATGTCCTGGTTTGGTGTCACTGCTCTGACAATTAAAACTTGTTGATCCTTAGCAAGTCCTGTAATCTGAGTCTCAGTTTCCCCATTTGTAAACAGAAAATAACCAGAACTTCTGCTCCATTACTTTTTAGTTAGTTGTATGGTTCAGATGACATAATAAGTATTGTAAAAGTATTTCATAAAATATAAAACATTTTGCAGATATTTATTATCACTGCATTGATCATTGATGACCATATTTAGTCCAAAGTAGTGCTGCCCAGATCATGGCTTCACCTCCTCTAAGTTCTGGTTTAGAGCATCCCTTCTCCCCACCAGCAATGAATATTTATTGTAGGGCCCAATAGCTCTCATGTGACTTCAGGTTAAAGGTAATTGTAAATGCATCTCTATAGATATCCATAAACAAATAGAGGAGAGGAAGATGGCCAAAACTTATCTGGGGAGAGTCAAGGGCACTATTTATGCCAAAATATTGACTTTTTGGTGAGGTCGATAACAAAAGGTTTTGGAAAGTTATGGAAAAACATAGATATTGCAACCCTCAGGAAGCTTGTCACTAGAAAGGAAGAATTGCTCAAATAGTAGATGTACAAGGACCAGGAAAAACACAACGTGAGAGCCATCCAAAGCTGCCCAGTGCTGTGAGAGGCCAGCTGTGTGGAGGTTTCCCTTGCTTTCTGTTAGAGCATGACATAGATAATCAAAAATACCATGTAAGGTAGGAAGACATTAGTAAGTGTCTCAGAACTGAGGTCTTGCTACCTTAGCATCTTTAGCACCTCAGCGCGCTTCCAGAATGCTCATGCTAGCGATTATCTGCGCCGTGAGTCTTGAGGACTCACATCTCTTTCTCCTGCTTTGCCCTGCTCTATATGAGGTTCCGTATCTTTTAATATTTACATTTTGGTTTCTGGTACTCAGATCACAAGCCCAGACAATGCTGCCTTTGCCTTTTGGCTTCCCGAACTGCAATCATGCACATGAAGTTTCATTTCCCTGTGCTTAGTTCAGGTCTCTCAGACCCGCAGCAGTTTCCACTAGTGGCCACCACCACATACACCTGGGGAGGGAGATCATGCAGAAATATTCACGGTGAGTCAATAATAAATATACAATTCACAGTTTCTGGACAACCAGAGCAAGAAGGAAATTTAATGGGTTATAAAAAGTGACAATATCTCACATTCACCTGGCTTCGGAGCACTGTGTCATCTCTGTGTACCTAAAACTTCTCTGGCTTTGAACTTCTTTTTATCTCTAACCACTTCCTCTAGCCCCTAAAATACCTTGTCTGGGACCGGTCACTTGGTAAGGCCCAACTTTTGCCTTTTCTAGTTTCCAGCACTAACTCAAATCTTTTACCCAGTGCAACTCTATTCTTGATGAAGGGTCCTGAGAAGTAAGTCCCTGAGTAGCTGGAACGTGGGCAAAGCTCAATTTGTTTTTGTTTTTCAAGGCTACACAGGGCACATGAAAAGAAAAGAAATAACACAGTCATTTTTTTTTTTCACCTGTGCTAATTAGAATGAAAATAGACAGGCCTACTTCATTTTTTTTTTTCCAGTAAAGAAACATATGGCCTGATCATATTCTCCATTTCCTAGATGAGTAAAGGATTCTAAATTCCAGTTAAAGATTGAAGGAGATGTTTGCAGAAAGAATTAAAGCCGGCTGGATAGAAGGAATCCGGGGAGGTGCAGTGATTTTGGCTATAATAATATTGGAACCTCAGGAAACCAGTGTGTGTGTATGTATTCCCTTGGCTGGTCCATTTGGAAATAATGGGCCATCATAAAGCTTTTCTAGAAGTTCCATCATAATAATGATTCAGAAGACCTTCAATTTCCGGAGGCATAAAGCTTTACAGTGAACAGAGAGTATTTTGCAGATGTATCCTGCAGAGGAACTGCTGGACAGATTGCTGTCCATATGAATTCCTTTGGCAAGAGGTACTGAAAGTTCTGGATTCGTAAAGTTAAAATCTGGTAGCAAATGAGCTTCATGAATCAGAGAAAGGGAAAGTTCAGCTGCCTGATGTATGGGATATGTTCTGTGTATGGGATATGTTCTATTAACACTGAGTATTACTATTATGATACAGCAGAAGTGCAGCTGAGTCAGACTCTAGTGCCTCTGATCAGAGCAAAATTAGGATTAATGAGAACAAAATTCTGTGGTGAGTAGGATGAACCAAAAGATTCATGGTATTCATTTTAAGAATTATTTCTCAGTCTTTCTCTGTCTCTCTTTTGGTTTATTTACTTTCCATAATTCTTTAATCCCAGAAAGAACTTATTCTTCAATATGATAATATTTTTAATATGCATCATTAATTTTTAGAATTTAGATTTGTGGCCTACGAACAGATTCCCCACCCCTCAAGAGATAATACAGAGTGATATAATAAATTTGATTGTGTCGGAGTATACTTTGGACAGTGTGAGTCATTTATATCAGTGAAAAGGAGTTCCCACAGCTCCGTTAGTCCCTAAGTTCATTGGGGAAAAAAAAGAATCTCCGCTAATATTTATTCAGTCATTTAATTATTTTATAATGAACACTGACAGCTTTTAAAGGACCTAGATATAGCAGCACACACATTTCTGTTTGTTTCGTCATGGGTTTGAGATTTTTGTGCAGAATTTCACGGTTCTCTGGTTCTCTGGTTTTTAAATAGATTAGTGTGACACTGCAGAACATTTCTTGTTAGTGGGAAAAAATTAGCAGCAATAAGTGTCTAGAAAAAATAGGGTTGTCTTTCCCAAGTAGAGTGTTCTTAAAGCTATGAAAACTAAAGGATCATATTCTGTTTGGCCTTACTGACACCATTAGTTTTAGTTTGCTGTGTATCTTTCTCTTTTGTCTACTCTCTTTGCTCACACCTTCACTAACCCTGACATCTTCATGTACTGAAATCTGAATAGATCTAAGTTTTTCTTCTTCTTTTTTTTTAAATAATTTTTTATTAAGTTTATCGGGGTAACACTGGTTAATACAATTATATAATTTTCAGGTATACATTATAATTCGATATCTGTATATTCTATTGTGTGTTTACCACCCAAAGTCCAGTTTCCTTCAGCTACCATATATTTGATCCCCTTTCCCCACTTCACCTTCCCCCTACCCCTATATTTGACCCCCTTTACCCCGTCTACCTTCCCCTTCCTCCCCGACCCTCTACCCTCTAGTCTATAGTCCATGTCCATGAGTCTCTGTTTGTTTGTCTTGTTCATTTGTTGCTTTTAGGTTTGTATCCCACATATAAGTGACAGCATGTGATTTTCAACTTTTTCTGTCTGGCTTATTTCTCTTAGCATGATTATCTCAAGGTCCATCCATGTTGTCACTAATGGCAGTATTTCATCTCTTCTTATAGCTGAGTAATATTCCATTGTATATATGTACCACAGCTTCTTTAGCCAATCATCATAGGACACTTCGGTTGCTTCCATGTCCTGGCCACTGTGAATAATGCTGCTATGAACATCGGTGTGCAAATATCTTTTCGGATATGGATTTTCAAG
>NW_006442484.1:57105870-57131673 GCF_000325575.1 Pteropus alecto
GTCACATGATTTTTTTTTATATTTTGGATATTAGGCCCTTATCAGAGGCATTGCTTACAAATATATTCTCCCATTCAGATGATTGCCTCTTTACCTCGTTGACAGTTTCTTTTGCTGAGCAGAAGCTTTTTAGTTTGACATAGTCCCATTCATTTATTTTTGTTTTTACTTCTCTTGCTTTTGAGGTCATATTCATAAAATCCTCTTTAGGTCCTTGAGTTTAGTTCCTATGTTTTCTTCTATGCATTTTTACTGTTTCAGGTCTTATATTCAGGTCCTTAATTCATTTTATTTTTTGCTTTCTGGTAGCTCGGTGTTTCCATTGCTTCCTTGTCCTTGTGTTTCTGTTTTCTTCATTTTGGTTGGCTTTTGTGGGTTTTCCCTCTAATTCTTCTTGTTTTATGTTATATATTTCTGAAACTTTGGTGTGTGGTTACCATTACAAATATGCAAAGGGTAGTTATTTATGTACAGTCATCCATTTCCTTCTGTGCGTGTCTTATCTCCATTCTCCTTTGCAAATTTAGATCTTTGAATCCTCCCCTTTTCAGTCATTGTTATCTCAATTTTTTCCTATGTATGCTGAACATTCATTATTATCTTGTTATAACAATTCTCTTTTTATTATTTAAGCTTATAATGCCCTATTCTTGGTAAGGGTTGCGCTCCTCTGCTTCTATTTGCCTGATAGTCACTTTACTCCTAATTATGCTTTTTTTTTTTCATTTTGTTTTAGATGAGCTCATCTCTTTCAGTATTTCCTGTAGTGCAGGCCTTGTAGTGGAGAATGCTCTCAATTTTTGTATGTTTGAAAAGGTCTTAATTTCCCCTTTATATCTAAAGGAGAGCTTAGCTGGATACATTATTCTTGGCTGGTAGTTCCTTTCACTTAATTTAAATATTTGATTCCATTCCTTTCTGGCTTGTAAGGTTTGCACTGAGTAGTCCCATGATAATCTAATGGGTTTTCCTTTATATGTTACTGTTTTCTTTTCCCTGGCTGCCCTGAAAATTCTATCTTTGTCGTTCATTTTTGATAATTTTAATACAATGTGTCTTGGTGAAGGCCTTTTGGGGTTGAAATAATTAGATATTCTGTTGACTTCTTGAATTCCAAGCTCCAGCTCATTCCTCAGATTTGGGAAATTCTTGTCAATTATTTATCTGAAAATGCTTTCTAGTTCTTGTTCCTTTTCCTCATCTTCGAGAATGCCCATTATTCTTATGTTTCCTCTCCTGATGGTATCTTGAATTTCTCTTTCATTATTTTTCATTCTTCAGTTTCTCTCTTCTTCCTTCTGATTTATATCTAGATTTCTGTCTTCGATATCACTGATTCTTTCCTGCATTTGGTCGACTCTATTTCCCAATCTTGCTATTTCATTTTTCAACTATTGCAGTGTTTTTTTTTTTTTTTTATCTCCAGAAGATCTATTCTGTTCTTTTTTGAGGGTGTCAGTCTCCTTGCTCTGCTCATTTAGTTATTTTTTCAATTCTTGAAATTGTTGATATGACTCATTTTGGAACTCACTGAGTTTTTTCAGAAGTACCATCCTGAATTCTCTGTCATTTAAGTCACATATTTCTATGTCTGTAAGCTTATTTTCTGGAGATTTTTCTCTTTCTTTCTGAGATGCCTTGTCGCCTTGGTTGTTCATGGTGTTTAATGGACTATTTCTCCTCCTGAGCATTAATGAAAGTATATTCTGCTGTTTTTCCAGAAAGATTTATTATATAAAGGTCTCTCTTTAGCCTGTTGCAAAGAAGGCGCTTTTCTTTTGGTTTCCAGTAGGTGGCGTCTAAGCCTCTTGGATCCCTGGTTTATATAAAGCCTTAATAACTCCTTTTCAATTTTCCTGTATATATTTAATCACACTCACTACCCTCAGTTTCAGTCCCTGTCAGTGTCAACGACAGCCTCGGCAGTGTTTGCTCAGATTCCCCTGTATCTTGAAGGGTATGGGAGGAGGGGCCCTCTAGGTTGGGAGTTGGAGGCTGTGGCTCAGCCTCAGTTTTGCAACCGCAGCTGGCAAAAATCAACTGTTGTTTCTCTGTGGTCCCGTCCTGCTTTTCTGCTTTCTGCCCTGATGACTGGGCCCTGCTGTGCAGGAAGCTTGCAGCACTCCCAGGCAGGGTTGTTCAGGGAAGTCGTTGCACCTTCTCCCCTCCCACTCTCCCAACAGGTAGCTCTAGTGACTGTGATAGGAAGTTTCTTTATTACTCCAAGTCCAGCGCCCAACACCCAGGGTTCTGACCTGTGATAGCTCTTGTGCGCAGGTCCCATGCTCAGACGTGCTGGTGTGCAGTTTGGGTGTTTTTTGTTGAGTTTTAAATGTTTAGCTTATTGTTGTTTCGAGGGAGAGATCTAGGGATGTCTCTCACTTTGCCATGTTTCCAAAAAACAATCTAGGTCTTTCCTGTTGAAATCAGAAGAAACTGAAATAAATTATAAAATGCCTTTATAATTCTGTTTTCTGTATTCTTTTACGGAAGTAGTTTGAAGAGATGGCAAACTGGAATTACATTGCATGGCACATGGCAAATATTCCCATTATCTGCATGGCTACAGTACTCCACCTCCCTGACTCTCCCAACTCTCTTTTCTCTCCCCTAGATAGCCAACCAGAGCCCTACCTCCTCCCTCCTAGGTTTGCCAGGTACTCTGCCTTCCCCTTGTTCTCTCTTTCAGTTTTCTAGATCTATTCCATTGGTCTCTAGCTCTCTGCTCTCTAGGGTCTTACTCTTCACCAAGTACCTCATGTCAGCATAAAGAAGGCCCTGGAGTGAGCAGCAACTAATCCATCTCCTGAAGTTGGCAGAGAAAGAAATGTGGTGTATATATTAATATTTTTAGCTTTGTCACATAGACTTAGACACATTCTAACACGGATTTAGAACTCAGATCCTGCATAAGAAATATTGATTGCTACCAGCCTCTATTCCATTCCAAACGTCTCCTGTTTTTTATGCTTTGCTGTATTGCAGTATTCTTGGGGAAAGTAATGGAAAGTGCCAGAGGCTATTCAGGAGGTAGGGTTCTGACTGATTCTTTGAAGGGAGAAGGCTTAGCCTGACTCTGAGATGGGGCATGGGCAAAGAGAGAAACTGTCGAATACTGCTCTATGTAGATGTCTACATTTGGAAGGACAGTTCCAAGCCTTGTTAGAAAAGAATAAGACAATGGGGCAGTAAATGTGCGTATTCATTGTGAGAAAGGAAAGACAGAAATTTGTTGGTGTAAAAGAGAGGAGAAAGCGGAATAAAATCAGAGAGGGTGTCACAACTGAGGAAAGGAGCCACAGAGACTAAAGGTGCATAAGAAGAGACAATACAGATATCCAAGGGGGAAAGGCGGGCAATGGACTTAAACATAGGAAGAAAGTGTTAAAATGTCTTAGAATTATTATTTTGTTCCTTTTAAGGAATTTATCCTATATTGTCTTTATGATTGTTATTTGTGAACATGGCTTCCCTTTTCTTCTAAACTCCTTGAGGATGGGGTCCAATTTGGTCTGCCCATGTTGAGGGAAACCTTGGGTGCATCTGGAGACACAGCACGTATGTATCTAGAAGGGCCCTAGGTCGTCGTGAATGTTTGTGAGGCAATGAAGGAGCCCAGGTGTCGAGTGAGCAGATGTGAAAGACTTAATCAGGGTCTTGAAAATTCTGATAACAAGTCCAACCCCAGTTTTATCATCTTGATAATATTTACTTAATTTATTTATATACAATTTTGTGTGATAAACTTGCCTATTATCTTATATCTTATCTAACTGACTAAGGCTATTCCTTGACATTTACCATGAGTAAAATACAACACAATAAAATAAAAATAAATACATTTAAATTACAATAGGAAGCCATGTTCATTGTGGGAAAAAGTATGAATCAACTATAATTTCTTTCAGACATATCAACATATAGCTATATATTCATACATTTTGGTACGATGTGGTTATTTGATAAATTGTTATTTTATTTAATAACATAACATGAATATTCACATCATTAGATTTCAGTGAGATATCAGCAAATGTTGTTTGAGAGCAAGTTATATTGGAATAAATCCATATTCATACTGTGAATCATTTATTCTGTAACTTGAAAATCAGATGTTTGGAACAAATGGTATCATTAGTCAGGAAAAGATCAAATTCTTCTTAGGAACTTGAATAATCATGAAATACACAGCTCCTCAGTGTAGCACTCAGTACAGGAAAAGCCGTTTGGAAGACAGGACAGGGGTATGGCTTCTTTTAATAGCATTTTTGCTATATTCTACAAAGGAATTTAGTAATTATTAATGAATTCACACTTGTAAAGCATTTCACAATCCATTCAGTTTAAAACTATACACTACATTATCCATAAATATCACTTTAGGGCATGGGTTTGCCTTTTATTTTTTCCTACAAAGAGAAAAAAATGTCTTTCAGGTCAGAAAAATGTCTAATGTATTTTCTGGTTTTTGGTTTTGAACTCACATTCTACTAAAAAAATGAGATATTTTAGAAAATGATTTAATGTCAGAATTACAATACCCAATTTATTATTCACAGCATAATTTTTTATTAAATACATTTTCAATCCCATTATCATTTTTTAAGCTACTTAGCTCCAATCAAAATGAAAATGCCCATTTCTTCATCTTAATTCATGCCTTTCACATTCCAGTGCCCTGAAAAAAGGTTTTCTCCATTTGTAGATGGAAAATTCTGGGTCACTCATTATATCTAAAAGATAGAAATATGTAGTGGAAATGAATGATGAAAAAGCTCTACAACAACCACCATTTGCTTCATTGTGTTTGTTGCTCTAGAATATTATCTGTTATTTTTGTCTTCACCAGCACCATGTGGTTCCCTTGCCAATGTTGTTTATTCTCTCTACCTTTTTCTGGGGGTCTAGATGGGTTAGTCGCCTGAGACTTGAAAGCATACTTTCTCCCCTTATGCATCATAATTGGGAAAAGTTTTCCTCCAAAAGTAGCACTAGGCTGAAAATAAAGTTCTTTAAAAAGCTAGTAAGAAAGCAAAAAGATTTTTTTTTTTTTCTAATGGATGTAAATAGAAATGTAGTGTATGTAATGGGTCCCAAGAAGACCTAACTGATTTGTTACATGAAAATGTATTTCCTCCAAACACTGTTTCCTGGAACTTTATTTTCAAATGACATGTCTTAAAAGGAAAAATGAAAGGTTTGTTACTATTGTTACTATTTTAAAAGTCTGGGTTATTAAAAAAAATAAATGCATTCTCAGATAAGACATATAAATTTCAGAAGA
Source organism: Pteropus alecto (assembly GCF_000325575.1). Classification (NCBI taxonomy): domain Eukaryota; kingdom Metazoa; phylum Chordata; class Mammalia; order Chiroptera; family Pteropodidae; genus Pteropus; species Pteropus alecto. Next base: position 57,111,155 of record NW_006442484.1, read on the forward strand.
ACTGTCTAACAGATTTTATTTTATTATTTTACTTGGCATAACAGATAACTCAACACTCGATTTCATAGATGCCATCTGTTTTTGGTTGACCTTAATTTTCTGGATGACTGTTTTTCTTCAGATATTTTAAGTCATGACTAAATTTCATTTAACAAGAAATGTTTAGGTTAGTTTTTGAACAAGAAATCAGATGTTTTGAATCCAAACATATTTTAACAAACTGATTTGTAATTGTGCTAATGCCAGGACAAAGTCCATTTTTTATTTGGCTCTTCAAAGGCCAACAACATATAAAGCTGTATTTATTTTAATTTCATTTCTTTCTGACAATTTACAAACAATAGCATGATATTTACTATAAGGGCAAATTCTGGCTCATTAATAATAAAAACTGATTACAATTTTTTTTAATTTAACTTAAAACTTAGAATTTATGATCGATTGAGTCACATTTCGATTGACAAGTTTTATTTTATTTTGAAAAAAATTGGTATTTCTCAAATTGGTCTGATCATAAACATTACTGGAAAGCTTATTAAAAATACAGACTCCTAGCCCTCTTACTCGGATGTGGTGAGCATGGGGCCCAGGTTTAATCATATGATCCTTAGGACCAAGTGAGGGTAGGAAACACTGGGTCTCAACCCCTGTGACATATTCAGTTATCTGTGGGAATGTCCAAATGTCAGTATTCAGGCCTCCTCCCACGGCCAATTAATATAAACTCTCTAAGACCTGGGCTTTGGAATATTAGAGTAAAAATTCCATTTCACTACTCATATGATTCCACGCTGCACACTGATGGGAAATGTATTATCCAATTATGTGAAAGTTTCTCTGTAAACTTTAGCAAGAATTCTGAGAGCTAGAATGTTAGTTCCGTGAGGGCAGGAAATATCTATGTCTTGTCATCTCTGTTCCTTTAGCCCCAAGCACAGTGACTTTCACAAATATTATGGATGCACAATAACCACATATTGAGTAAATAAATAGTCTCTGTTGGCTAAAATTATAATCATGTTCAAACACTGAGGTCTTGCTACAAATGAATTTTAATAACCAAACAAAAAATAGTCTAACAATTAAAATTAATATATGTAATGATAGAGATGAGAGATAGCCAGTGAAGGGAAAGATATCTCAGGTGAACCAGGTAAGCCTTTCCCCAAAAAGCCCAGAATAGGCGCCCATCTTAGCAGTCATTATTGTCTGTTTATTGGCAGCACATGTAGTAATCACATTTATGACCCTTCATCTCCACTTCTAGGGATGGTGCAGAGTAGTGGCCAAGCTCTGGGGACTAGGAGAGCAGAATCCTCTCCCTTCGCCTCCCACCCATCCATTCTGCACCTGGTCCTTGTCAAAGCACACACTTATTTCAGTTAATTTTGGCCCAACTCTTCCTGCCCACATCTACTTTCCCTCCTGTTTATCAGCCGTTGCCAGTGTGCTTTTGGCACTCTGAGACTGTCATTTTGTTATATGACCACAGTAGTACCTAGTATGCTGCCAACCACACAGTTGTGGCCAATTCTAATACTTAGAGATGATAAATATAATAGACAAAAGAAGATGATCAGGAAAATACGACCCCTCAATAAATAGAAAAGGAAAAGGTAATGATAGAGGACAGTGAAATGGCAGAAGCTTTTAATGTAATTTTCATTTTGCCTTTTATATAAATGGCCAGATGTGAATACTTGGCTAGAAAGATTATCAGCTGTGAGAGAAGATTGGAAGGCTGACTGAGAAAGAAGTAAAGAGTACCTGGAATGTCTGTTTACAGTTGAACTGGCAGGGCCAGATGATTGGCAGTGTAATGCAGTGGAAAGAGAATTGTTCAGAACATCCAGGTTTTATTCTCAACTTACTGACTAATTGAGTCACCTTGGGAAAAGAAATCCTCTGAACTTTGCTCTCCATACCTGTAAAATGGAGATAATATTTCCTACCTTATAGGATTGTACAGAGTAAATGAAAAAAGAATCATGAAGTACCATTTGGACCTGGGGAATGTTTAGCAATTGCAGATGTCACTGCATAGCCATCAGCCTTTGTTTTTGAGAAATCATGAAGGACAGTTCTCTGCAAAATAGCAAGCAGTGTATCAGTTTACACTAATACCTGGTAAAGGAGTTGGAAAAACACCATCAAACAATTAATTAGTAATATTTTAAAAGAACTAAGTTGAGATGCAACCTATATGGCTTTAGGATCAAATGGTGCCTTACCAATTTAATTACCCTCTATAATTGAGGAAAAGTCCTAAAAGATCAGGAAACAGCACTGGCTGACTGTATGATTATCAAGATATCATTGTAAGCTGAGTTGTTCAAAACTCTCATTATCATGCTTATTTTTGGCATATGCATGATTATCATCAATTAACTGATAATTTACTGTATAGTGCCCTATATTAAAGAATGAAAATAGGATAAACAATCAGCTCAAGGATTTTATGTAAAGTTAAGTCAGTTTACCAGGATAACATAAGAGTTGATTTGAGTACACTGTAGACTCTGAAACAGGTGGTATTTCCTAATGTTATCAAGAGTCAAGGAAATCAAGCTACTTGTAATCTCCAATGGCCGATAGAATTGGAATGACTGTGCCATTGTTTTATAAAATACCCGAGTGTGGGAGAAAGAGAAGAAATCTATCATGTCTAGTTATTATCCATAGCCCCAGATGCCCTGAGAGCAGTATTTCTTTGAAGCGTTGCATGCTAATCACCAATAACATAGTCTGAAGAACTTGTTAAAAATGCAAACTTGTAAGCCCCTTTGCAGACTTACTGTATGGGAATTCTAGGTAGAGTTTAGAGTGTGAATTTTATCAAACACCCCGGAGATTTTTAGACTTATTTAAGTTTGCCATCTGCAGAGAAGAATAGGATTATATCTATTAAACATTCTTACTATGAATATGGCTAAAAGAATTGAGAATATCGATAAACACTCAGATGAGTGTAAATATGAGGGATAATTACTATTCTGGAAAACCAAAACACAAATCAATGATTTTAAAAAATTTAGAAGTGAGTCATTCAAACGCAGAATTAATTTCAATGATAAAAGCAAGGTGATATGTTTGGAAACCAAAATTCTATGGTGTAATAATAACCATCTCTTTGAATTGGGACATTTCAGGTCACCTCCTCAGAGGACCTTCATTCTTTTTTTTTTTTCTTTGTCTCCGGGTAGAGAATACCGTTATCAGGTTATTGAACCAAGCAGCTATACTTGGTAGAGCTCAGTAGTTCCCATCCTAGGTTACACATTAGAATATCCTGGAACAATTTTTAAAATTACCAATTCCTAGGGCCTATTCTCAGTTTAATCAGAATTTTATAGGTGGGGCCCAGCACTGGTTTTTTTTAAATGCCTCCAAGTAGTTCTAGATTTGAGAATCAGAACAGCAAACCACCGTGCAGATAAATGAAGGTGGGCTACAGAAGTAGGAGGAGAGAAGAATTAACATGTGATCTTACTCTATTACGCTTATGTACAAAAATAGAAATGTTAAATGTTTAAACAAGTATACTTGAATTAACAATGTTACTAGCCACATTTAGTGACCTAATTGACTTTCCCCTTGAAATATTCTTACATCGGACTCCTTCATCTTCACCGTCCTTGCCAAATTTAAGGTGTTCATCTTGAATGGGTACAATTTCAGAAGTCTCTAAGGTGACCTTCTTGTTTGTTTTCATTATTTGGTCTGTCTGAAGCCCAAGATGTGAGGATGTTTCTCTGGGGATCAATTCTTTCTTTAGTGGCAGATCTGTTTGTGGATCTGTCAGGAGAGTTCTATGCAATAGATTAGTCACCAATTTTATCTTTTCAATGCTAGAGCTTGGGATCAGGTGCATGAATAAGTACTTGGCAGGTTATATTGGAAAGGTTTGTGATTCCTAGTTTGGCCATAACTGTCTGTACAAAAGTTAGCCTGGTTTTCTCATTATTGACTGATTGATTATTTGTTTAACAAATTTATATTAAACACCTGAAATATTACAAGAATTTTACTGAGCACTGAGTACAGTATATCAGGATAAAATACCTAATCATTGTCTGGGGAGCAGCTCATTGTTACTTTTTTTCCTCTCTTTTTTTCTTCCCAGTTCTTCTTCCTGCCCTTTCTTTCCCTTCTTTGCATAGAAGAACCTGCCTTTAACATTCATGAAGTCTGGGGTAAGAGTACAAGTAGAAAATTACCTATTATGTGTCTAAATATTTAAAAATGATAAGACAAGCTTACAAACTGTTAAAATATTTTTTATTCTCCTACGTTGACAAATATACCCTTGTAATGAGGGAGAAGTGTTCAAATTTAGAATTCTCAGACTCCTCAGAATTTTGAGCTAGAATATGGTGGTTCTGGGAGAATCCATTCCTGGTACCCACACTTGGCTCCCTCCTTTTTTTTTCTCATCTCTGGTTCCTCCAGTTCTTGGAGGGGCTTCACAAAAGTGCATGTTATGGAGCTTGCACGTCCATGTTCTGTCCAACGTCACTCTCCCACTTCCTGCAATCAGCAACCATTGGCCACACTGGAAGCGTGTATATCAGTTTGGTCAGTTGTTGGGAGGACAGGCCCTGGAAGGAGGCCTAGGCAGGCACTGGAAATCACTCAGGAGTATTTGGGAAGGGAATTTTAAGGTCTTCCACTCCCAGAGCATGGTTAGGCAGGGGGCTAGTGGGCAGGCTTTTAGTGGGCATGTCCCTTTGGCCCCAAGGGGAGGGATATAGTTAGAAGAGAGAAGGGCCTGAGTGGAACCCCTCATGAATGTGGCATCCTCTAAAGTTGAGGTCCCTCTTCTCTTGGTCTAATTGTGGTTCTGCTTTTACTTGCCTGCTTATTTTGCTAATTCAACATGTATTAAGCACCTCCATTAACTGCAAGGCATAGTAGGTACTATGTGTGTTGGTGCAAGAAAGGAAGAATGAGGAAAATGTAAAGAAAACTTGTTTTTGCCTCATCTAGTCTCACTTAGTTTCTCTACTGGTATTTATGGACAGGCTGCATATCTCTTAGATTATGCTTCTTTGAAGGTGTCTACGTCCAATCTTTGTCATGAATACAATAAAGGACATTTCTTGTCTAGAATTTTCATGGTGCTTAAGAACACTACTGATTAGAGCCTGCTATGTCAGGCTGTGAGCAGAACAGACTGAGTGAAATTTAAACATGCACATATTACATGTAAATGGGATTTAGGCTTTATACTTGAGATATAATTCCTAATTTGAGAAATCTTTTGCATCCATTTTAGATTATGCTTTAATAAACACAGATAAAATTATCTGTGTCAGAATCTAATTTTATTTTACTCTTTCCTGATGATGAGTTAAGGGAGTTCAGAGGTAGTTACAACAGTTGACTTCTGAGCCTAATGATAAATATGCAAATGCATGCTAAAATAGAAATCCAATTTGAACTAATTCAAGTGAAAGCACATAGAGAAGATTAGCTTAAATGGGTACTTTCTATTTGTCTTTTTTCTATATGGAGAGTGGAGAATCAAAGACAAAGTTTGTAACTGAAATAACGTTGAACACATCCAGGTACTTTCCAAACACCTTGTACTTTTGTGAGGCATTTGGGGCAGCTATTAGGTTATGTTGTGTTTGTCTGGGAGGAAGCATATCTGGTAGTAAATCCCTCTAGATAATCCTAAAATAGGGAATAGATAAGCCAAATAGGTAAAGATAATCGAGGAAAAATACTAGTAAGTATTCCATGAAGAAGGATACTTTAAGAATAAGCAAAGGCAGTTGGCAATAAAATCCTTGAAAAATGTGCTATGGGCTTTTGAGAGAAGAAAAGTATGAAAGGAAGCAGCATTTCCAAAACCAAATCTGAGTGAAAATTGGATAGGAGATCTCTGGGACTGTGCCTTGATTGCTTAACCTGAATAATTGTACAGAGGGAAAACTTTCTGGGTATTTGTTGTTGAATAATTTAGTTTACCCTGCTGATTGAAAAATGTCTAACCCAACACCAAATTGGCTTTAAATTGTTTCCGTATTAAGACCAATGAGAACAATTTTTAAGTTTATTGTGGTTTCCTTTAAATACATTTCAGCTTTTTCTATAAAAATGGCTCATTTGGCAATTGAATAAGGAAATTTGATTAAAATGACTAACGTTTAAATAATCAAAATATTAAAAAAAAACTTCATGAGATTCATAAAAAGCCTACTTGTATGGTCTCATCCTTGGAAATCATTAGCTAATGTTCTAACGATCAAATAACAAATACATAAGTGGATTAAAGAAACATAAATGCAAACTCATTGAAATTTAATTTACTTTAGATAAAATCACATATATATTTGAATATTGAATTTTAATGATGTAAATATTTTAGAGAGAAAGCAGGAGTTTGAGAGTAAACATAATAAATTAATTACAAGTTTATAAGAAGTTATCCCTAGGTATCCCTTATTCTTTACTATTGGCTTTTGGTGGAGCATACATAAAAAATAACATTGTAAATCTCTCTCTTTCTTTTTGTCTTCTTTAGACTTTTTTTTTTCTCTGAGTGGGTAAAACCACTTTAGAATGTGTACTTCTACCTGGATGAATCCTCTTCTCTTGGGGTTGTGGATGGCAGTGTTTTGAAGTGTAGCCATGGATGGTTTGAGGAGCATAAATTTGTGAAGAAGGAAAACAGTCCATGTTCCTTTCTATTCCCTACCTCAAAGAGCCAAATTTCCTGTTTATATTTTAATTTATAATTTATATATACTTATTTCTAACTACAATTTAAGATTCCAAGGGCACCTTTACCTTAAGACCATAAACACAGAAATAGAAAATCAATGTGTGGAGGAGGGGAAAAGTCTACTAAAAACTTGGGTTAATATCAGTGCAGTGTTTATGCTGAAGCATGAAATCTAGCCATTCTTTTCCAACTCTGTGAATTTGGATGTAGGACTGGATCTACATTGGATCGAGAAAATGAACAGTTTAGTCAAAGCTTTTGAAAGGTTCCAAGTAAATAGAAATAAAGTTTTTTTAAAAGGGCAAATAAATTCATATGTGTTTATGTGATTTGTATTACCTGCACTCACATAAGATTGTGTTGTACTTGGAGGACAATTTATATATTTATTAAAGGAAGGGACTTGGCTTGGTAGTGAGAAAGTTATCTTCCCAATGAACTTTCCGGTGGTAAGACCCAATTAAAATTCAATTGATTTAGGAAATTGTTTGATGTTTAATGAAATCAGCAAGAAGCTAGCGATGATAATGCAATACTTCTGAAGTTCACCTAGTGAAGTGTTAGAATAGCTAAGGAAAGTAAATATCATTTCCTTGCCCTCCAAGTCAGATCTCGATATCATGCAATGGGTCTAGGGGCAGGGCCCACATTAACTTACTTTATATACAGAGTTTCATATTTATCATTAAAATTCACTTAAAATTTATATTCTATCTCATAATATATCTGCAATTCTCTTGATGTTAATAGTATGTTTTAATATGACATCTAGTAATATTTTAGAAATGTACTGTGTTTATCCTGGGGTTCCTTATTTCTCTAGAATCACCTTCTATTCTCCTGAGGATACTCATACCATGATTGGAGAATCATTGTCCTGGAGGATAGTTCCATCGCACTGTGATGATTTTGTAAAATGCCCTTTTTAACCCCAGGGATGGTTCTATCCTGGGAAATAATTTTCTAGAAGTACTTGGTGGTGCTGGCGACACAAAGAGCCATTTATCTCCAGGATCATCTTTTTCAACACTTGTCACTACAGTTCTTCGAATTACATAATTTTTTTTTTTCTTTTCTTGCTTTAGCCTGAAAACTCAACTACAAGTTTATGACAGCTTCAGGGAGAGAAAACTGCAGAAATTGACCTCGCTTTACTGTTTTAATCATTTTTCCCCCTTCGACAGCAATAACGAAAAATTATTTTTTCTTCTATTGCTATGGTACACTCCCAGGGAATCAAAGAAGCACAGGCATGATTTCTGCTCTTAACCTACATAATACAGTAGAGAAGATAGATAATACACATGGAAAGATACATAATTATAACAGGTAGCAAAACACAAATGATATATTTTAAAATTAATTCTTTAAGTCAACAAATGCATACTATGTGCCTACTCTTGATCAGGCATTGGGCAAAGCCATGGGGGAGATCCAAAGGAGAATAAAATGTTCTTACACATGAACATAATCTAATGTGACATAATTAATATGGCAATTGATGTATGTGGAACCTGCTATGGAAGCACAAGAGAGAGATCTTTGGGAGATTTTGCGAAAGCAAGAAAGGGTTCTCCATTTTACTGAGTGCATCTGTTCTATTTTTGGCATCACTTCTTTTATTTTCTAACTAACTCCACAGTCTGTTACAGGAATCATTCTCTCTCCAGTTTCTTGGAATTTTGTCCTCTCTTTGGATGAATTCACCTTTTCATCTTCTCAGCTCTTAGGATTGGATTATGAAATGGGAATGATGTCAATGCAATTAGATGAACTTAAAATTTTGTTCTCCAATCTCCAATGCTGCCAGAAATTCTTTACACATCCCACATAAGTTTCCTCTTCTATTCTCAAGAGCAGCTAATATGAATTTTTATTATCATCCTCAATCCAGTCTCAGTTCTTCTGTCAGCAGGCAACTTTCTTTGCTTCACAAAAAAGATTTAGAAATCATTAGTATGCAACACCAGTGTTTAAAGAAACATAAAGGTATGAGAAACATATTTTGCCTTGGATAGGGCAAGAGATTCAATGTGACTGAATGGGGTGGAGGTGGAAAGAGAAAGGGATCAGAGATGATGAAGGCACATAAGGGAAGAAACACAGAGAGGGGGCCGCTGAAAGAAATGTTACAGGAGTTCAAAGGAAGGTGAGATCACGGAGGGTCAGGACAGAAAGAAAAATCATCTCAGAATTGTAGCATTTTGGAAGTTATATGAGGATCTATATTTTGTTTGAAAAGACAGATCTTAGACAAGCAGAGAGATATGGGAAAGAATTCTCGACACGGGAAATGAAATGAATTATGGCTCTTATGGCTTGGATGCCAGAATATACTGGAATTCTTCCTTTTCTAGTAAACGCTGTGTCCCTCTTTAACCTCTGTACATGTTTAAGCATTTTTTTTTCTGGTTCATTTCCCATAATGAATTGTGTGAAGAAAAGTCGTTACCAAAAATTTGCCTAAATCATTAAAAAAAAAAAAACCCTGAAGAGAATATTTTGCTTTTAATAGAAATTTTGTTTGATTAAAAGTAACTTAGGAAAAATGGGAAGAATGACCATTTTTGTTCATAAATGTAGACTAGCTAGTACATTTTGGGCTGCATGGTATTTTGTTTATTAGCTCCCTGTCAGCCTCTTTTCTTGCCAGCTGAAGTATAGTAGTATGATTTTGTTCCAAATTTTACACTTTGCCAAAGGTTTGTTTCTCAGCTGCATTTTGGGAACAGCTGTCAGCTCCAAGCAATCTGATTGCTTTTCATGAATGATAAATCACTTCCCTGTACACTGATTTGTTTAGGTACAATAGGAAGAGACGTCATTCTGCCTGGCATGTTAGCAGAGGGATTGGTAAGATGAGGATGGTGGGGGAGAAGTGTGAAAGTTCTAGTAGGCGTTTCCTTAGTACTTAATGTTCAATTAATGTTAATTTCATTTCAATTGAATAATGGAAAGAAATTCTCTTTATTTGCAGTTCTGAAGAAGCAAGAAAAAGCAACAGTTTTTTTTTCTGTAGGAGCCATAATAAAGTTACTACTGGGTTATCTGTTTGAAAATAAAAAGAAAATATTCTTTGGGATCACACATTCTTTTGTTTAAAAAATTGTCTATACAAGTTGTAAGGGTTAAAGGGGTGTTAGAAGTTACAAAGAGAAAGCTTCAGTTTCTTTAAAGTATCCAATTAGTGAGACTCAGCAGTCCATGAAAATATTTATCAAATTCCCAGCTCAGCTAAGACCTTATCTGCTCCAGCTTTCCTTGCACAAAATCACAGAAATCTACATTTGCTGCTTCACATTCCAGGGGAACAGGGGGAAACCTGGAGAGGGTAGAGGAATCTCATCTTTCATGTATTATGTTTATGGCTTCAATTTTAGTTTTGGAATAAAAGTTTCGAGGTGAGAGGCAAGGGAATTCAAAATTTTCTTTTGCCTTGAAGTTTGTTTATGACGGTGTTGTCCCTGTGTTCACTTCTGGTAGGCTTGTGTCCACATCTTTCTGTGAGAGACTCGGGCAATCTATCTGCCTAGCTCCTCTTGAATATAAAAAAGGTAATCTTCAAATCACAGATTTTTACTAAGAACAGTAAATGGCCTGCAATGGCATAACAGTGTTTTTTGGACCCTCAATTTGTAAAAGTATGTACTTTCACTGTAAGCATTGGACCCCATGCCCTCATTCTGTGAGCCCCCAGCCTCTGTAGAGGCTGCTTGGGAGCTGGTGGCTCCAGCCAAGCTGACTCGGTACAATCAGACAAAGCTGAAAACCAATTGGCATCATTCCTCAGCTGGATGTCAGCAGGCCAGGCACTTACTGCAGGGATGCTCTTTTATTTTAATAAGTAATTTATTTAATGAGCCGACAATGGCAAAATGTCAAATATAGAGACTTCAAAGATGAACAGCACGATTACAAGGAGCAGGAAGTCTACGGGATTTGCGATATTCAGCATCCTCAGAAATGATGTTCCTTTAGCTGATTTCAAAATCACTTGGCACCTGATTTAAAAAAGGATCTCTGCCATTAGTCTTGAGAGAAGTAATGTCACCCATATTGCATTTTAGAGTTAGTAAAATGAAAATGGCAGGTTCTGGATTTAGACAGTGTAAGGTAATATGCATGACAGATCATCATATTTTGTGAGAAAGAGAGGTAGGGGCCCATATAACTGGCCCAATGGAACATATCTCCACTTGCCTTGTCACCCACATGGCAGCATCTGATGCTTGCCTTCAGGGTGGGCAAGGAAGAGGAAAGAGCCCTCCACTGTGGTTCTGTTATCAATTAGAGTTGTGTACTTGGATGACTTACTTCAGACTCTGATATAGTTCTTCTCTCACATTAAATGGATGGGTCTGCATTTGAAGAAGTTCAAGTTCCTTTCCAGATTCTGAGATATGATTCCCCTGAAATTAATAGCCCTTCAGTGTACAAATGTGTTCATTAATTCCCTAATTATGGTTGGTCGTGAGTTCAAATCCTATAAAAGTGATAAGCCTCAATTAACTTGAAGGTAGAATATAAAAGTTTATATAATTCTATGGACCCAACACTAATTTAACAATTACCCATTGAGTACTTACCTGCCAGCTACTATTTTAGGTATTGGATGTATGGCAATGAACAAAACATCTTTGCTATCGGAAAGCTAACTTTCCATTAGCTTACTGACAAAGTTAGCATCAGGTAGCTCTAATTCACACTTTGAATGAGTATTCCTACTAGAAGCCTGTATCAAAATTCTACTTTTTTTTTTTTTTTTTTCCAACTAAAAAAATGTTGCATCGTGAATTGTGCTGTGTCTGATGTGTTTATCTGGCAAATTCTTCAGTCATTTAAATTAGTTTCTTCTTCCTATGTTAGAATTTAATTAAAACTCATATTGCTTAATTCTTCTCTTCTGACTCTGGAGGGCTCTGCAGTATGCTCATAATTCTTTCTAGGCCCAAATGCAGGGACGAAAACCTGTTTCTACTTGCAGTCTGAGGTTCTGTGCTTGAGCCTGTTCTGTACTGCTCCTCTCCTGGCAACGGTGCATAACTGCGAGAAACTGATTTGCACATGGTGCTGGCTGGCTTTGCTTCTGAAAGGAATAATGTGCATGGCTAGTCTCTGATTGATGTGTGGGAACTGCCATTTGGGGGTGTATAACACTCTTTATTTTCCACCTACTTAGAATTCTAAGGCTCAATGGCCAACATCTGTCGTTCTTTACGTTGAAATTTTTCAATTACCTTTTTTTATGATTATAACAGTAATGTTTATTATTAAAATTTAGAAAATATAAAATGTATAATAAAGAAAAATAAAATAAGCCATAATCCCATGACTCTGAGTTAACCATTATTAGCCTTCTCTTTGCATATATTTTATAATATATATAGTTTTGTATTATGTTTTTTTTGTCCTTAGCAGTATGTTGTGAGAATATCCCTGATAATATTAAAAATCTTTGAAGATCTAATTTTAATGGTTATATGATATTTAATTTTATAGCTTTATTGTAATTTGTTTAACCAATACCTTATTGTTGGATGTAGTTCCTAATTTATTATTCTTTTAAAATATCGTGGGTAATAGCCTTGTTAATGTATTCCAGATACCTCCCTAAGTAATTTTTTAAGAAAAATTTCAAGAAATAAAATTATTGGATCACATGACATACATGTTCTAAGGTTTCTGAAACATATTACTTAATTATTGTCTAGAATGGTTCAGAAAATATATTCTTGTTGAATCATGCATTCACTTTTTAGAAAAATCTATATCAATTTGTTAGGCAAAAAAGTATTTCACTATTGTATTATTTTCCAGTTGTTAGAACCCTAGTGAGAGTGAATATGTGGGTCACATGTTTATTGGTCATTTGTTTTCGTTATTTCTCTCTATTATCTCTGCTACATTATCTATTTTTCTGTTGTGTGGAACACTGAATAATGGCCTCCCAATGAAGTCTATAATCTCATCTTTAAAACATGTGAATTTGTCATTTTACCTGGCAGAAGAGATTTTGCAGATGTGATTAAATTAAGGACTTTGATAGAAGAGATTATTTTGGATTATCCAAGTGGGGTCATTGCAAGAGGGAGGCAAAATGGTTGGAGTCAGAGAAGATGTGATGATGGAAGCAGAGGGCAGAGAAGAGAGGACCTGAAGATATTACATTGAAGGCTTTGAGGACAGATGTAGATGGCCTCTAGAAGCTACATAAGGCAGGGAAAGGGATTCTTTTCTAGAGAGGTCCAGCCCTGTGGACATCTTGGCTTCAGCCCAGTGAGACAGACTTTGGACTTCTAATCTCTAGAAATGTAAGAAAATAAATTTGGGATGTTTTAAGACACTAAATTTGTAGCAATCTGTTATAGCAGTTGAATACAAATACAGTATATTTTTATTATTCTCATTGATATGTAAATACTATTATACAATCAAGTTATTAACTTGTCATAAATGTTACAAATATTTTTTTCCCAGTTTTGCAGTTTGCTTTTAAATATTTTTATGGTGTTTTCTGATATAGAGTTTTGTTCTTAACTTTTAAAATATTGATGTTACATTAGATAAGTTTTATTTCAATAGTATACAAATTTTAAAAAATTATGCAGTTAAATCTATGTATCTTTTCCTTGGTGATATATTCTATTGCTTTTAAATCAGTTTTATATTCACCAATGTTACTTGCAGCATTTTTATGGTATGTGATTTTTCATTTATTATTCTTTATTAAGTTTTTGTATATTTTTAGTCCTATTTCAGGGCTATCTAATCTGTCCCATTAATCTGTCAAGTCCTGTGCTATTACTACACCATCTAAATTATTGTAGTTTCATAAAAGTTTTTATATCTGGTAAGCCAAGTCCTCATCCATTACTCTTTTCATTAATGTTTTTTACAGCTGGCCTCAACATTTTATTTTTCCAGATGAATCTTAGAATCATTTAGACAAGTTAAAAAATTCATGGGTGTTTGAATTTGGAAAGATGGCATCTTTTTAATATCAGCTCTTCTCATAGAAGGAGATGGTGTTTTTCCATATACAAGATTGAAAAATATATTTATTTAAAGTTTTATAGATTTATTGATGTAATCTCAGATGTTATTTGATAAGTTTAGTTTTAGGTATTTTGTATGTTTTGTTACTATTAGAATTAGAATGTTTTCCATGGTATTTACAAACTAATTTTAGCTGATGTATTCGAAAGCTCTCTATTTTTATATACATATCTTCTATTTTACTGAACTTTTACTAAGTTTTTCAGTTAATTCTCTTTGGCTTTTTAAGATATATAATTATAGCCATGAAAATGCTGGTGATTTTATCTCCTACCTACACCTTAAAAGTTTACCTTTTTTGATTTAAAAAGTTCAAAGTATTGACCAGAACTTCTAAAACCATGTTGAATCTTAACAGTAACATGACGTGTCCTCATCTTATTCATACTGTAAAAATCATTTCTTGAGAAATTCACATTCAGTGTGGCTCTGGCTTTAAGTTTAAGAATGGTCTTATTATTTATGTTAAGGAAATATTCTCTTTCTAGTTTAAAGCATGGATTGAAAATATTTCAATCTTCATTTTCTAAATGGATCTATTGAACTACTATTTAAATGAATTGCTTTTTGAATAATAAACCTAATCTGTGTTTCTAAGATATACTCTTTTGCTTATTGAGCATTCTTTACAATGTACAATAGAATTTATTTGGCTAGATTGTTCGTTTATTAGGATTGTTGGATCTATATTTACAAAGACAAGGTTGTAGTTTTAATATTTTCCTCTCTCTATCAGATGTTGGGATGGGGGGCAACATTTAGCTTCCTAAAACATTTTTGGTGCTCTACAGTTATTTTCTATTTCTTGAAGCATATATTGAACGAGGATTTGAAAGACATTACCCATAAAGCTAGTTGCTTTGTATCATTTTGAAGGTCATTTGTTTTTTGAAGTGATTCAATTTCTTTTATGATTTCTTCTAATTAGTTTTCTTCTACTTACGTTATTTTTGGTAATTTATATTATCTTCACAAAATTGTTCTTTGTGAGATCTCAATAAATTAAGTTTCCAAAGAATGGTTTGTGGGACTATATTTTCATTTCTCCCAAGATGGTACATAACTACTACCATTCTAGATGCACAGAAAAGAAGTTAATTTGTTTCATGCAACAGATGCTTTAGGGCTTAATTCTCTCTTGGAACTGGTTGAAAAGGTTTGGAATAGATTTATACATAATACTTAAAAATAATTGTAAAAACTTCCTTCTCTGTTTTTATATTCTCTCTCTCCTTATGGTCATTTACAAATGGATTAATTTCTTTTTTCAAATTAGTTATTATTTTTCCCCAAAGAACCAGTTCTTGGATTTCACTTACAATTTGGTTATATTTACATTTATTTTTATTATTTCTTTTCTTCAGATTTTAGTAGGTTTCTTTTTTTGACCTCTTTCTAATGGTTTGATTTGAATAGCTAACTCATTTCAAAGAGAATAACAATAGGAACATTCTCAGCAGAGTTGAATAGTTAAGGTAAAGCATGGTGAGGGGCGTGTGATAGTAGAGCTGTTACAGATAGGATCAGGGAGGGCCACGAATGCAAAAACAGAGACTTTATTTTCAATGTCATTCATTGGATGTCAATGGTTGTAGATCTAGAAAAGTTATTTGCTCTGTGTATAATTTTACCCTAGGGGCTGACCAGAGCCTACTTTCTTGTAAAGACAACCATTCCTTAGTTATAAGATATTGATGGAGTGTCTGCCATGAGTGCTAAATATGGAGCACTCTCCTAGTGGCAAAGAAGAACATGCAAGAAGAGCTGATATTTTTGAGCATTTTGTTGCAAAAACAAACTAAGCTTGTAGCAGCCGTTCAAAGAAGAAAGATCATAGTCAGGATCTGGAATAAATAGACAAGACTTTCTGAAAAGGTACAATCTGAGTTGAGTCTAAAAGGAGAAAATGAAGGATTTGGCAATGTATCTGACTGGTTTGGAGAACTGTATGGAGAGAGCCTAATGGAGATGAGATTGTAGATTGTGGAGTAAGAGAATGGACTGATAACAGCCAGAGCATATCAGGTTTATGGAGAATGTTCATAAGCCAGCACCACTGGTGCCTCAGTGGTAGGAAGTCATTGAAGGTTCTGATAGGAATGATCTAATGAAAATATCCTTTCACATGATTAGCTTGGCAATAGTATTCATGCTGCATTGGAGGGGAAAAACCTGACTGGCAATCAGGGAGGAAGCTGCAGTAGTTCATGTATACAATGTTAAAGATGTGAACTTAGTGACGACTGGACTACGAATGAAAGGAATACTAAGTGCTAGAGGTGCAAAGCTCTTTGAAAGGAAATAGAAAATCAGAGAAAGATAGGGAAAAATTAAATACATCTCTCAGTTTTGATTCTTAAGCATTTGAAACCAGATGGTTGTAAAGGGGTCCTATTTGAGAAGAAATATAATGCACAGAATTTTGGACTTCTTGAATTTAAGGTTATGGACATCCATTTGGAGAGTGCTTGTAGTTGGTAGGAAACACGAAACTAGTGTGCAGAGGAATGGAAGATATAAAGTAACATGTGGGATTAGTTGGGCAGCAAAAGGAGAAACATGTGCTGCTTGAAAGAAGGGAAACAGGGGCAAGTGAACAATAGCATTAATGATAATAACAATAATAATAATAATAATAATAATTCGAACAATAGCATTAATGATAACAATAATAATAATAATAATGATGATGATGATGATGCTAGGAAAGTTTTTATATAGTATAAATATCAAATTTTGCTTGCAGGTATGCAGGGAAAGGCAGCAAGTAGTTCTGCAGAGAAAGACACTTAAGAACAGGAGCAAATTTTAGTCTTTCTCTGAAATATATTAGCTATACTGACCCGAATATATCAATTAAATTGAATAAAATATAGTTTTAGAAGTTCTTAGTAGAAGTTAAGATAAATAAAACTAGATGTGGTCTAGCCTCAGAAAGGTATGTTCTGAGTGATAAATAATAAAGTGCTATTCGATATTAACATATAATATCTAAGAGCACAGGAATTGACAATTGATGACAAATATGAACTAAGTTCATGCTAAGAAGTTGTAGGATAGTTAAAATCAGGGTTAATCTGTTCTAAAGAATAACTAAATGGTTTTATCAATATTTCTGACTTGGCCCTTCAATAAATGGAATCTGTGTGTCTTTGAAGTTTATAAATCAAAGTGACTTTGATATAAGCTTCTTTGGAATAATTGCAAAAATACTGAAGTTTTCTTTAAATTTTTTTCTTTTCTCTTGAGCTGTTACTTGGAATTTGCATACTTCTCAGAATAATAAAATTTAATCTAGAGTTCAAGGTAGCTATTTATATTTTATTAAACTCTTAAACTTCAGATAATATTTCTTGGAGTGGTGATTTACATATGGCTGAAAATTTTACAGGAAAAGAATTGATTACATGAGCTTTTTTTTTTTTTTTCCTGAAGAGGGATAGAAAACCACAGGAGAAACAAAGTAGAAAACCATTTTTGCTTCTGATCTGAGAAAAAAAGATAAAAATGTATATGTCAAGGTGTGATTTAAAAGTCTGTGCCCTTGCTTATGCTGAGGAGGAGAGAAGGAAGTGAGGAGCTGGAGGATTGAAGTTAGAAACAAGAAGGGGGTGCTTGGAAATAGGGTCACCCAGCAGGAGACCAGTGCAAAGATCAGAGGGTACAGGAATGCTTAGATAAAAATGGAGAAGGGCTGGTAAGGAAGAAAGAGATGGGACCTAGGGAGCATCTGCAGGAGCCCCCTGAACTGGTCCGATAGTGCTCTTTTGTGCAAAACCTCCTCTGAAGGTGTAAGGCCTTGTCTTTACAGCTACCCCTCTACAGAGTTAAAGGCCCTCCATGCTAAAGCTAGTATCTCTCTATAGTTGCCAACGAACATTTTTTCTTGCAGTAGAAATGTAGTTTCTCTTAAACACAGCATAATATTTTTTTTTCTCTAAATACCTTTCTTATTAGGCATGATTTTGTTCTCCACACTGGAAAAAAATCCTTGAAGAAAAAAATGATTTCACTGGGCTCTACAGATTTAGACAGGCTCTGCTTATGCTGCTGGGGAGTTGATCAGAGTCAGACTGTGGAAAAACCTGGGGCATATGTGCTGCTCCTCTGGTTCTGGGGTATTCTTAGGTGAATCAAGGTTCTGGGGTTCACTGCCCAGTACAGTTCCATGGGGTCATGAATCAGAAAGAAAAGACATTTTATATTATCTATAGAAATCTGCAGAAAACTTTCTTCAATGGATTTATCAAATCCATTATCCTGACTATGAAAAAGAGTTTGGTTTTCTTTAGATGAATAGTATATTTTGAAAAAAATTATAGAACTGGAGAGGAAGGACACTGGAATGATTAGGGGCACGGACTCTGGAGCCAGAATGACTGAATTCCTATCCTACCAGCAACTTGGGTGATTTTGGCTGTGGGTGGAATCTTTCTGTACCTCATTTACTCATTCATTATATAAAGATGATGCACTGTGATAATATCTATTTCATTATGTAATATATGATGATAATGCTAAAATAATAATAATTATTAGATTATGAGGTTGTTGTACTGATTAAATTAGTTGATATATATAAAGGACTTAGAACTGTACCTGGCACATGTTTAGTTAGTATTAGATAATCAATTCAGTGCCAGAGACTGATCCTGTAGTTTATGTTTTCTGTAATATGTGGGCTATGGTTTGAGGTCAAAGTTTTCGTAAAGTGTCTCCCCTCCTCAATATTTCCTTTGTTTTTGTAGGAACCAAATCATACTTTTCCCACTTGAAAATGAGAACAATGTTGTTAACTTGCCTTCTGGGTATTGTGTTCTGTATTTTTGTTCTAGTGCCAAGATAAAATGAAGATCTTTGACTAACTACTTCAATATAGCTTAATTGAATCGATTTAGTTCAGCTATTGACTGGCTCCATTCACTGAGGCAGCTCTGCTCTGCAAGACTTTTTTTTTTCCTAAAATAATATTTCAATGAGTTTGTTGCTAATTAAAAAAAAAAAAAAAAAAGAATTCCGTATTGGAACTGGAACACAAAACTTGTTGGCTTACATGGCACTCAAAATTACAAAAAAAGTGACGGAAGTCAGTGATAGAAAAATATGAAGAGAATTGTTTCTACTCTTTGTCTTCTAAGAAATTACTAAGGAGTGCCATTTGTTTGAAAAAGATCTTAAAGTTTGAGTTTCTTTTTAAATTTCTGATGAGGTTATGTTTCTAGGGGTATAGATAAATTTATGCATTATTCACTCACACAATCTATTTATTATAAAACTTGTATTGTAAGGCAACCCACTATACTAAGTGCTAGAGGTGCAAAGATAAATGAGACATGGTTCTAGTCCTTAAGGAGCTAACCATTTTATGGTGGGGATAAAGTGATATGTGAATAACTATAATATATGACATAATTTCCTAAGTGGCATATCAAAAAGATAAGGGAAGTGCTATAAAGATTTAAGGAAGTGAAGTAGCAATGTTAGTTTGAAGGGTTAGCAAAATTGTCATAAATTAAATAGTATTTAAATTATATATTTGAAGGATGGGTAAAATTTAGAGAATAAGAGAAATTGGCAATAGGAAATTTTGGCTAAGAGTGTAGCATGAGTAAATGTGGAGAGATAGGAGAGGATGGAGGACATTTTAGGGAGAAAACATATTTAGTTTGGTGTAGGGTGCAGATTTTACACAATGAGCATCTATTATGTTCTTGAGGCTGCTCTAGGCACTGGAGAGAAAGAGCTGAACAAGCTAACTGAGTGTCCAAGTTCTACGACACATGTATATTAGAGGCAGAGACAGATAATATAGAAGTAAAATATAAGAAAATCTAACAGTGAGAGATTCTATCAAATAAAAATAAAAATAATGGAATAACAAGCGACGGAAATGAGAGAAGTTACTTTAGAGTGGGTGAGACAAGGAAGACATCTCCAAAGAGGTGAAATTTGTTGTGAGATTAGAAAAATGGGATTTAGCCTTTTTAGGCCTGGAGAGAGGAAACTGCAAGGGTATTGATAAAAATGGAAAAAAAAAAAAAAAAGGCTTATTTGAAAAAGAGAAGGGCTAGTGTGGCTGGAGAGTCATGACCAGTGGTGAGAATGATACCAATTGAGATCAGAGAGACAGATAGAGGAAGGATTTCGAGATTGGAAAGATTAGGGCAACTATTTTGGGTTTTATTTCAAATGCAATGGGACACCATTGGAGGGTTTTATGCAAAGGAGTGATGTCTGAATTACATTTTAGAAAGAGCATTAAGGCTTCTGTGTGGACAATGGACTGTGGAGTATGGAGGAACAAGATAAAATTACTGAGATCTTTTGAAGTTTGTTGTAGCAAACAGGCAACAGATGACACTGCCTTAGACTAGGGTGATGGAAATGGGAGCTAATTCTGGAAAGATAGGGAGCCATAGAGTGAAGCACTTTGCATTATCCTACTCTGAGGATTTGAAATTAGTGGAGGCAGAAAAGAGAGTAAAAGTGTTTATGGATTTAGATAATTCCAGTGTTTATACTTTGAATTACTTTTTCCTGTGGAAGATGAATTTTTTAAATACACATCAGTGACTGACTAGTACATTACATAATAATTACTTCTGTGGTACTCTAGTGATTTGGCAAAATAAGAGTACCTTGAAAAAGTAGTCTACTTAATAATTGTCATAGAATCAGATTTCAGATTTCCTTTCCCCTTGGGAAAGTCTTCAGGAAGACAGAGTAGAGACTT
>NW_006442484.1:57131802-57178512 GCF_000325575.1 Pteropus alecto
ACTTAGATGTTTATAGGACTGGGCAGGAAATGTGAATGACATAAGTAGTGAGCTATGAGGAAGGGAGAAACTAAAAAGCTTATCTACTTCTAAAAGTGAGCAGTCATTCCTCAAGTGTGGCTATGTGGATATTATAATTTTTTAAAAGAAGAATCTGAAAAGTCCCTGATTTTTAAAAGATGACAACTAATTATAAGAAATTAATACATTGTATAGACCAAAGCAAAATCTGTTTGTAGGCTTGTTTCAGGCTGGAGGCCAACACTTTACAACCTCTGAAATAAAGTTTTCTCTAGTAACCCAAAAGAAAACTCTACTTTGGCTAATCCATGGTAAAGCCAGAAACAAAGCTCAGTGCCTTGAAAACTGAGACTCACTGGGGAGGGAACAGAGGCAGAAAAGCCTGTGAGAGTTGTGGGAGAGGCCGAGCAGGAAGAGGAAGCAGAAAAATGAAAGAAGGATGTCCAATGAGGTGGATGGTTTGGTCTGATGACGATGACACAATGGGAAAAGCAAAGAAACATTCTGCATACCATCATCTGGACTCCATGAATGTCTGTGGTCATCTGACAGGAGGATTGTTTTCTTTCTGGTAATAGATTGTACCTGCATGTCTTTCTAGACACTACAGGTCAATCTAAGGGATTATATAATCTTGAAGTGATATAGGCCTTTAAAATCTGTGGCTTCATTTTGAGGAATTATAGATGCAAGCTTATTTCCAACTCTTTTTATTATTAATTTCCCAATTAAAATCTCTTCTTCAGTTAGACCCAGCTTCCCACTGGTCTTCTTGGCTACAGTGCTGGATTACTCTGATTCATAGTGATCTTCCCATCAGCTGAGTATACAGCCCTGATTATGATAATATTTAAAAATCAATCAGTAAGGTACTCTTTCGTGGCTTCTTTGCATTGTTATAATATTTGATGACAATGAATATGTTTTTTTCTATATATTTATCTTATCTTCCCAAATATTGAGTAAGCTTGAAGGCGAATGATCTTAGCTTATCCTTCATCTATCCACCAGAGAATTTAACATGGTGGCTTTAAATGCTGTAGGTACTGCCCCACCCAAATGTTTCCTATCTACAAGGTAACAAAATACTGAGTTGAAGAGCAGAAAATCAAAGTTAGCCAACCACATTGTCTATGTGAAATAAGAAAAACCTCTTTGATTGATTCCCCCCAACACACTAGATTGAAAATTGATTTTTTAAAAACTTAATTAATGGCATTTTGTCATTGTACAGGCATAATTTCTGTGTTATGGAGCCTAAGAACAACCTCTACCCAAAGCAGGAGATGGTAACAGTTCATAAACCTGGAATTTACTCAAGCCGTTTAGCAAGCATTTAATGAGATTTTTTGGGGTGGAGGGAGAAGGGTGCACCCATCTTTAAAATTGTGGCTGTATTGTGGCTCAGTGTCTGTCATGGTTGCACTAAGCCATTTGGATCAACGATCATCAGAGAAAAGCATAGCCAAGGAAATCTGTACTTGCAGAATACACTAGAGAAAAAAAAAATTGTCTTTCAAAAATCTATATTGCTAGTTAAAAGAGAATTGTCTTGCAATCTGGCTAGAGAAGCTATAAAAAACTTCAGTTGATACTTGAAAGTGAATTTTAATATGACATGGAAAACAATGACATAGAATTTCAACAAAAAGAAGCAATACGTCAAATACCACTTTGTCAAGGTCTTATTCTAAAGCACTAACTTCATATTATCAAATATTTTGTGGAGATTATTTATGCATAAGGTCTAGGCACCTTGGGAGACATGAAGGGGGGGAAAAAAAGATGAAATCCCTGCCTTTAAGTTCTTTAAATTTAGAGGAGAAGAAGTAATATCCTTTGATATGTGTTTAATGACACAAAATACACAGTGAGGAGATGGAAGGGGGTTAATCTAGCTGGGGAACTCTGAGAGAACCTTACAGAATAGTTAGAATTTGATGAGATCTGGATGGATGGGTGCCCATAGGAAAGAGGTAGAGGGAGAAGGCGACCAGATGAAGAGTACCAGTTATGCAAAGATGCAGAGGTAGTAGAGTGCTGTGTACCCTGAAGGTTTGTGGTTGGTCTCAAAAGGCTGGGAGAGAATTTCTGCCAAGGGTGTGTTGGGGGCAAAAAGTGGGGTGTCTGTGAGAGTTAAAAGTAGAATGAAACTAGCCTCTCTCAGGATTTGTGTGTCTTCCTCCCAGGTGAAAGAGAACTTCTGAGGGAACCATATTTTATTATTTTTTTCTTAATACCAATTAATGCTTAGTACTTTTGTTACTCTTTATAATCTTGATATTTACATGAGTGTCTGGAAAATGAGGCTTTATATAAATGATGAATCTAGTTAAATGTGAGACTCCGTTATGTACAGTTAAGGAAGTTTGAGTTTGGTTCTGTGTGCAATAGGACTTTGAAACTTATTGAAAAAAAAAGAAATTATATAATCAGAGCTGTGCTTTCTGAAGATAACACAGACAACGGTATGAGGAAAAAATTAGAGAGAGGAAAAGTCCAAGGCAAGGAGATCTGTCAGCAGTTGTCACAAAAATCTAGGTTAGGGCAGAGCCAAAACCCAGGAGCAGAGGCTGTGGGAGTACACCAGAAAAATGAACTCAATTAGTTTTGGCAACATTTTGATGTAGAGAATGAGGCAAATGAAAGCGAGGACCTGGAGTTACCATTACCTATCAAACTCAGGTTACTTAAAAACATTTTAACAATTTGCCACTTTTGTGTGGTTAAATAGGCTACTCCAGATCTCTTATTTCTCTACTTCTGGTGAAATTCAGCACAAATTGTTAGTCTTTAAAAACAAAAGCAGGATGAGCCAACGGCTTGATATTATCACCAAATTATTGTGGCTGGTGGAAACTTTTGAGGGGCCTTGAAAGCAGTAAACATTTATAGGAAAGACGAAAGGCTCCAAAGAAAGGGTTAGGGGTTAGTGAACATGGTGGCTCCTATCAAATTTGTCAGATAAGGAATAAAAGTGTCAGTTGTGCCTCAGAGATTTTGCTGAATGATTTGGGGATGTCTTCAATATAAGCTCATGCAGCTAGATTCAATTTTTTATTTACAGTATTTGCCTAGCTAAGGATTGTGATGATGAGGAAGAATCTTGTTTCTTTCTCCCTGCTTTTAGGGAATCTTATTTTTTCATTTGAAAAGTTTTATAGGAAATCAATAAAATGTACTTCACAATAGATTGTCTTCCTCTAGTGAGGAAATCTTCATCATCATGCTTACTTATATGAACCGAAAAAAAAAACATTTGTAGCAAATTTATAGTGTAGCTTGTCAAATTGGGAATGGCTTCCAAAACAATAAATGTAAAGAATCCCATGACTTTATCAAGGATTTCACATTTATTTATGAAATGATAAAATTTCAAGAAAGCACCTACTGACAGCCTTTGAAGGTTATGTAGAATTATTCTATACCCACAAGTGAGCTTACTATTCAAAGGAATGATGACAAATGTCAACAGCCAATGCATCAAAACAACAATAACAATTACCTGTGGACTGTCAGAATCCAGTGATATCAGAAAAAAGGAAGTATGCAATTTACTACTTACACGGTGGTTTTAAAATAAAGGTTGGATGAAACCATATGTATGACAAGCATCATGGAGACCTTCGAAAATGAAACATTCTATAGCTGAATAGCAGGTATTTTCTAAAAGATAAAGAACAGTATCTATTCCTGAGTTCTGATGTTTGTAGCATTAAATGCAAAACAAGAAAGAGGCCATCTTTTCTTGAATTGAATATTGAGTAGCTTGTGGAGGAGAAACTGGCATAAAACTGATGAGAATCGATATTCATCAGATAGAAGATGTTTTATGATCAGATAAACAATAAGAATTAATTTGTTCATATGATGTTTTTGAACATTTACTTTGTAAAATATTACAATAATACAAAAAATGAAAAGGACAAACATACTTTCCAAGAGTACTGGTAATAACTGTATTATTACTGATTTAAGATGGGGCTATACTTTGGCAAAATTGGGATAGAATTGGGTGGCTTTCAATGACCTACATTTTCTGCTTTTTTTTTCTTTCTGCTTATTTTTCTTCTTTCAGTTCCTACCTTTTCTTGTTCTGAACCTGCTCCTGTCTGCTTTCTCAGACATTTTCCGTCCTAGAGGAATGTGAGAGGAAAAGCTAATTTGCCCTTTGGTAGTGGTTCTTAACTCTGGCTCATGTGAATACCATGAGGGTGGGCAGGGTAGGGAGAGTGCTCCCAGAGATTCTGACTTCATTTTTCCTGGGTGTGTGGGTATTTATGAAAGTTTGAGAACCAAGTGGTCTTTACATTTCTTCCTCATATATACTTGATCATAATTTTGAAAAATTCTGTTTGACTTTGAACATTTTAAAGTTAACATCTAAAATATTTCAACTTAAGGTTAAGCAGCTTGAAATATTGTAATTTCCTACATAGTACAAATATGATTATTTTCGAATAAAGCAAATAAATTATTACATGAATACAATTAAACTAAAAACTGTGAGATTTGATACCTACCTACCATTTTAAAAAGTAGATGAACAAGCCCTTTTTTAGCAGTTGGAAATTTAAGATGATTCTTTTTCTTCCTTGAATTCCTACTCTCATTCTATTTTTTTTCACACAATTTTAGGTTTATTGATTATTTCATCATATTTCTCTTCAACAAGAACACATTTATCAATTGAAATTTAGCATTAAAAAAAAATTCCATACAGCTTCATGTTGATATAACCCCAACAGCTGAATTACCATTTAAGTGCAATTAACATGGACTTGACGCAAATATATTACAAATTTTCATAACTATTAAACTTAAAAGGTATAATTTTAAATTCATTTCCAATAAAATTATAGGGCTTAAAAATCAGTTAGCTTACTATCCTTTAATGTATAATACCTGCTGATGAAATGAAACAGAGTTCAGCACCAATAACATCTCATTTTTCAACTTTATAGATGAAGATGTCGACAAACCTTGTTTACATAAATAAAAACATTGGCATTGGAAATAATACTGTTATGACAACATTAGTCAATTTTTAATTTTTTTTTCTGAATTGTATGCACAAAATTAATAATTACTCCTTTAAACATTTAAAAATATTAGTGGAAAATTGGATTCAGTTCTTTGTTCAGTTTTGTTGGAAGCAAAAAACTACATGAGTAACCTGCAAAAAGTTTTCTTACGTATTCATTGAACTATCCACTTTCTCAATACCAACACCAAATTGATCTACTATTAGTGATCCCCCTACTGCTACCCCAGGAAATGTAGCATTGTAATATTTGTGAAGTGTGAGAAGTACTTTATTTATTTATTTATTTTAAAGTGAGAAGAAGTCAGAAGTGAGAGAAAGGAGAACCTAGAACTGAGTTAACATCTTGACTGTACTGATCTTGAGCAATGAATTTTTTTTTGTAGGAAAGGAAAGAAATAAAAATTGAAGATTTTGAACAGTCTTTTCCCATCCCCGGTTTATATATATTTAATGTTAGTACTCTCATGAGTGTATTTACATATTAAGTGAAGGTACTTAGGAAAATGTGGTTTACTCAAAGACATTAACTCTTGGAGTTAAATAAATAAGGGTATAAATAAGTAAATGAATAGATGAATAGATGAATAAATAAATAAAGAAATAAAGAAAAGAACTTGTGGATGAGAATGTTTTCCAACCAGAATCTCTCAGATCCTATGTCACAGGCAACTAAAATCTCACCTATTTCTTTCTGACTTTTTTGATTGGTAATGAAAAAACTTTCATGAGTTCAATTGTAATAGACTGACTACATCAAAGATATAAACTACCAGTACTACTTAATAGAAGTATAATACAAACCATGTATGTAATTTTAAATGTTCTAATAGCTGCACAAAAAAATGGGAAAAGAAAAAAGGTGAGATTAATTTTAATTTCATCTAACCCAACATATCGCAATATTAGAATCTCAACATGTTATCTATAAAAATTGTTAATGATGTATTTGCATTTTAATTTTTGCACTGAGTTTTTGAAATCCTGTGTGTATTTCATACTTAACAGCATATCTCAATTAGTACTAGTCACCTTTTATGTACTCAATAGTCACATGTTCCTATTGGTTACCAAATGGGCAGAGTGACTATAGATGGTTGGAAACTAAGTTTTGTGCATTCTCTAATATCATTTTGTAGATGTAAAGCCAGCTCTTCACAAGTAAGAAGGAAAGCAAACCCACTAATTTGCATTTTGCTAATCGACATTCTTTACCCCATCTCACACTCCCTACGAAATCTGGCACTTTACTGAAGTTCTAATTAACTACTGATTTTTTACAGCATGTATCACTTGTTGGCAAATGTGCATGGTATAGTACTTATCACACTCTTAAATTACATTTGATTGGAAGTAGAATAATCAAGTCTACTTTTCATTAGAAAACTGATTTCCTTTAATTTTTTATTAGTTGTATTAGCTTTCTCTAAATCATAAAAATTAATAATTTTAGATGCTTCTCAAGCAATAGTCTGAGTTGAATAGTCTCAGTTTGAGTTGAGATCTATTTCTAGTACCCATTTCCGTGAGGATTGGGGCCCCTTTGCTCCTATTTCTCCTTTTCCTCTTTATTCTCCACTTCCACTCCTTCTCTCTGCCATCTTCTACTCCCTTTCTGCTGTTTAATGAATTAAAGTATGGGAGACATCCTAACCAAATTCGCTGAGGCTATGAAACTAGGAAGACTAGAGAATGTGTGAGATGTCCAAGACTTTCTGATGGGAGGAGAAGATGACTTGTTCCTGGTGGCTTCAGAGAAAATAACTGGTACTATTGAATAAAATTTATAAAAAGACACATTTTGTATCTCTACAAAATTTTGTATCTTTACAAAAATCTCTCAGAGCAATATATACTTCCCACATCACAGTGCTTTCCTATAAACTGTTATTTACTTTCAGTTTTATAAATACTCATATAGCGCCTTTTATGTGCTTGACACTTTTTAAGTACTTTGTGACATTAACTTCTTTAACTTATTTGATCTTCACAGCAAATCTTTAAGGTAGAACTATTACTGCCCCCAATTTATGGAGGAAACAAATAAGGTACAGTAACAGTAAGTAACTTGCCCAAGATTACAGCTAACAAATGATGGAGCAGAATTTGAATCAGATGTTCTGGCTCCTCCATCCTTTTTTTTTTTTTTAACCACCATGCTATGCTGCCTCTCACTTTATTACGAATCTTTGTTTAATGGTAATAGCATAGCCCCAACCCCTTGACCTCTTTCTAGCTGTCATGTATCTTTCATTAACTTTTGCATACTCTCCCCCAGACTGTAAGCACTTCCAAAGGACAGTAACAATGCCTACTTTGTTTCCTGTTGAATTCTAGTAACTTCTAAGACAGTGCTCAACACATAATTGGTATTCAATACATGTTTGTTCAACAAATGGACATGTATGTTCATTACGAAATTTAATGAAGGTAATATTTCTAAAAGGAATAAAATAATGACAACATCTCTTAAGCACAATCCAAACGTGATTCAGTTACACCACAGGGAAAGGGAAATTTTACTGACAAGTAGTATTTTGAAAATTTCAAATGTCTAAAAAAGATTAAAGCTAAAGGGGATTTCAAAGTTGGTATTGGGGAGTTCAATTTGAAGCAAAGCAGGTGCTATTAAAACCTCAGCACTCCAGGCCACAGGAAAAGGTAGACAGTTATGAAAGCTTGCAGGCTGGAAGGAAATTCTAATTCCTTGGAATGCCCTGAAGAAGGAGGCAGGGCTGTGGACTGACTACTTTACTGTAAGAGCTGATAACCCTGAAAAGATATAAAAAAACATATAGAAGAAGGCACAAGCCAGATTAGAGTCCAAGTTAGAGCTGTGTTATCACAGTCCTCAAGAAATCATCAGCAGGGCCCAAAATAAGGCAGGCTGCAGGCAATTACAGATTGTCATTAAAGTTAAAAATATGACCCACAGCACTGTTGCTGTATTGCTTTGGGGTACCAAAGCTCCATGCTGTCAGTTGTGACACAAAGCATAAGAAAGGACAGTCAAAATTCTATTCTATTTCTGCATTTCGTTACAAAAATAAAAATCTGTACTTTTTTATACAATTAAAATGAGTAAACCCAGACTGATTTTCAAGACATAAAGAAAGAGAAGGCAGAGAAACAACACTAGATATACTTGAAGAAGAACATTTAAATGGTATTTCATAATTGTTTGGGCTTACATAGTAATATAACCAGTAACAAGAATGACTCTGTCCAACTGGTCTTCTTCAATAGTTTTCAAAGTCAAGAATTGCAGACCATAAACAATGTAGGTATTGTGTCTGATGAATTAAACAATGAAGATAATGACCAAGCAAATAACATTTCAAGTAGCTGTTTAATGTCCTGAAAAAATTCACACCAATGACAAGACTTAGATGAAAAAAGGTTCAATTCCAAATGAGGGTATAAGGATTAAGTGAATGTAAAGATGAACATTCCAATATGGGTACATTCTTTATATAACTAAATCCCTTACTCCACAGTGCAGTAGAGTGTAATTTAACTTAAGAGGGGGTAAATGTGCAAAATAGAAATGATTTGGACTTATAATATCAAGGGTAAAGCAATTTGTAATTTGATTTTTAATCTGTAGACCATAGGTAGTATCAAGTATCAAACAATCCAAAGGATAGGTCACTAATTGAAATAAATCATGGAAACATTAATGAAATTGAGTAGAAATGATGAAGCAGCTGGATTTGTCAGCATTTTAGCAGATGGAATAGCTCTGATTGATGAAATGACAAGGCTCTGAAACAAAACTGAAAAGTAAATGTACAGCCAGATAATCCTGGCATCAAAAATGTACAATTGCATAAAATTTGAGGAATAAGCCAGGAAGTGATCTTGAGAAATGCTCCCGAATGGTGTTAGACAATACAATTGTTTGTCACTTGACTCAAACCTACCACTTCTGATAACTGCCACAAGTCTGACAGTCATTATAATCAGTTACTTGATGCCATTGCTTGGGTTTAGATGACAATATCACAGATAGCAGGACGCTTTTTAAGTGACCATCTCTTCATGTTTGTTTTACTACTACTGCTGCATGGGTTTTGTCACATTACAAACAAATCCAATGCTTTCTAAAGTGTGGACCTTGAGTCACGAGGGACCCAATGAGATGCTAACAGATATTCTGTGGAAGGTTCTTTGGTCAAATAAGTCTGAAGAAGGCTTATTATATGATTCACTCTTAGATAGTCCCCATACACATTAATACAAAGTCCTATAGTAAAATGAGAATTTCCTAAGCTTCTGGGACTACTGTAATGAATTTTTAAGAAACACACATAACATCTCAGAGGGACTATTGTTTTTGGAGCAACGTTTGATCCTCCCAAAGCATTTGTGTACCTAGGCCTTTCTTAGTACCTACGGACTGCTCTTTGGGAAAATGATTTAACCCCTGCAAAGAATCAGGCTCACCACCATAAAATGTTTGCTCACAACTGACATTTCAAGTGTATTTGATTATATTTGGAAAGATGCTGCCTTACTTTTCTTGCTTCAATTTGTGTGAATGATAGACTCAGTTTTTATAGATGATTATAGACAGGCTGCAATTCTATTACGCTGAGAGTATTTGCCTAGTGCACAGTCTCGATTTATGGTGGCAATTCTGGGTAAGGAAAGCCACCCTTGTTGTCAGTGATTTCAAATTCTGTAGTACATAGGAGCATCTATTTAGGTGTCACTTGAAAAAATTAAGACATCTGACTAGATTGAACATTTCTTCTTTTACTGCCTTACCTTGTTTTATTTTTTATTTTTTGTTTTGTTTTGCTTTTTAAATTAAGATAATTGCCTAAGGATATTTCAGTTAGTTTATAGACTAAACCCAATTTCTAATTACCTTAATTTAAAAAGTAACAATATATGTGCCACATGACTTCTTAAACATCAACACATCAATGTAAAACACTACATTACTAGACTAAGGGACAAAATCCCAAGGAGAGGGAAATGTCAAGTATTGAGGAAGAAGACCAATGTCAAGTATTGAGGAAGATGACCCAAAGGGTAGGGCTGGGAGAGCCGCACAAAGTGGAGTATAACATTTCTCATCAGACTTGAACAAAATTAATCAGTCACATATGGTAAAATTTGAAGTTATTTACATCTCTTTAAATTTCTATGACCCATTTATTTACACAGGCCAACCTTCAATCATGTTTTTGTGGAATATTTAGCAAAGGGATGTCTTTTAGAACTCTTTACTTGGGCATTTTAACCACGGCTGTTTAAGGCCTGTGGATAAGTTCCACAGAAGATTGTACCGTGTGTGTCTCTGGGGATTTCTGAGTTTTGTCTGCTTCAGCCTGATTGCAGCATATCTTCTCCTATTTCTTAGCAAACTCACTGTCCCAGTTTTAGATATTTTATCTACAAGTGAACATTATGTTTTTGAAATGATTATTTTTGCTGTCCTGATTTTTTCCAAGGCTTTAATCTTAATTAAAATTGAGATTGAGATAGAAGCAAGCAGAAGTATACACTCAAGAAAGAAAATCTCCTGAATGGGGTTCAGTTAATGAAATATTTTCTTTGGTTTCAATCTTCTTACAAGGAAGTCAGAGTTCTTACTATAATTTTTATAATTAGTGTGGACTCTATTTTTCAAATGTGAGCAGATGTAATATATAGAAGGTCAATAGTATTCTTCATTGGTGATCTTATTTATCAAAGAGGTACTGGCAGAACCAGGAAGAGCACCCCACCTTGGGCTCAGATGGACCACTTCCTGGTTTAGAGGGGATGAGAGCACTAAAATTTTTGATATTGATACTCTTGAGTTGCTTAAATTTGTGTTCACCTAAACTCTGCCTTTTGGGTGTGAGAGGAGTAAGTACGGTTTGATCCATTTCTTAATCTGTTTTATATTCCTTCTTTTTATAAAGAGCAGGAAGGAAAGGAAGAGTGAAATGGAGAAGAGTAGATGTTTCATTTTTCAAACATTTATTTACATGCATTTCCAACAGTTAAGTTTATAAAGCTGAGCTGTAATTTACATGTAAATCAAAGTTTAAAACATTTCTTGGCTTCCTAAGTACAGATTGCTACTGGCTAAAATGACAAGAGAAGTGAGCTCAAGTTAAAAAAAATTTTGGGGTGGGTGATGTTCATCAGGTTTTCTCATAGCATGTCACTGGTTACTGCCTTCAGAGACTGTGGATGCCCATCAGGACACAACAGCTATAGAATGACTTTGGGTAGTCCTCCTCACAACTGGGGGATGCCCAATGGGGATTAACTTTTGGGAGATGGTCAGTTATTTTCATTTGTCTTTAGAAACAAGACATATCTACTGTGACCTTTATAATATTTCATTATTTATAAAGGTCACAGTAGATATGTCTTTAGACATATCTGAATAAGTTAGAGTTGTAAGACATATCAGGACAGACTCAGTATCTGGTATCCTGAGATTGCCTAAGCAGAGACATTTCTCTTGGAAAGTGACAAGCTGTCACTAGAAAGTGAACTGTTTTCCCTTATTGGTTTCTAAGAGTTTGGCCATTTAGAGAGTTTCTATATGTAACTGAACTTTTGGTGACATATTTTATTCTCCCACCAACTTTCACTGGATGAAATATTATCTTAACTAGGTCAGCTGGCCTTTCCATGAACTAACTCTTACCTGATGAATACTTTTATCCTAAGAAGCGGCTGGAACCCAGGAACCTGATTCTGCAGTTCTACGGAATGATAGAGAATCCTCATGTATGCCATAGTCATATTCTGGATATGGGAGAGGTGAAAATCATGATTGTGTCCCAATTTAAAGCTTGAGGCAAGGTGAAGTTGACTAGCATTCTGGGAATACTTTTGGAAGGTCTTTGTTTCACTCCATTTCTCTACAAGTCCTCACTTTCATTGATTATAAAAACTATGTTCAGATTTGGAAGATTCTCTAAGATCATTTTACTTGATAAAAACTCACGGCCTGTTGGAAAATTCCTTTTTCTGATTGGGTCAAGAACTGTTAGTGCATCAAGGGGTCCTCCCCTTATTCTCTCTTGTCTTTTCTTCTTTCATTATTTCCCTTTCCTAGTCAAGCCGCCTTAAATTCTTCCTAGATTTTAATTTTTTAAAGAATTACAATTCTTTTTAGGTTTATGACAATGGGAGTAGAAATGGATAGACTTTTATCAAGAAGAACTGACAAGAGTAGAGCCAGTTTGAGGAGAGAGGGAAAGGAATTGGAAGAATTACAGTCAACTAGCCCAACCTAGAAGAAAGGCAGGATAACAACTTACATAAAATAATTTAGGAGATGAGCCAAAGCTGAGTAGAAGATGATGAATTAAGTTTTGAACATGGTGCATTGGGATTGTCAGGGGAAAATTGAAATGAAGATGCAAATAGCCTTAAGTCAGTGGCTCCAGTTCATGAAACAAATTTGGGAGGTGTATTAGTTTCTTGTAGCGGCTGTAAAAAATGATCCCAAACTTAGTTGCTTGAAATAAGACAAATTTATTCTCTTATAGCTCTAGTGGTCAGAGGTCTGAAATGGGTCTCACTGGGCTAAAATCAAGGTGCTAGTAGGAGCCTCTAGGGGAATTATTTGTTTCCTTGCGTTTTCCACTTTCTAGATGCTACCTGTATCTCTTTGTTTATAGACGCTTCCTCCATATTCAAAGTGAGACGTGTAGCAACTTCAAATATTTCTCTGCTTCCCTCTTTCATGTATGAGGACCCTTGCGATTATATTGGGCCCACCCAGAAAATCCACACACCTAAAAAATCCCTTTGGCCATGGATGGTAGTTTACTCTCAGGTTTCAGTGTTTAGGACACGAGCATCTTTAGTGGGAGCATTATTCTGCCTACCGCAGGAGGCATTTGTCTAGAGGTGACATTTGGATTTACCTTTTCATAAACCCAAGGGAATGTAGGTAGAGAAAGAAACCCAGAGGACTGAAGAATAACAATTCTTCTCTTAGTTTTCTGTAATTTTTTTTCCTACTCTCTCTTCTCCTTTCTCTTTTTTGTATCAAGGGTAATTCTCTTGGCCAATTGTGTTTTCCTCCCCACTCTTTTAACCACTCTGTGATATATTCCCAAACAAGACTTTAACTCTCTGGTGGAATTTCTCACTGAAAACAGAAATTTTATCTCCTTGTTTATTCTCACCTGCAGCCTTGTAAGGCACTGGAATTTCTAAAAAAGCAAAGATTTCATTTTTTTAGTTTTATTTTCTTTTCATTTGTTTAGTCTTTGTAATCTTTAGTCAAATCTACTTAGAATTTATAAAATACATTGTAGTTAAACTACTGCTAAATAAGCCACATGTAGTTTATTCTTTCTCTCCATTTAAATAATAAGGAAATAATTGTGTTTTCAATACTAGAACTAAACTGCTGTGCTATTGACAAAGTCTTAATTGACTTGAAATATGAGAAAGCTCATGCCTTCTCTGATATAATTGACTTAGACACTTAGGTACTTTACCTGGGCTTAACTATTGAGAATGCTTACTGATTGCTAACTTCTCATTGGGACATGTGGTCAGTATTGTCACATACATTTGATCTGAGAGGCAGTGTGCTGCAGGCTGAGAAGCCCCTTAACCTGTGGCAGCAGTGTACATGGACTTTGGAGTCTAGTCTACATCCATTCGTTCAACCATGATTTTTTATTCTGCAGTAACCAGTGGATGCCTCCGGTGTGCTAGGCATTGTGCTAGACCCTGGGCATGGAATACTGAATAAACCATAGTCCCTAACAATTAAGATACTTATAGTCAGTGGTTGGGGATGAGAGGGAGAAGTTTCACAAGAAAACAAGCAACTATAGTATATAATGAAAAGTGCTGTGATGCGGGATGGGGAGCCTAGAGTACTGTGGGAACATATGTAAGAGGGGCTCAATCCAGGCACTGGTTCCAGGAAAGGCTTCCTATAAAAAATAATCAAAATTGCATTCTGAAAGACCAATAAGAATAATCCAGGCAACTACAAAGATAGAGAGAGGGCATTATAATCTTTCTTGAGGGAAGGGTTAGCAGGTGCAAAAGATGAAGAAAGAGAAAGCAAGGTTGAAATCCTTACTCAACTCCTTCTGTCTGGGTGTCCTTGGGAAATCACTTAAACTGTCTAAGTCCCTTCATCTGTAAAATGAGGCTAATAATGTCTTGAGGACTTGTCAAGGAAATGATAGAGTTGGAAGTTAAGATATTATCTGGGGATAATAATATGTTCCTTGCTTTCTTTGTGTCTTTTTCATTAGTTACCTAGTAATTAATTGGTGATATTCTCTACTCCACAAAAGAACCAAAACCCGAAATAACAAATATAGAATCTCAGCCTGAATCCGGGTTACTTATTTTAATAGCATTAATATAATTTAAATGATTAAATGATTAATAATGATTTTAATTTGTCAGTCACAGTTGAAGTAGTACTCTTATCTCCAACTTACATGAATATATATATATATATATATTACTGAAAACTTATGTTTTATTTTCAAGACAGTTTGATAAATCAGATAAACACATGCCCACATGGGTTAAAATAGACCAATCAGGAACCTGAAAAACAGCATGTATTTTTTTTTTGTTGTTTCTGTATTATATTTTCATAAGAAGTTTTCTTCCAAGAAACACTAAGTTTGTTAAGCTGGAGGTACTCTTTAAGATGTTGATAACAGTTGGGGACAGTAGGCATGACTAAGAGGGAGTGAAAATCATTATTTTAAGTGAGAACAGTTTAATCATGCTGACTGAACGCACCCTGCAATTTAGAACAATTTGTCCTTTCTATGAAAGTCTGCATTATCATCATTTGTCATTGCTCTTGTTATAAATATATTAAGCTCATGGGATGCTAGACAATACTTTTTTGGGGGACAGAATTTATAAAAATTATTTATTGTTCAATAGTTAAATAAGCATCCCAAATTCGTAGAAAATTGAGAGAAAAAGACATGGCGTTGTGAGTCATGGAGTGTCAGAGAAGAGGTTAAGTTCGAGGGCCTGTTAATGTCAGAGAGATCTCGGTTTAGAGTCAAGCCCCACCACTACATGGTCCTGAAAAATTATCAATCTTTATGCCTCAGTTTTCTCATTTGTAAAATGGAGGTATGAATAGTACTTCCTCAAAGGGTACTTAAAATAATAAAATAAAATAATTTATTAGAAGTAATTATGTTTCATACAGTACTCTGTGTGAGAGAAATGTTATTAGAGATAGGTGGGAATCGATAACCCTGGATATCTTTTCCAATGAGAGAATCAAAGGAAAGCAGCTGGACATGGGTCAGAGTGGCAAGGAACATGAAACCCAAGTGTCAGTTTTGCAGGCTGGCATAGCATCATGCATGCATAGGTCCTGCATAAATTGTTGGATAATTATAAAAGTAATGGGATGTCAGTAAATCAAGTCAAGGAAGGTCCAAATTGAAGTGATATGATTTTGAAAGTTGGCCCCAAGAGGTTTTTTAAGCTGTTGCCTTTTGAATATGATTTTATCCTAATAAGCTAATTAAATCTAAAAGTGTGAAAGTGAGTCTGAACATGGACTTATCCTTGACTCTTGTCTTATTTTTTTAATAAGCACAGTACTCTCTATTCCTCTCTCTTGAGGTGTGTTTCCCAGCTAGAACACTTCAGAATAGATTGCTCAGGCTACCTCCATTAATGTTGCAGCTTTTCCCATTGCAGGTGGGGATCTGATCTCCACATGTCTGAATTAATAGAGACCCACTCCAAGTCACACACGCGACTTGCTAAGTGGTCTTCATCTCTTCCTTCGCTCTGCAGAGGACACTGTTCAATGTTTGTGGCAGGCCTTCCTAATTAAGAAGGCGTTCTTACATTTAATAACATCGTATGTATTTTTAATTCTGAGATGTTCTTAATTCTAATGACAATCTCACTCTTAAAAAGACCTGGACAGAAGGCCAGAAATGTTCTTTGGTGAATTTATTAGACATTATTTAGGCTGATAACAATCTGTTTGGTAAATCAGGGGAAATAGAACAATTACCCAGATGTCCCCTGAGCAAAAATCACATCGGATCTGAACAGATTGCTGCTTTTTTAATTCTTTCCTTCAGTGCTTCATATTACCTTTCTGCCTTTAAGAGTATGCCGACTATACTTAAAAAAAAAAAAAAAGTTTGCTTGACTGTAAAAGAGGGAATATAAACATAAATCTATGTAGCAATATGCTACATGACCCACATCTAACACACACCGGCCTTCCTTGAATAAGGGTTTCATGATAAGCCATTGCAGGAATACTTCAGGGCTTTATAAGCCTAATTAGAATTTCATTAGCTTAATCATAAATTACCCCTGGCTCAGGTCTGCTTGTTACCTTTTCCCTCTCCTTTGGATTTTGACCCACGGGTTTCCTGTTTAATGTGGCAGCTGCTTAGATCCTATGTGAAGGATAGCCTTGAAATGCATGCAGTCAAGGGGCTATCTCTCTTAGTCTGTTTGAAGTGCACCTGGAAACTATAGGTTTAGCAGGAAGAGAAAAAGCTCAAATGCCGACAGGCACAGCAGCCTGAAGTGTTAAATGGGCGGCACTCTAAGGGAACATGGCGACTGCTGCCTCTGCACCAAGGGTGCTTTGGTCTTAAAAAAAATTCAGATCTCATTTGAAAAGGCTGCATGCAGTTTCCTCCCCCAGATCTAAGTTTCAAGATCCACTTAGAATTAAAATCAGGCAACAGTGAAAATGAAAATTTTAAATTGCCACACATAAACTCATCAGTTTATGGAGATGGAGGAATACTAAGAAAGTTACATTCTGGAATGTAGTCCAATAGCTCTGAGAATTAGGTGCTGCTCAAATGCATGAAACCTCTATCACTTAAGACAATCTGCTGGCTGCTCTAAGTTCACAGCACACTGTAAATTCACCTGAATCTGATTTATGTGCATGCAAACACTGTAATGAGAAGAATTACTATGACTGTTAGTGTGGGATGCTGTCTGAATGGGTGCTGATTATTGGTACAATGCCGAGCTTTTTTTCTTTTTCAATATATGTATGCTTTCAAATCACAGGATTGCTTTGGTCAAGAAGCAATTATAAATGCCTATGACGTTTTGTGTTTTTTTGTTTGTTTGTTTTTTAATATGGATAGATCATTCTACATTTTATTGTTTGGGGTTTTAATTGGCAAGATGTGTGGTATCTTACTTTTTGTTTCGAACTGGTTTTCTGTGCATCCAAGGGTGCTAGGGTAGACTATCTCTGCTAACAGTTACAAGATCGCCTTGATATCTCTCTGTACGTTGGTTTTCTTTTTTTTCAAATACATTATTTTTTTCAGAGTTGTTGGTGTAACTGAAATCCTTCACAGATTTTTAAATTTTCTTTTAGTATTCATATTTTGATGACTTCAGTTGGAATTTTAATCACACTTAATTTCTGCCTCTTAACCCTTCTCGAAAATATCATAGCCTTAGACCAAGAGTTCTTAATCTATTGAATTTCTCTAGCTCCTGAAGGAAAAGTCCATTCACTTTTATGATTCTCTGCTGAGGTTGGACTCCATAGGAATGGATTCTCTAAAAATGAAGATGTTTCAAGAAAATCTTTAAATTCTTTTTGAAAAACATACAGCTTACTTTAACTTCGAAGATCTGAGAGAAATTTTGCTGAACTCTAGATGCATAATGCAGGCCAGTATGCTGACAGCTGCTTGGCCGTCGCTGGCATATTTTCTTTTTTAGGACCATGTAAGTTCCTGCTCAAGATGGGAGAGAAAGTCTATTACTTCTAGTCTCATGAGGACTGAGATCACGTCTTGTCATAATTGTACCAAACTAGTGTTATAATTCAGTATCAGATGCTTACTCTTCTGTAATATCATACTCATAAGTCCGGCTAAATAGGTCAGAAATATTCCTTTTCTTATAACGTAAGCATAGTTAGAAAAAAAGTCAAAGAACTAGGGGCCTCAGACAAAGAAAAAGAATAATAGGGAGACTGGCAGTTCAAAGACAGGGCAATAAGGCTAGAACTGATCTTTTAATCAAACATTTAAGCATTGAAATTTATACTGAATGCCTACTACATATGACATACTATATGAGATATTGTATTGTCAGGAAAAATTGTGAAATAGGCCCCCCCCCCAAAAAAAAAGAAAAAAGAAAAAAGAATCCTGTTTCCTGTCCAGCACTACCTTCTGGGTTATCTCTGATTTTCATTGTCTTTTAGCTATTTTATAACTCTCTAAGTTGTAGGGAAGTGATAATGCAAATGATTCTTGTCCATGGAAATGTAAATTAATTGTGTCTAGTGGAATAAAATTGATTATAGCCCTATGAATAGACCTGTCTGGCATCTAATTATAATTTTATTTCAGAATTTCTTATCTGATTATAAATGTAAGGTACTTTAAATTCTCCTCTGAATAGATTGTAACAATTTACTGGTCCCCTCATTAATTATTGAATTAAAAAAATCTTTGACATGTTTATTTTATATTTGTACATGGGTCATGGTTATACCCTCTTTTAAACACTCTTTTTAACAATTTGACAATAAGAAATATGACTCATACTTGCTCTTAAATTGTTTGCTTTTTAATTGGGGAGATCGGATATATAACTACAAGCTGACATGCAATTCTGAGCTCTTTCAGTCAATGAGGTTGGTGTTACAATATATTTCCAGGGTGGATTGTGCTAATCAATAACTATTTGAGCTTATTATTCCTTCATTCCCCTTATCTAGCTGATTACTTGCAACTGAAAAACTTCATGTAAAAAGATAAAAGAGTAAAATTCTAGCTGCTATAGCCACAGAGATTTAAAAACAATTTTTATGACTTTTTTTTATTATCAAAACAAGAATTTTATTAATATTTAGAAAATAATAAATCATGGAAAATAAGAAAATTTGAAAACTATGGAAAAACAAGGAGAGTAAAAACAATAACCCACAGCTCTACTAATTAATGCAAACATTTTGATATATTTTCATCCAGATTTTCTATGTTTAGTTTTGTCGTTCGTTTTTGGTTTTAGTTTTGTTTGGTTGTTTGGTTTGTTTCTTTTGCACAGTGTATATAGACTGAATAATGGTCCCCTAAAATATCTGCATCTGAATCTATGGAACCTAATCCATGGAATATGTGAGGTTACACAGCAAGGGAGGGTAAATTGAAGATGTAGATGGAATTAAGGTTGCTAACCAGCTAACCTTAAAATAGGTAGATCATCCTGAATTATTTAGGTGTCCCCAATATAATGGCAAGGGTTCTTAAAAGTGGAAGAAGGAGAACCAGAAAGATTTCACTGTGAGAACTCAGTCAGTTGCTGGAGGAGAGGGCTATATGCCAAGGAATGTAGGTGGCCTCTAGAAGCTTCCAAAAAGAAAGAAATTGAATTCTTTCCTAGAGTATTCAAGAGGAATGCAGGACTGCCCGCACCTTGATTTTTGCCTGCTGAGATGCATTTCAGACCTCTGACCTCTACAACTGTAAAATAACTAGAAATATAAAAAATACATTTATATTGTCTAAGGTACTAAATTTGTGGTAATTTTTATAGCAGCAATAGGAAACCAGTACAATGTAAATAACATATTTTTAATCTATAATATTTATGTACCTACATGTTACTTTAAATTTTTTGTGAACATAATTTATAATGGATAGTTCATGATTTACTTAATCAATTTTTATTGGCTATTTAGAAGATTTCTTTTTTTTTCTATTAAAACAATAGACTCCTATTAGTATCTTTGGGCATAAAGCTTTTCGTATATTTTACATAATTTCCCTAGGATATATCCACAAAAATAGGATTATTGGGACAAAAGGTAGAAGCGTTTTTAGGTCAAAACAGTTGTGAGGAAGGGCAGAGGAAGATCATAGAATTTACATTTCTGACCAATGGGGGATGTATTTTTAGCTTTTACCAAATGTTAGAAGAAACTATATTATTTTCAATATGTTATTTTTAGCCAGCCACATGGTAACCCACCTGTAATTCTTACTCTATATGGCAGGCTAAGTGATTCTTAATAAATCTTTTTGTTAGCTTCCTAAAGGATTGTAATAATGAATCTCTTCAGATACTTTTACAGCTAAGTATCTTGGTAAAGTTGAAACACTTGAAAATTGTAGTCAGAATTCCTGTACCTGGAGTGTGAAGATCAGTAAATAATTCCTCTGCCTCTCTCTTCCTCTAAACCCATGTGGAATATTGCTTTTGTCTGGATATGCTACACAACACACTGTCACATCTTCACCTTGTACTTTCAGAGGCTAGTCTTTGAACAAAAAAAAAAAATGATGCAACCATTTAGGGAAAAAAGTGAAATTTTTTCAATTGGCTATTTCCTAGATTCCCTAGATTAACTAGCAGAAAGGAGGTTTTAAGCTTTCAAGCCAATCTTAGTAAAATAAAGAAGTCTTGATTCTTAGATATGCAGGAAAAAGTAAAACAGGGGAAAAGAAATGAACTCAAAGGTCTCAGCAAAATGTTAATTATATTTAAAATTTTTCCGCTTATTAAAAGTTTCTCAGTCACCACTTCATCATCTCTTTAACTTATTTTACAGATAATTTCACTTAAGGAGCCCTGAGAAGGTGGATCAGGATTAAATCCGAGTGTGTATTAGGGCTGTTTGTGGGCCGGGAGATGACTTCATGAGAGACAGCTCTTTAGGAGTGATGCTCAACATTAATGGCAAGAAGACAATTGAGTGGAAAATGTGTCATTCCGGGATGGAGTTGGACCTAAAGTCTGCTATAAACTGGTATAAAATTAGAAAAGGAAAGCATTAAGTGTTGACCTAGAAAGACTGAAGATATGTTATAACTTCATTAGAATATGTGTTTTTTTTTAATGAGTTAAGTTTTATATGGGGTTGCAAGGAGGATAGGAACTATTACAGAAATTTATTTAGACTAGTGGGAGTAATAAAGAAGTACACTGAATAAAACGGCAACAATTGCTCAAGAGCTAGCCGGCAGTTTCTCCGTTTTATTTTCCCAGGGTAGAGACATTTGCTTAGAATAAAATGGATTTCGAAATAATCGCTTTCATCCTGAATGAGTCTACCCAGGAAGAAGAAGCTATTAAGCCATCAATGCAGCTCCCTCCCTGTTCCTCACCTAGGTATTAAAACAAAATGTTTGCAAACCAAGGACCTCATTTTCCAGAGAGGCCTGTAAGTTAATGACCTTGCTTATAGAACCTTGATTTGCAAACATATTTTAAATATTTACCTGAAAGCTTAAGTTCCTAAAATATCAATTGTTTGGAGATAAAATATTGAGGACCATGATGCTATGTACAGAAGTATATAATAAGGCCACCTTGAAGATTGAGTTTTGCAAAAAAAATAGTATCTGAATCTGTAGTTGTTTCAACACTCAATTGTGGAAATAAATTAAGTATTCTAATTCCCCATTCTTGCTTTGCATGTATAAATATGATATTTTGTACTTGTGGAATTGTTTAGATAATTAGGGAGTTGGATTCTGTGCTCAAAAATCAAATCTTTCAAAAGCACATTTGGCTGAGAAAAAAGTGGGACAATTTTTTTTTTTCGTTTTTGTTTTTTTGGGTTATGAGAAAAGGAAAATTCTTTTGGTCAATTTAAGTTATGTTGCTGCTGGCCTCTCAGAGTGATATGGCAGTTTGTGTGTGGAAAACTATTGAATCAGGGAGAAAAAATAAAAGGTGATTTTAAAAAGCATAAGATTAATGTGGAAAGATGTCAAATGGT
The DNA here is from genome assembly GCF_000325575.1 of Pteropus alecto. Taxonomy (NCBI): domain Eukaryota; kingdom Metazoa; phylum Chordata; class Mammalia; order Chiroptera; family Pteropodidae; genus Pteropus; species Pteropus alecto. The sequence goes on from NW_006442484.1 coordinate 57,153,594, forward strand.
GCATGGATGACAAATACAGGCTATTGGGCAGTTTCAGTCATGTTTGTACTCAGGGAAGCCTTAAGTCAAGGATTTATTGATTCATTGATTTATTCAATAAATATCTATTGAATACTTAATAGGTGGCAAGCAGTCTGCTAGGTGCTGGTGATTCAGGAGCGAACAAGATAGATGAAACTCAGGTCTGACTGGAGAGTGCCCGGGGAAAGGATCATTAAAGAGTCTTGAGGCCCGGAGAGTACAATTGTGGTGCTGACCATGAGGGAAGTACAATTCTTAGTTTCTATCTTACTGATAGAAATGAGACTCCCTAATAACCAGGCAAGTGTCTGAAAAAAGTCTTTGGAACATTGTACACCTAACAGGTGCTTTGGTCTTTTCAAAGCAAGGATTGGGGGCTGGAGACCACATTCAGAGTTGTCCTTCTGAGTATATTTTGATGACAGGTATAGAATCTCTCAAGCAGGGTTAGATCTTTCATATAAATAGTTAATGAATAGTTATTTAGCTTTTTGGTTCCAGGTACCATAAAGATACAATAGAGACAAAATATATCGATTCTTCCCTTAAACAGTTTTGAGGCTAATGAGAGAGACGAAAGATAATCAAATAATAACAATAAAAATATGTGATTATTAACTGAGATCAGAAGTTCGAGTCTCTGCAAGAGCATAGAATGGGACCTCTCAACTGTGCTGGGATCCGAAGGGTGAGTAGAGTTCAGTGGGAGGGGGCGGGGGGAGTGGAAAGGAGATGCACATTTCAAAAAAAGCCAGCTTATGAGAGTTCCTAGGGTTCAGGGAGAAGACCATTATGGCTAGACAGAGAGTTTGGGCGAGACTAATAAAGTTATAGGCAGGGTAGGCAAGGAAAGTAGGTTCAAAGAAAAAAGGAAAGTCCTCTTAATGCTAGTTGGGCTGGTGGTGGTTTCTAGTGAGTATAGAGAGAAGCTCTCTGCTTTGGTCAGAAACCAAGGAGTGGAGGGGGATGGGGGATGGGGAGGCATTAGATTTTTACTTTTCAAAATTAGGCTAACAGATGGATTTATTGAATGTCAGCTGTTTGCTATAAAATTCTAAGTTCAAATGTAGTAATACACTATTATGAAATACCAATGTACCATTGGTTTATCCACATCTAGTCACTTTCTCTATTTCATGGGCCTTAAGGAGTGATTTGCTAACACATTTCTTGTAACCTAGCGTAGTACCCGCCTAAAGTATGCACTGAAAAAATTGCTGGTAGATTAAGGCCAATTTAATCACAGTAATTACTATGCTGTAGACTATAACCTAACGAAGGCCTTATGTATATGATGGAAATCCAAGCAAGAGGATGGGGAGAAGACAAACAGGAATCATAACTAAATAATTTACGTATTAATCTCAAAAGCTGAATTGCGCAAGACCTGCAGAACAGATTTATTTTTAGCCACTGAAATTTTGGGATAATTCAGAGGCATTATCTTATGTTAAAGCACGAGACTTTATTAATGTGAGAATTTTGACTGTATGATCTACTTTCAAAAGATGCATCCTATGTGAGAAAAAACTTCAGCCATTGAAGGAGGAGATTCCACATGTTCACATGAATATTTTTGTACTATAAATTCTAGTATGAAGATTACTATTCTGACTTAATAAATTTATTTCTAGTATTAGTTGGATAGAAAATTTTCATTTTTCTTGTTTGCATTTAAAACAGCAGTTTTCAAACAAGCGTTCATATGAACCTGGAATTACATGAGACTGCAGAAGCACAAAGTCATGGATATTTCCAAGTGAATCAATTTCCAGATCGTCAGCTTCTATGTGGACTCTTTCCTAAAACTAATCTCCCAGAGAGAATAGCTGTGGTGGACCAGTTATCCTTCCCTGCTGTCTTTAACAATCATTGTATTCTATGTAAGAAAATCGTGCCTCTAACCCATCTCTAATCTCACCATAGTGTGTAACAGTGATATTTGAGACTGCATTGGCTCCTGAAGGAGGCTGCTATAAGAGCAAAGCAGAGAAAACGTTGATAAGAATTACTGATGCATGCTGCACCTTATTTCCATATCGTTTCAGCAACGAACTCATGCTTTTCTGTCTGTGTCTATCTCACAAGGAATTTGAATTTATAGGTAAAGAAGGATGAGATGTGATTTATTATGCTTATTAAAATAAACATGGAAGTCAGACATTTTCTGTTAGAAAGTAAGTCTGATTTGGTTGATTGGTTTGGCAGTGATGACAAGTTTTGCCAATTAGTTCTATGGCAGACATTTTCTATAAATTTAATAAATTAAATTTTCAGCTCCAAAGTTTTGACAGATACATGTTTAAAGCATGTATCAATATAAAATATGTTGGTAAATGCATCTCTTATAATTTAAACTTACAGCAAAAGTTTTAGAAGTTAATTTAAAAATATAAGAGGGGATACATAATTTCTCAAAAGCTCATGAATGTAAAATATTAGCTGATTGGAATAAGAGAATGTGGCAGCCCAGTGAGTGAAAAGGAATGTTTCAAACCTCTCGCTAGGAAAACGATTTAGCACTAATGAAATACTTTAAACATTAAGTAAATAGGTTTCCTGGAGAATGAATATTTTATATGTATATATTTCTTAGTTATTTGGAGGACAAAGGACGAATTCCTTGACGTTTTCATTGACACTCTGTGCTTCTTCTAGGGGAGTGTATCTTCTTCTAAGGGAGTGTAAGTTATCTTTCAGGCATTGAGAAACAAATAGGTCATTTTAATTTTTAAACAGTCTGGAGCCGGGATCAGAAGAATAGTGTTTTAACTCCAGATTTACTACTCAAAGGTGTATTTTTTCACTATAAAAGTAATATTTCTTGTAAATATTTTTGAAAATACCAAAGTGCACAAAGAACATAAAATCAGCAATGAATTGCCATTTCGATGTATGTCCCTCTATTTATTTTTCTAACATTGGAATCTTACTATTATACTTTGTAACTATTTCTAATATTATCAATACATCTTGATCATTTCTCCATCTCATTAAATGTTATTCTACATTATTTCTAATGATCGAATAGTATTTCATCAGAAGGAGGTACCATACTTAACTCTGTATTTCTGACTTAAACAAATACATCGATCCTTTTCAAAGGAAAACTAAATTTTCATGCTCCCTTCAAGATTGCTTTATTTTTATTATGTTATTACTCCTCTACGTAGAAATATAGTTAGGATTAATTCTTCATGATCCTAACTTGTGTGCAACTATAAAACCAACACAAATTTACTTTTAAGTTTGGATATTAAATCAGTATAATCAAAATGCCGTGCTGGTGTTTAATAGTAGGATGATAAATGTTTTATATTTCTTTCTTGGCATGGTTCATTTGATTTTGAGACTGATGGGTCATCATCTGAATCATCTTGATGATCATCACCATTATTTTTCCTTCTAATAATAAACTCATTTAAAACCAGAGATCTATTATTTTCATGGGTCAATCAGTTTAATAATACACCTCAAAATACAATAGCAACAAAAGTTTAAACACGTTTTTTAATGCTAAACTCATTCTTCTAAGATAGAAACATGGTTCCTCACAGTGTGAGTGTGACAGTGATAGTTTACTCCAAGTGATCATTCGATCCTCACGCAACTCTTCTCTAAACTGCCCTGTCTTCTCTACTCTTAGGGTACTATGTAGAGTTAGCCTTCAGTTGGCACTACTGATATGACTATAAACACAAATACAAACTTGAGCATTGAAATCATAGCTTAGCTGTTAGTTATAAGTGGGTCTATCAGATAGTTCAGAATATCTTTATATTGACATTTTTTAAGATTACCGTCTAAATAAAAACACTGGATTATAAAAAAGAACTTCTTTTATAACTCATACTCTCAAGTATAAGTCTTTTGGAGGTCTACTCTGATGAAATTCTCTATTGCTCAATGTCTGGTATATTAGTTTTCTATTGTTGCTATAACAAATTACCACAAACTTAGTATCTTAAAATAACACAATTTTAAAAATCTTAGAGTTCAAATGTTCTTCTGGGGTCAAAAGTCCTAAAATTATGGTGTCAACACAGCTTTGTGTGTTTTTTTTAATTATTATTATAATTTTTTTGAGGCTCTAGGGGGCAAGTGTGTTTCCCAGCTTTTTCCAGCTTTTAGAAATCATATCACTTGGCTCACAGCCCTGTCTTCTATCTTCAAAGACCATCACTCCAACTTCTGCATCCATTATTCCATCACCTTCTATATCGTTGACCTATTTGCTTCCCTTTTTATAAGAAAACTTGCAATTAAAATGGGCCCATCCAGATATTCCAGGATACTCTCTAGATCCTGAACTTAATATCAAGATCCTTAATTTAATCATATCTGCAAAATCCTATTTACCATGTACAGTAACATATTCAGAGTTCTGGGGATAAGGATGTGGACGTCCTGTCAGAGGTCATTATTCAGCCTACCATATGTGAACACTAAAAACTTCCCTTGTTATAAATGAGGCCATGATGTTGCATATTGCATTCATCAGCCATGATTATTTTTTTAGGATAAATTTCTAGTGCTGGAAAATATAAACCATGTGGTATTTACATTAAAAAAACGCAATTTTTTGATAAACAATGGCCAATTACCTTCGGGAAGTATTGCACCAAATTATACTATTGATAGTAGTGCATAGAGTAACTTTCCCTGTCCCTTGACCATAAGGGATATTATTATTTGTTAAAATTCCTTTACTATTTGATAAGAAAAAATATGCATTATTATTTTATTTTAGGCTAATTTGATGTTAATTATTTTGGTGACATCGAACATTTTAAAATATATTCACTGGTCATTTCTACATAAGAAAATAATTTAAATGGAAATTTTAGTCAAGGCTGTATTATTATAGGGGTTTACTTAGCTATATAGAAATTGCCTAGCATGTAAATGGAAATTGCAGCATCAGAAGGAAAGTATAGAATGCTTTTGAACCAAAGTTCATATTTTGCAATATTTAGGAGAGTGAGCTAATTGTTTATGTAGATGCATGAATGATACTGTTCAGGGAGGAACTGAATTCAGCTCAGTGTGTTTTGTGTAGAGTCATGTGCTTCATACTGGGATAGCCTGGTCATACCCAGATGTATCACTTGTTGCCGCTGCACTAGGCTGCAATCTTCTTTCCAAAGAAAACATTTTGTGATGTTTTTCCATTGTCAACAAATAAGAACTAGATATTTTATCTGAGAGCAATTATTACCTCATTATGATCATAAAAATATGAGTGACAGACTTTTTAGATAGATAAAAATTGAAAGGATATTTATAAATTGTTTTATTACACAATATTACATGCTTATTCAATAAAATTTAAATTCAAGTGAGCAAAAGAAAAAAAACTAGTGATGGTGAAGAAGGAGTATTACCGAAAGCCTTGTTATCTTTAGGATGGTTGGAAAGTCAGAGGCCTGGGGTGTTAGTAGCAAACACTTACTAATCTAGAATGATAAGACCTTAGATGTAATGGGTGAGGCTTTATAGGAGGCTAGATTTTTATATGCTATTAAGACTCTATCCTTCTCCTTCCAAATAATTCTTAACTTGTTGCCAAGTTAGGAAAAACAGACACAATGCAAGGCATTTGACCCTGCAGAAACCATGCTAAAATATTGCTTTCAGAGTTTTGAAAGACAATGATATCTTTTCTTTACATACCGAATCTTAATGGGGCTTTGCCTTCCTTGAAGAAGGTAAGTGTCAATGGTTTTCTTCCTTTAGATCTCGGGGAAGAGGCTGTTTTTAGCTGAGGGCTGCTGCTTTGCCTGTCACCGCAGTGCTGTGTAGGATGCCTGGTAGAGAAGGCAGCTGGAAAGGAGGAAGTCAGAAAGTGAATGCATGTAAAGAGAGAGCTCTGGAATAATAAGAGAATGTACTAGGACTCCCGCACTGGGCAAGTGCAGTTTTTCCAGGCACAGCAGACCAGGGTACCTCCTGGGAAATTTTATTTGTTTGATGTTCCAGGAAGATCAGAATTATTTGTACCATTTTAACGATATTGTAAGGATAAAAATATGTTTCCTTGTGCATAGTAATTAACAATAGTCTGCAGAATGGAATATTCCAGGACTTAGAGAATGTTAGGCATTTTATCAGCTACAGCCAGCAGATGGTGTTAGTGTACCATAAAAGGCAAATAAATTGGGCTTGGTGATGCTGGGAGGTTCAGTTTTGTTTTGCTTTGTTATTTAAGCTTGACAATACCCATCTATATATTCTGTGGGTGCAGTGTGTTTGATCCCAGTCTGATCTTAAACTTGTTTTATGATGATATCATTATTTTTTACTGCTGCAAATTAACTGTCGGTTTCAATCTACCCCATGTTTCAGCTGCCTTCAGGGATCATCTTGTCAGTTATGCAGCTTTCCAATTTTATGGCTGAGATCAAGAATGATTCCTTACAGGCACATAGGAAACACGATGTGTCTTTAGATTGAAATGTGAGAAAGTGGAGGTGAACTTTGCTACATGGCCAATACTGTAGGTATGCAGGAAAGATAATAGCAACAAAGGTCCCAGTTCAGTTGGAAATTTGAATGTCTTGACATTTACTCAGGTGCAATCATTTGTGGAAGTATTGATAGTGACTACTATCAATGGAGTGAGATGGAGTTAGATGACTTCCAATATTATCTTACAGAGTTATGTTCAAACATGTGAAAATGTAAAGAGGAACTATGGGCAATAACAATGCTTCCAGATCCATAGGAAATTCTTTCACTAGGACATAAAATACCATACATAGTCATTTATTCATTCTTCTTTACATCTAATGCTAATAGAGTTCCTACTAGGTGCCTGCTTTTGTTCCAGATGCTAGAAAGTCTTTTTGACCTTATCAGTCAGAAACTTGATTGCTCCTAACCTTTTCTTGAAGTGTAAGGGCAAAAAGAGATTAAGATCCTCTTTATAGAGTTGGTAAAGCACCACTGATTGATGGTAAACTTGAAGGAGAAAGGGGTCATATTCCAGCTTGTCCCAGTCAAAGATTTCCATCAGCAACATAGTCATAAATCTGTCACTGAATTCTACTACCAGTTAGCACACTGTCCAAGGATGTACTGAGAGACAGAAAGAAATCTCAAAAGCCAATAAAATAGGCCAGGCTGTTTTTCAAATGTTGAATGGAAAGAGTAAGCATGGATTCAAACTCCCTGCCAAATTATCTGGAGTGTACAAAATGTTCGTTCCTCTAGCTTCCTAAGTAGTGTTATACCTGCTCCTAGCATTTGCCAGTTTTTATCAGAATTAAATAATAATGGCTACCCTATAGCATGCTCAATATGGGCCAGGCCTCTTCCAGGTATTAATTCAGTCTTTATAATACTTATTCAAGATAGGCATTATTATACTCTTTTTACATATAAGATAAATAATGCTTAAAGAGGTCAATTAACTTGCCTGGTAAATAGCCTACCCGGGAATTTAAAAAAGATCTGTCTGTTCATTCTTTCCCCAATAAGCCATAACACCCTGTCTTTTGAAGCATCGTTTGCTATAACACTGTTTTATTGGCTACAAAAGGGATAAAGGCATCAATCTCAAGATTTTTGCCGAGAGCATGACAGATGTAAAGGTGTCAGGCAGAAGATATAATATTCAGGCCTCTGAGGGGTCCCATCGTATAGTCTGCAGAGCTTTGCAATGTCGGGAAACAAAATCAGCAGACATGTCCTGGAGGTTCAGCCAGCAGAAATGGGGTGGCTTGTTCTAAGCAAGGGCTTCAGAGCAGCAGACAGACTGTGGAGTTAAAGCCAGGTAAACAAAGCATAGTTAGAACTACCGCAGTAGGAAAGTCTTTGCTTGAATACAGGGAATAGAGGATTGATAGCACTGCATCCGTCTTTTCAGCTCCACTGTCAGGCAAGGATAACAACACGGCCAGCAGAAGCATTTGAAACTCAGGCAGCCACCGGTATTTATTTATAGAGAGAAAATGAGCAAGGTGGGATAAATGCACAGAAACCCTTTGAACACTAAACATAGTGCAAATGGGTTCACTATTGATTCTTAGCGGAAATGTTCATGTCTGCCTCATGAACAAATATTACTCCTGAGACCACCTTGAACAAAATATTTAGTCTGATCTCTCCAGACTGCATATACAAGCTCATTTCTCTCTTTATGTTTTAGGACTTTTCGCTGAGTTGTAGGCTCTGTGCAACAGTCCCAGAAGACTTTCACAAGAGAATTCAGACAAGAGAAAATAATCCTAGGTGATTGTGCAGGGGGTTTCCATTAAAAGGTATCACAGACATACTGAAGGAGAAGAATGAGAAATTATAGGAACTTAACATAAAGGAACAGAAAGGCATAAAATCAGCTGGTGTGGCAGACATTGGAATGACAGGAAGCAAACTTGTCAGACATTGACCAACTTGACTCCTTTTTCATATGCACATGATTGAATCTATTGTGACCTGGACACAGCTGAGTGTGGAGAACTACTTAAGGCAGTTTAAGAATCCATTAAAATCATTAAATTTCTTCTGAGCTAGCCAAAACAATCAAATTTATGTCCAAGTGGAAACTAGTTTAGCTGCCGATCTTACTTACCTTTCATAAGAATTGAAAGAAAAATCTTATGCAAGGTTCACTCACAAATGCCTTCTAATGGTTCTTCAAAAACATTCTAATCAGCCCCAGTCAAGAATGGCTTCATATTTATGATCCTGAAGGCAGTTTTCAAAATGTGTTGTGACTTCATTAGAATAGTCTGTGAACTCAGATTATCCATAGAATGGAATTGAGTCATCTGTAACCATAACATAAGTGACTTTAAAAAAAAAATCAAGCTGCATATTTATTTGATTGTTCAAAGTTCTCAGTGCATTATCTGGATTGCTTGTCCATTTCTGTCTGGGTTAGTGTCAGAAGTTTTCAATTGCAAGTCCCTCCAGGGCAGGGCTGATGTCATTTCCATCACTTTGGGAGCCCCAGGCTCCTCATCCAATAAGCATTTCTTGAGTGCCCATTATGAGACAGGAGTTCTCTTCAGGGGCACAGTGCTCTTCCATCTAGAGATGGCACTGAAGACATCTTTTTTTTTTTTTTTTCCTGCTGCATAAATAAATATAAATGCATGCAGAAAATTAAAGCGTTTTTTGTTTGTCTGTTTTTTGTCTTTGTTTTTGTTTTTGTTTTCTGCAAGTTGGTCTTTTCCTTCTCTTGATCTGTAGAGGGAAGGAGTAAAAAATCAGATATGTTGTTTTTTGAATTTTGAGTGTCCATTTCCAAGCTAAAGCTGATGATGTTGGTACAACTGGTTCAACCCTAAGTGACTTGCCATTGTGTGCTCTGTCTCAGACATTTGGTTGTCTTCTTTCTTTTTCTTTCTTTCTTTCTTTCTTTCTTTCTTTCTTTCTTTCTTTCTTTCTTTCTTTCTTTCTTTCTTTCTTTCTTTCTTTCTTTCTATCTTTTTATTTTTATTTTTTGCTTTTGCTTTAATCACCTCATAGACAGGAAATAAACACAAAGCATTATCTCAAAAACCATACCTACAAACTACTAAGGCTCTTTTATGCCTAGGGGCCACCTACCAACATCTGGGAGGCACTTTTGGTAGTTGAGCTGTCTTGAGCCTGTAAACCACATGATATTCGCAGCAGATCTAGGAAAACAGGAATCCAAATATATTGATTGATGTCTTTAGTTAGATTACCAAAGGTCTATCAATCTTGGGAGCCTCATATGTTCAAAATTCTGTCTTTGTGGAAATGTTGGTATGGCTGCATGGACATCTGGAATTTTTTCATTTTGATATAAAGCATTTATATTTGTAGAAACTATTGTCTTTTTACATTCTTTAATCACATATTCTGGATAATGTTGCCAAAGGTAGAAAATGAAATACAACTGTCCCTCTGTACCCATTGGTTCCAGGACTGCCCCCACCCCAACTCCATGGGGACTAAAATCTGAGGATGCTCAAATCCCTTATATAAAATGAAGTAGTATTTGCATATAACCTACCCATATCCTCTTATATACTTTAAATCATTTCTAGACTACTTATAATACCTAGTACAATCAGCCTTTGTAGTGACTGATAATTCTGTTCTCAGACTCATGATCTGCCACAAGCTCTTGGCCAAAAGCACCCATCACATTTCATGGCTGTGCTCCTCCTGCCATGTCAGAAAGGGCTAAGTTCAAATCATACCAGGTCCTGGGGAATGCACTCGTCAAGGAGGTGTTAAGGTTTACTACTTAGGCACATGGACTTTGGAGATAGATCACCCAGATTCAAATCCCAGCTTTGCTCATTATCACTATGTGGCCTTGAAAATTTTATTTAACCTTTAAAACTCTCTTTTTCATCTGTAGTTAGTGAATAATAGTAATAGCCAATATTTATTTAAACTGTTTCCAGTTTTGTTTTGTTTCCATGTGCTAGATTCTATGTTTAATGTTTAACATGTACTAACTCATTTAACCTTACAACAACCTGTGAGGTGGAAATTATTTCTATCACTATTTTATAAATGAAAAAAAAAAAAAGAAAAAAACAGAAATACATTTTTCTGGGAAACACGGCTAGTAAATGTTCTAGCTGGGCTTCATCCCACTTACTAGCTTGTGTTCTGGAAGTGATAACACTTCATACTAGCACTGGACTCTTGACAGTGCCTGGCACCTTTAAACATGAAATAAATGTCCATTAATTCTGTTAGCAAGGAGGCTATTCCTCTGGCTTTAGTGCTGTTGTCCACCTAGTTTGCATTTTGCTCAGTCGAATTTCTGTAGAGGTAACATTCTCTGTTATGAGACTGAGCTCAGGCTCATTAAGGAGGTAAATTTGTATCAGTGCTAATTTAGAAAGCCATTCCAATCTTAGACTCCAGTAGACACGGGAAAATTTTAGTAAGAAGTTTTTACTCCTCTCTTCTTTTCCACATTCCTCTCCTTCTCATTTTATGAATGTGTTCACTAATTCTCCCCAAGTAAATATACAAATTTAAAATAAAGTCATACTCTCTTGCACCAATAATAAAACTAAAAGGTTCCATTTATTTTCACAAATCAAAATTCTAATCCCAAGATGATATATCAACTTGATCTGAGTATGAACAAAACTGTACTGACCCCCCAGTATTCCCTCTAGAGAAGGTCAGGACACACTTGTGGCCACAAAAATGATCACTGAGCCCCAGTATAAATAGCAGTGAATTGGTCATGCTGACCGACAGCTTCTATAGCCCCTTGGCTAAAAGATGTTTGGAGAAGGGTCAATAAAAACTAATTATAACTTGAGGGTCTTGCCTTGATTATATGAGGCTAGGGTTAGAAGCCCTTGCAAGTTACAATTTTGCTTACTTTTGGGAAATAATTTTTTTTTTTTTAACAGATGTAGATAGAGCAGAGGAATAAGGGAGGAGGCCAGAGGGTGCCTCGTAATAGCTTACAGCTGTTCTTTAACCGGAAGTTAATCTGACTATCTTCTGGGTCTTGGCTTGTGATTTTTTGTCATTTCAGTAAGTGTTCTGCATCTTCCCTGTCACAGAAAATGTGGCTTTCCTTATCTGTAAGGTGTCTCAATTTAGTGGAAAATAGAATTGAGTCCACAGCCCACTCCCTGTTCCAGGAATGTTTTTCTGAAAATAGGAAATATATAATATGTAGGCAGGGTGGCTAGAATTAGGTTGGATCAGTATGAAACAGGGAGATTTGTTTGCTTCAGAAAAAAATCTCCCACTGCCTTGTCTGGCTGCAGAATCCAGGACAAATATCTGGACTCAGAGGTATAAAAATCAAATCATTCTTGGTGGATTATTATAATGATGACCCTCCCTATGGATTCCTACATGCCCTTTTAACAAAGCCTTTTCTGGCCTAACTGGCATTTCTATTTAAGGTTTTGAAACCATTATATCTAATGCCTTCTCTCCTTGATTAGGTCAAAGAGAAAAAAATGGACTTTCCAATGGAGATAGGCAAGTCTTTTCTTTCTTTTTGTTTTTATAGTGAACTCCAATAAAAAACTGTCTATTCTCTAGACATTCAGATGAAATTAATCACCTCAAAATGGGAAGGAAGAAAGTTGGAAGTGCAAAATTATATGGCTGAGGTTTCTTTCTTTTTTTTTTTTTTTGGCTTCAAAACACCTATCTGGGTGAAGACTACCAAATGTATTGCTATTCGGCCTTGAATTTCTTATTTTCTCTCTACCTGTTGGATAATAAAAGCTCAGATTTGTTCTGACTGTTTCAGTATACCACAAAGCAACAATGAAAACTCATGTCACTCCATCTCCAGCATAATGTCTGGCAGGAAAGAAGGGAAAATAACTCAAAGCATGTTTGGAATTTCTAGTACCCCTAACTGAGAAATGGGAAGGGTCACAAACCACAGCAGAGTGTACATTCTTACTTGGTGAAGGATCTCTGTGTAACAGGACTGACGGAATGCCAAAACTTTTACCTAGGAAGGAGACTTCTTTCTACTCCCCCAAATCTCTCAATCGAAAACTTCATTCTTCCATTAAAAAAGAATTGTACTTTGTGATTTATAAATTTTATTCACTTTTTCTTCGAGTTGAATGTTAAGGTTCTGCCTTGTGCCCTTAACTTAATGGATATTCTCAAAACTGGCAGCTTTTCTTTCATGCGGGAAGAAGGAATAATTCTGAATTAAGAGCACCAAAATAGGTTAAGGGTACATTATGTCAGAGGCTGTGGACTGTTAACAAGCAAAGGAAGCACAAGTCATAGGGTATAATACAATTAAAGCCAACTGGGTAGGACTGCCAGCCATTGCAATCCCCATCACTTCCCCTGCTGATGCCAGAGGTGATCCTTTCCAGTCTGTCTAAAATTTGACAGAGCCCTATGTATTTTTCTAATTTCTGAGTGAATCACAATTAGCGAGCCTAATAGATGCTATGGGTGCTCTGCCTGGATCCCTTCATCAAACCCATGCACCCTTCCTTAACTGCTGTGAGTATTGGTTGCTAATAATCCACAACTGCCATCCCCTGCACTCCTTCCAGAGAATAGCTGATGGCAGCTGTCTTCCTACAGCTCATAAGCCTACTACTAAGATCAGGCAGTGATTGATGGATGTGGGGTACAAATGGCTGGACCCTCACATCAAAGGAGAGGGTCATAATTAATTTTGTAGTGTAATCCCATGGATCAGGTCAAGACCAACCTGTATAAGGGATCACATCCTTGCTCAGCCCTTTCCTTTTCCCCATCCTGCTTGTCATATCTCTCCTGAGGAGCTTTCCCTGAAGAGCATCCTTTCAGTCAACTTTACACAGCAGAACTACTGTCTTAGGCTTTAATTCCAAGAGTGTTTAGGCCTATGACGGTGAGTTTGCCCATATATTTTAACTTATTTTGTCCTGATAAATTAAACAACGCAATATCATTGTAACCAGAATTTCACTGGAAAACAGTAAATTATTCTCTCAAAATCATTGAAGTCTGTTCCATTGACCCTTAATAAGTTTTATAACAGAAGCAGAAAAATTCTTTCAGTTCAGTAGTGTTCTCTAAGCAGCCTTTCTCCATCAACTTACACAGAAGAAGCATGGTTGGCAAAGCTTCAAAGACACAGAGATTGGAAATTTGAATTCAATGACTGATTTCTACTCCCTTCCTTCCAATTTTAGGTAGTTTGTCTAGTATTATATCTATTTATAGCACTCTTTCTAAAAGCTTGGCTTTTCAAGTTAGAATGATGTCCTGCCACAATAGGAATAATTATTATGGCCTTAGTTTTTGGTAGTCATCTAGGTGATACCATAAAAGATCTTCTCTTGATATAAGATAGTTCAAGTCTGAAATGGTATGTATTTTCAGGGTCCTCTGTAGTTAGCAATGTGATTGTATAAATGTCTGAAAATCTGTACTAGTTTAGAGAAATTGGCCTAGAGCCTGTTTTAATCCAGAAAAAAAATTGCAAAATTTGAAGGTCTCCTTGTATCACTACCAGCTAGTGGTATGAAGGTGGGCTGATTCAGCAATTGGAAGAATGGTGATTCTAGCTGACAGGTGCAGTCCTGGAGGAAATGTCAAGTTAACCTTGCTGGTTAGAAAAACAGAGCATGCATAGAGGTGATGGAAAAAGACATAGGGAACAAATATTTTAAAGGCATTATTTCTGTTGGGTGGGGCAATATGCATGATTCCACAGCAGAAGTTTGTACCCTTCACACACATCCAAACTGTGCTTCGAACCAAACATATTGTCCAAATATGCTGACTAATGCACCAAATTGGATATTACTGATTCTCAATACAATATTTTGGTCTAAAGAAATTAGCTCTTTGTTTCTACCATGTTATTGCTTATTTATAATCAATATCTTATAATTAAATCTAAAACATTGTTTTTAAAGCAAGCAGGCGTTTGCTATTTTCTATTTAGCCACCTTGTCAAGTGATTTTTGCTGGGTTCAGAGGATGTAAAGTTGTTAGCATTTAATCTTTGAATAGGATGCATCTATTTGAAGGTCAGTATTGAAGAGTCAGGTAGTTGTTTATAATATTGTATAATTTATTATTTATTTGTAAGAATCACATAATTTTATGTTCTAAGGCTGTTTCCTCAGGGATTCTGATTCAAAAAGGCCACTGCTTTTTAAGAAAATATAAACACAGTTTGTTATTGTTGAATTTCCAAACAAAAAATCTTGAAACTTGTTCATTACTAAGAAAGCATTACTAAGAAAGGTAGTTATTATAGACACTAATGTTCTTGTTCAAAATTCTTTCCCACTTGCCATATGATTATCGTGCAAGTTGAAAGGGTAGGTAACATAAGAAGCATCTCTGAAAGTTAGATACTTCATATCCTATTTGATAGAAGGGAAGCAAGACTTTGTGAGTCAAAAGAAAAGAATTTCTTCAGAAAATCTGAATAATTCTCCACTATTTTCCCTATGACCTTAATGCATTTTATAGCCATCCTATCTAAATGAAAAATCTGTTATATTTTTGAAAACAAGAATAGTGGTACTGATGAAAATGTTTGTCTTGAAGTTTTATTATCAGACAAAAATTGAAATATAAAAATGAACTTCAAATTTTATATTTTAATGTAGTGCGTTATTAGAATGTTTTATTCTCTAACTTTCATATTTATAAGATTTATTAAAAGAAAAGTCAATGGAATTAGAAATTTTAAAATCTCATGAGAATAAAATATTGACCTTAGTTCATGCATCTCCAGTAGCATTTTTTTAGGTCAGAATCTGGCAAGGTAAAAAAGTAGTGCGTAGGAGGAAGGACACATGCTTATAGAGTGACTATATGATCTCTAAGTTGGTTTAATATATTAGTTTAAAATTTAATATTTTTCTTTAACTCTCTTTTTCTAATTCTTTCTTGTCCATTTCTAGAAATAAACTATGATTTTTTGAACCAGAGCAAAAACTCTGATATAAACCTCTTTTAGTTGTTTGGCTAAGTAATTGTTTGACTAGACTAACAGTTTTTGCCATTAAGGCAGATTAATCACCTGTGAATAAATAATTATTTTTTACAGATACAAAGATGGGTGATGTATGGAAAAACAGGCCACTAACATAATGGAAACCTTAAAACGGTTAAGTTTATATGTTCATAAAAAAGGCACAGATAATCCAAGAGATGGATACTTCAGAAACAACCTGATACATTAACATGCATTTATATGATTGTTAGAGCAAATTTTCTTCCATAATTAAAACTTTTAAGGCTAACATCAAAGTTAACTTGTATTCTCTGTTTCTACTAACTAATGATATAGTGAGACCATCTAGAAATACCCAGTATGGAAGGTCAGACAATCTAGAAATAAAACTTTAATTTTATGCAGTTAATTTACTAAATGAATAAGCCACATCTGGTAATTGAAAGTTATCGTCAAGTAGGAAAAAATACAAAAACATAATAGTTATAAAAAAATTGCAAAAGTCTCCAAGTCTTTGTAATACATAATTATTTGATCGTGTATGTAAAAAAGTATTTGCTAAACTAACTCATGTAGCTTCCCAAACCATATAACATGAAATATACTGTGGCCGTACTGAGAAAGGCTGGCTGCAATTGCGTGTTGGCAAGTTACTTGCTACCTTTCTTCAGTTTTCCTCAGGGCCATCCCTAGGATGTACAGGGCTCCAGGCAAATTTCTTTTGTAGGGTCTCTGTCTGCATAAAAAATGTGATTTAAAAAAGTGTAAGGTATGGCAATTTTCAATAAAGTTTCAGAATAATGAATAAAATAGAGCTATCTCTGCATTTGTTTATTGTTCAACCATTCATGTAAAGATTCATCTTAGTAACGAAGAGCTAGGCATTGTATCTTCTTGTTCTTTATTGTCAAAGGCATGGTTCCTGCCTAATTTCATAATTCTCACATAATTTCTCACAGTGTGAGAAAAAGGTAGCAATGCTGTTATTGTTCACACTGTCATGGCTCTTCAGATCCTGTTTGAATTGAAACAATATAGATCTTCTTGCCTCTGTAGTTTCTAACACCATTTCTTTAATGCTGGTTAATTCATTACTTGTGAGTTTGTATCATCCATCATTTCATGAACACTGGTTTTCTATGACTGTCTCAAAGGTTATTTCTGTGCTTTGTTTACATTGACCACAAATACAATTCTTATCCCAGTATGTGCAGAAAGAAGTGAATGATAAAACTGTTTTCTGGTCCTACCAAATTTAGTGTTCAAAATTTTATAACATCAACATAGAATGATACATCTTCCAATTATGTCTTCTCCTGAACTCTTTAGGCAGTGACTGTGGCATTCCTAGAATATGATCTGTTTCAATGTTTACTTTACTCCTGCCTTCTACCACTTCCACCAGGAAGGTAAGTGAGAACCATGGGGAATAAGAAGAATGGTTCCATTTGTACAAGAAATGTCCATCCCTTGTACAGCATGGCTTAAGACCAGCTTGGCAGAGAACAACATCAACACATGCTGTAACATAAGAGGATTGAAAGAATCATTAGACATAGAGGAACAAAACTCTTTAAAGGTTTTGGAGGAGATGGGTAAGGTGACCCCAGAAAAACAGCCCGACATGCAATGTGGAACTTGATGAGGAAGTGGAAGGACAGCTCTGGATAAACTTGCATCCACTTTGCTCTCTTGGTGCTATAGTCTGGAGGTGGCACCTCCGTCCTAAGGATTCTTGTACCAGCCTACATGCATGGCTTCAACCTAGGAGTTGACAGTATACCATTGGTATTCCAGAGCCCTGAACTTGTCCTGTTTCTCTCAAAAATGTGTTTCCCCAGATCAGCATGCCAGCACTATTCCAGAGGTCCAATCTCATCCAGACTCTCATGGCTTCATAAAAGAAATACTCTTCTGGCTAGCAAAATTTTCCTCCTGAAAGCTTTTTGGGAACATCTAGTTTACCTCTTGTATGGGGTAGAAGCTTAGACAGATCTCTGAAAGGGAGAACTGAAAACTGGGGCTCATAGGGCCCTGAGTCAATCTGAGTCTTCCTGTCTGATGACACCACCAGCCCTGGCTGACCCCAGGCATCAGAAAAGAACTTATGAAATTTCTTGGAAGGTACTTTAAGGCATAGGGCTCCCTGAGGAACAGGCATAGGGCAGAGTCTCTGCTTGCCTGGGTCTAAGGATAGTATGAGATTTCCTCATAGCTTTTCTGTGGCAATTCGTCTCACTAGCTATTGCTTTATGCAATCCTGGGGTTTATTCTTAAATTGTTGCTAAGTTACTACTAAAGTGCCCTTCTCTATGTACCAGTAGATAATCTTCAGATATGTTTTTAGGGCATTGCCCTGCAATGGAGATGAGGAATGCTAAGACTTTAAGAACAAATTGCCCATGCTTCAAGTATAAATTCATAAATTAAGAAGCATTCACATTATGTTTAATAGTTCTTCTTCATTTCAAAATAGTGGACCAAACTCTGAAGAGAGACTGTCAGTTCATGGACTCCTCACACAAAGAAAATGCACGTGGAAGTCGGGGACGTCATTATTGCTTACTGTGTTTTCATCTAAATTGGTGAAAGCAGAGCAACTTGTCACTTCAGTAGAAAAAAAAATGAATATATAATTTTTGTGGAGCTTCAGAAGTTGCAAGTTATGACTAGTAATATAAATCTACTTTTTAATGTCTAGTCCCATTCAATGAACAATGAAAGATAGTGGAAGTCTCTGTCTTTTTGTACTTAGAAGAAACAAAAAAGTGGTATTTTAAAGGCATAGATCAAACAATATAGTTTAAGAACTTTAGAATGATAGTAATTAGAAAGAAATGTATCTTTTGCAGAAAAAAATGCATCTTTTGTGGAAAAAAGAAATAAAGTACTTTATTTCTTTGATGTTGCTATGGAGAAAAGATGTGGGAATGGTTAGAAGGTAGAAATTTATTCCTGTTCTGAAGCATAGATGAATTCTCAACTTTAATTTAAATTTAATTGATTTATTTTGCTTTTCTGTTTTCTGCCTCTTTTTCTTCTTCGTCCCCTCTCCCCTACTTCTTTTCCTCCTCATCTTTCTTTCTTCTTCTTTTTTGGTACCTTTCTTTCACATGTGAGGAATTTATAATAAAATACTTTCTTTTTGTCTAAACTGATCACTTCCTTCAGAAGTTACTATTTAAATTTACTTTGGAGAAAAATCAGTTCACTCTTTTTCCAAAATAGGGATGCCTAGAGAACCCACCCGCTCTGAGAGGTGAGTGCTTCAGGTAGAAAAATGGGTCTGATGCAAACTCCATAATTTAAAAATCCTTGGGATAATATGTAATCTATCTTGGTTTTAGAGATAATTCATTGCTGATCTCTTTGCTTATTCTTATGTAGCTATTAAAGAAGTAAAATGTTACTCTTATGCATCTTTTATATTTTTTCCCTTGGAGAATATGTAAGAAAACTTGACCATGGCTACCACTGGGCTATGATATTGGAAGAAAGGGGAAAGGGCTAGCTTTAATTTTCATTTAATACCTTTTGGCATCATTCAACTTTCCTTACCTTGTTTCATGATGTGATAAGCAAACTTTTAAGATAGACCCAATATTTCCCATCTCCCCAGAGTACATGCCCTGCATAATCTCCAGGTCTATGAATATGATGGATTTTACTCTTGTGATTTTATTATGTATTGTGATGTAATTCACTTTAAGAGAGATTATCCAGGTGTTCCTGACCTAATCACGGGGGCCCTTTCAAGGCAGAGAGTTTTCTTTTGCTGCTTGGAGGAGGATAAGAAATAGCAGTAATAGCAATAGTAGTAGCAGTAGCAGCAGCAGTTGTTGTAGTAATAGCAGTCGTTGTCGTCGTCGTGGTCATTGTCATCATCATCATCAGAGATTTAAAGCACAAGAGTAGCATGTGCCATTGCTGGCTTGCAGATGGAGAGGATTACATGGTAAGGAATGTGAGCAGTCTCTAGGAGCTGAGAGAAGTCTCTGGTTGATGGCCATCAAGGAAATGGGGACCTCTGAACTACAACTGCAGGGAACAGAATTCTGCCAAGAAGAATGAGCATGGTAGCAGATTTTTCCTCAGAGCCTCCAGACAAGAACTCGGCCCAGGCAATCCCTTGATTTCAGCCTTGAAGAAAGGGAAGGAGAACCCAGCCACACACCATGCTGGGTTTCTGACCTCCAGAACCATGAGCTAATGGGTGCTGTTTAATGCTGCTAAGTTTGTGGTAATTTGTTACACAATAATAGAAAACTACTATTATTTTTCTGTATTATTTTTAAGAAAATTAACAATTATAGCAGAGAGTATCTGGGCACTAGGATTATGGGTCATTATTTCCCTATTTAAATATTTTTTACTTAAATAAAGAAACATAATAAATGTTATTTTAAAAAACCCAACTCTTATTGTAAGGATGCTCTTTCGAAGTTGAATATAAAGTTACTGTACTTAAAGAAAGTCAAATTTTCTCATTGATTTCCATTGTATATTTTTATTTATTCATCCCTGTCTCATCCTAGAAAAGATAATATGTAACATTATAAATTAGGAATGTGTTTTCATGAGAAGAAATTCCTTAAAATTGAACAAACAAAACGAAACCCCCAAACAATATCAACTTGAAAGCTATTGTCAAGACAGTTACTAAACAAGCAGTTTATTCCAGGGCATGCTGGAACTGGAGGAAAGAGCACACCTGGTTTGTTCTTGTCTACTAGGTGAACCAGGTACCTCTCACAGGTCTTGATACAGTATGCGCTCCTTATTTACTTGTTCATTAGAAGAAATGAGTGCTCTTGCTGTCGATGTTGCATTTTAAAGACTATAGGTTTTCTTCCACTCAGACTCTCCCTTCCACCATTTTGTTTCATACTTTAGAGCTGAGAAATTTCTATTTCTGTGTATTCTTTAACTCCAGAGACCTATGGCTTCTACAGTTTAGCCTCCTTCCATCTCTATCCTGGACATTTATGTTATGTTACATAGCCGAGCTATAGTATCTCCATTAACTATCTTAAGGACTATTTCTCAAATAACAATTTCCTAAAGGCTGAAAATTTATTTTTCTCTCAAATTATTTGTTCCCTTTTGCTTTGCTACTATAAGTTCAAATTCTTTATGTAAGAGATACTCAGCACTTTCCCTTTCTTCAATAGATAATTTCTCAGTGGCAAAGGTTTTCTTTTATTCTTCTGTCTTACCGCAGATGCCCAATAAATGTAATAAATCTTAATAAAATTTTCCTCTCCAAAATGAATAACTTTATTGGGGAAACATTTCTTGCAGACAAAAACTCCCCGTGGTTATTGGATAATTCAGGTCTAACTGCTTTTATTTAATCTCTGAGAAGTCTAGTTACAAGGTAATTGAGAAGGATCTTTTGGTCTCTGACAATAAAAAGAGTGATTGTAGAAAGAAAAAGAGAGAGAAAACTAAAGATTATAATGAAATTATACCCAATGCACATCAGTCTTCCTTTCTTTGGTTAATTTCAGGGGCAACTTCATAAACTAAAATATTGCTTTTCTCCATTCGTCCTGGGAGGGAGTTTCCTTTTGTTATGCAGGGATTTAAAATTATTGATCTAAAGCCCTTAGAAATTTGATTTTTCAAATAAGAATACAATGCCTTTGCCTGCATGTCTTTGGGGGTCTGGCAACGGTTAACATGCAGTGGACCTTGGAGAACACAGATATTCCCTGTGTTCCCTTAGAGCAGGGATCCCCAACCTCAGGCCATGGACTAGTACCCGTCTGTGGCTTGTTAGGAACTGGGCTACACAGCAGGAGGTGAGCTGTGGCAGGGCAGTGAGAGGAGCTTCATCTGTATTTGCAGCCACTTCCGAGCTCTAGCATCACCGCCTCAGCTCCACCTCAGATCATCAGGTGTTAGATTCTCATAGGAGGACCAGTCCCTCGTGCCAGAAAGGTTGGGGACCCCTGCTGTAGATCTTCAAGTGGTTGTAAACATAATGTTTCTCCTTAACAAAGGACATCTTGCCCCTTGTGCTAAATCTGTACAAGTTTTTTTTTTCTCCAACTCTGAGCTCTGAAGGCTCAATTTAACATCCCTAAAAATGAGCTGTATTCTTTCCTTTTAGTACCTCATTACGAACAATAAAGAATTGAAGAATTGGAGTATTGGCCGGCAATTTTGCTATGATATATGGCCAAGCAGAATGCAGACTTGCTTTTTGTCATCTAGAAGACCTCTAAGTTATTGACATGAGTAGATATTTTTCAACTATGACATAGAAATAGAGTAATCACACACGATGCCCAGTTTACCAAAAATACCAATCCCTTTGACATCAAAGGACTCTGCAGGTAACCCACAGGTAGCTAGCAATGCTAATAACAAGAAGTCGTGCTTTTTCATTAAAGCACCTGTAAACACCTTTCAACATGATTGGCAACTGTCTCCTCAGTGCATTAACTATGCAACATTAGCAGCAATCTTTACAAATTCAGTAACCGGCAAGAAAAAAGTTCTTACGAGTTCTGGTAAGGGTGTTTTTACATTTTATATTTCCCTAGGAAGGTTTTTGTGTTTTGTTTTGTTCTGTTTTGTTTTTCAAGGAAAATCCAATTCTGTTAGTAGCTGTTATTCTTGTGTCTGTTTCTCGGGAAGGTGAACCCGAGAACCTCCATTTCTGTAGAGCAAGGGTCAGAAACTGTGGCCCGTGTCTAGGTTACATTCAGAGGGCAGACAGTTATGACTGGCTTGCACAACATTTAAAATGATTTGAGCTAGTTGCCAAAAATTAAAAGCAAGGAGAATATCATGTAAAAAGAAATCTGATTTTTGACTCTTTTTAAAAGAAGTTCAAATTTTGACAATACTGGGCCTGATTTCTTACATAGAAACTGGAGTTGGGTAGTGGCTGCCAGTTTACCCTAATCCAGGGAGGCTCCTAGAATGTACCATCCATTTTTGGGAATTGGAAAAACGTAACACCTTTGGGTGGATGAATTATAAAGATGCCCCATCAGAGAGGACACAACCCACATATAACAGCTTTGGCATAATTGCTGCCACCTCCTCAACCATTTCACTCATGTGTGTTGAGCCTTTTAGGCATTTGGGTTTGTGACCCCTGCCAAAACCTTTGGAAGAAGTCTGCCTCTGCATATGTCTTGATGAAGGCCGGTCTAGAGGGTTTTCTTTGATTGCTTGACCACAGGAATGGAGACACCAGCATTTGCTTGACCCAGATCCTGTTTTCCTTGAGAAGACAGTCGAATGATTTTGTGGAAATTATAATTAGAGGCTAGGTCTCCCTCTCCTCAAGGTTCACCCTACTTTCTTAGCCTCCATATTTCCCCTTCCAACCCTTTATTACTGATTTGGTATTTGCTCATTTTTTTAGCCTATGAGAGGATGTGTCCAGGCAGGGTATAGTGATTTCTCCAGCATGACACAGGAATATGACTCTTTTAAGTTAAAGAGTTTGAGGCAGACTTTTTGTGCCATCTTTGAATTAGCCGATCCAGTATCTATCTCTGTTGACAGCTTGCCCTTATTAAACCATGCCCCAAAGCAGACCCTGCAGCCACTGACAGTCAACGATGCCAAGGAGCTTAGGAGCCCCTCTGTGGCTCTCCAAGAGCCATGAGCTGCTTTATCTTAGCATTTGTATGACAACCATCAAAATCATCTACATAGTGCAGCTGTATGTGATGTTGTGTAAGAGCCAATAAAATGCAGTTAACATTACACCATCTAACAGGTTATAAAGCGATTCATCATTACACATAGCTGGGTGATATAATGGGGAGTCTGTTTTGACAGAAGCATGGATTTCAGACTGGCGTCAAGCACTCACTCTGACACCCAATAGTTATGTGAACTTAGGCAAGTTTTTTTAACTCTGTGACTTTCAAAGGAAAAACAGTTAAGTTATAACACAATGAGTGAGAACTTAGAGTGGTTAAGAACTCTAGAGTTTCTTCCCTCTCCCATCTTACTATTTGGAGTAAATTAACTTCAAAAGTCTCAGATGTAAAAATGGTACCTTTCTAATAGGATGTGTTTGATTAAATGAGATAGTGAACATGTCTAGTGTGTGGTAGGTACTGGATGTCCAGCCTGGTGAAAATCAAGCTATTAAAAATGTTATTTTCCTCTCCCCCATGTTTGTGTCTTACTGCTTTGAGCACAAAGAATTTTAGAAAATAGGAGGAACAAATGGTTGCATTGCTCAATGAATATTTAACGAATTGATTTTACAATAGGAAGTCTTCAAATGTATGACTATCAAGATGCTTTGCTAAAGGTGTGGCTTCTTCATTGGGGCAGTTTCTGTAGAAAGTTAAAAATCATTTCAGTGTTTCAAATAATGCAGCCCAATGCAATGGTTGAAACAAAAATAAGAATGTATCTTTAATAATGGGAGTTACTGCCTGTTCCCTTTAGGAATGAGTTCCTGGCTGCAGAAGTCTTTATCTCCGCACCCAGATCAAGCAGAATACAAGGGTTGCAATGCCAATTTCATCTGAAACTTGTTTTGCCGTGTCAGAGTCTCTGTGTTTAGAAAAAGACTGGTGGTTGCTATGGAATTGATAATAATGACTGCTGCCTGTACCTCAATTCCTCATCCTCTCAATCTCCAGTATAAAATCACTTAGACTTGGGCTGTAGGGCAGTAAACAAACTTTGGAGCAAGAATTAACTGAGCTTAAGCATTAGCGTCTTAATGTAGGAAACGACTTTCACTGTAACCTTTACTTAAACTAGCAGCTTGGCTATGTCAAAGGAGCTTCTTTCTAGTTTTCTGATGGTGGACTGAAACACATGAGGTTCAAACCTTGATCTTCTGCACAGGTAGTGCTAAAAGCAGAAATATCTTGGGCTTTCATCATACAATAAATGTGAAAAATCTTTATTTTGTACAGAAGTGGTCTTAGTGTGAGTCTCTTATTTTAATGTATAAAAAGAAATTTAGCCATATATTAGATTCCTAAGTGGAGACAGAAAAATATTCCTGTCGAAATATATGTCTATATATTTTAAAAATAAAATCTTGTAGAAAAGTGACATCTTTGTTACATTTCTGTGAGATTTATGATCTACATAATAGATGCTTCTTACTCCTGAATTATATTTCTAAGATATGGATCTCAGTGCTTATTAATGTATAACCGATCTTTGGGGGAAAACTAATCCAGTCCTTGAGCTCCAGGCACATAAAGTTAGAAATGGGTTATTGGATGGGTGGGGAGAAGACATATCTGATTTGGGGACTTTGCAGCCTCACCAGAATGCAAATAATTCAACAATAACCCAGAACAAATAGCTTCCATTTCCAGAACTGCTCCTCTCTGTAATCCCCACGGTATGTGTTTTCCAACAATCATCTGGCCCAATTCTCTCTTTTATTGTTTAGGATTTTAATGTCTCGAATGTGGAACATAGAATAAATGTTTGTTTGTAAAATCTAAAATGATGTCTAAGTGCAGTTTTTCCCTA
>NW_006442484.1:57178535-57192987 GCF_000325575.1 Pteropus alecto
TTCCCTACATCATAAGCATTTTTTAAAAGGAAATCTAAACATTACATTAACTCAGGATCCTCCAATTTCTTGGCGGCAAGAAGTGATAGCAACTCCATAAAGGTTAAACTGGCATGCTTAGGGCCCTTAGTGAAATTAAGTCTTCTACCAAGTGTATGATGCTCCAGAAGACAAAGTTTTACCTGTATGAATAAACTGAATGTACACTTCAATACATTCATGTGTGCGGGCCACTTAAGGTATTATAAGGTCTGGTACCAAACAATAAAAATGCAGAAGGAACTATCAAATTCATCAAGCTGCTGCAACAAATTCAGATGCTCTCCAGAGCTGGCAAGGTGATGTCAAGAAAGTTAAACTTGAAGAATGAGACTTGGATTTCTAAATGAGATCAGGGAAAAGAGAAACAGAGTTAATAGGGAAATCAAGACTGAAACAATCAACATTACAGCTATGTTTGGAGGAGAGTTTAAAATCAATTCTTTCTGCTCGTTCTAAAATTGTTCTGCCAAAAAACTGACATTGTTATGTGCTTTTTATTTAGGTTTATTTAGTCTTCTTTAACATAGCTGCTGTTAGTTCAGCAATCTAATATTGGGGTACATTACTGCAAAATAAGGACATAGCTGTAGAGTTATGTCATCGACACATTGGTTAATCCTATCCTTTTCATAAGACAAAGCAGTTTGTTAATACTGTCTTGGACTACCTGTATTTGTGAAGGTACTTATAATGAGTGGTACATACTAAATTTAGGGAATTTGCTGCTTGCTACCTGTCTTTAAAGTATAGTTTAATAGTTTCCTCAAAATAGTAGCATTCCATAATTAAAACAGATGAAGCAATATTTTAGTATAATGTTAGGCAGTAGTAAAAATTACCTCATCTAAATAAACGTTCACATATACATAAACACTAGCATGCATTAAAAAGTTAAGAAACATTAAAATTCTGTGAAATTAATATATAAATAAAATATGACCTGGAATAAAATTACCATTATGTATAAAAAAGGAAAAACAGACTTCCCTTCCCAAATCTGTTGATTTTAACATCTTATAAACTTACATTTGGAGTATAAGGGTTATTTTGAATTTGAAAAACATTAAAGAATAGTATGATCCAACTTCTTAGAAAAGGCAGTGTGTATTAATTAATTTTGAAGAATTATGTTCATTCTAATGTTAAAGAGACATCCTTTTGAGTTTCCTTAAAGAAATATTTGTAATATCTTTTATTAAGAAAAATGCAGCTTTAACATAGTAATTGTGTTTTTTATATTATTTGAAAATGTTAGAAAAATATCGTGACATTATTCTAAGATATATGAATGTCTTTAGTATTGTTATTTAAGGAGTGAAATACTTAATCTAATATTGTAAATATTCTATTTCAAGCACATACTTTTTTCTCTGTCTTCATTCTCATTGGCATTGCTTCCTGTTTCTTTTATTTTCCAACATCTCCTTAGTTTCCTTTTCCCAATAGTCCTGACTTTTCTACATATCTTACTGCACTAGATAAATATTACAATCTTTCAATTTTTACTTCATTTTCATAAACGATGGCTTCTATTAAGTGGATGGCCAACTGAAATTCCTCTTTTACCTTTTAAAAAAATGTTTTCTTCTTAAAATATAAAGTAGTTACATCTTTAGCTTAAATACATTTGTATA
Organism: Pteropus alecto; assembly: GCF_000325575.1. Taxonomy (NCBI): domain Eukaryota; kingdom Metazoa; phylum Chordata; class Mammalia; order Chiroptera; family Pteropodidae; genus Pteropus; species Pteropus alecto. The sequence goes on from NW_006442484.1 coordinate 57,180,212, forward strand.
TTATATATCACACACTTAGATTCACAGAGTTCTGAGGAAATTCAATATTTTACTGGTACTCTATCCTACAAGCTTATGGAATGACAAAAAAATTAATCACATTTCATGACTAGCATCCTAAGTAGCCTATGGTTTTTCTGACTAAGCCAAATTGGTCAGCGTTTTTTAACTGCTCCATTTCTTCTTCTGGGCAATGTTGGAGAAATTCTACAGAAACAGAACCTAAGAGCAAATTAAAAGGGAGCCCCTGACGGGTTGCCTTCACAGTAAATCTTGGTCACGTGTGTGCTGCTGCTATGTAGTAAATGATTACTGCTTGGACAATAACAAAGTAGCGAGTGGATGGTGCTGGAGATGCTGATGTGCAGGAGTTTGTTCTAAGCCCTGGTTCCTGATCTAAGTGAAGGCACAGGACCCGCACAGCAGCCTGTGCTGTTTAGGCAGTTTGGTCCACCTGGAGAACAGCTGGCTTCACCGGCTCTTCATCTGACTGCTCAGCGTCCTCAGAGGCCAGCACGTAGCCTCCCTCATAGCGCACCTTCTGTGCCTGTTCCAGGGCCACCGACTCTTCTCCCTCATCTTCCACAATAGCCAAGTCCACGTTGCTGTCCATGCCAGAGTTACTCCCTCTGGAGGCCGCCCTCCCAGCATCTCCCTCTGCTCCCTTCCCTTCCACCAGGTCGCTGGTGAGGGATGCTTCGGAATGACCCTCCGCGAAGGAGCTCTCCTCGTGATCATTCAGCATCTGGTCATTGCTAGGCATGTCTTCAGACTTGGTCTCATTTTCTGTCGTGCTTTCTCCCTCTCGGACTTTCTTTCGACCAAAAGTGAGGGGAGAGACTTTGAAGGGGGAGCTTTTCCCTGAGGATATTTTCTGATGACTGGAAGCGAGAGATTTCTTAATCTTCTCTCTCCTCTCTGCAGATACAATCTTCGTCCCCAGCTTGTTCATCTTTTTCTCGATGTTCTGGCGAGAAAATGCTTTCTTGAGGCTATCCACTTTTTGGAGGCTGGATCTTTTTATTTTTTCTGCCCTGCTTTCCTCCATCTTTTCCTCTGCACTGTCTTCCAGGGCCTCTTCGTCGTGGGGCAATTCATCCTCGGATGAGAGGTCCACCGTGTGCAAGGTTTCCTCCAGGGACTTGTTTTCATCAGCGAGGTCGTCCTTCCCTTCCACTGGCTTGGAAGCTGGTTCTTTCACAAACACACTGGCAGGGATCTCATTTTCATCCTGAAAAGATGGACAATGCAGATTTCATGTTAATAACACATTTCACAAATAGTCTTGAACTGCTGCAATTTGTGTATATGTGTTTTCAGCATGATAGAAACCCAACGTCTGTGGCTTCAGCTTTCTAGAGCATGGAGAGTTAATTTTAAATTAGTCAAGGCATCCCCCCTGCCCCCTCAGGATGGATAAGGCCAAGGACTGCCTATTGAAAAGATTATGAGGGCATCTGGAAAGGGCTCTATCAGTGACAGGCAGAGGGGGAAGTGGGCTGTGGCTCAGATAGACCAGGAAGCTGTCTAGATAACAGTGCTAAAGAAAGTTACTATGAACCCTCTCTTCTGCCCTTCCCTGTTCCTGCCAAAATCCCACTGCAAAAGAGCCTAGAGATCAAGTTGGAAGTTAAAAGATGGGGGCAGGGTGAGAACTGGGAGGTCCTCAAGTGTCAGACACCATGTAAAGCCTTGATCAGGTTCCCTCCCTAACTAGAAGTCAGAAGTAAAGGATATGGTCAACTTTAGTATCTGTTCGAGGGTACACACTAATTTTTCTGATGACATAATTTGAGAGGAAGACACACAAGGCCAAGCCTTATTGGGGACCCACTCACAAATCCTTTGGTTTAGTATATCCTTTGTGGGTGTTAGTAAGGAAAGGTAGCAAACTATGGTCATTTTTAGAGTAGTACAGGGGAAATATGCTGCCAAGTATGGCTTTTCAAATGTTTATTGTTAAACAGGGCTTCCAGGGGCAAGAATAATTTGGCCCCCACCTAGAGTTAAAAGTGAGGACAGCAGCTCAGGAATTTCTCTTCCTGCCCCCATCACTATATCCAGCTTGTAGGCATACAGGCAAAGATCTGCCTCTTGCCATACCTTGGAGAGCAGAGCCTGAGAACCTGCCTCCAGACTGTAAGGGAGATGGTTCTCCAGTGCTGCTAAGCAGGGAGACTTGAATTTAGACAGACCTGGATCACACTGTATAGAAATCCCTCTGAATTTTATATTTGCTTTGAATATTGAAAAATGAGAGCCAGCCAGCAAGGTGCCTCCACATTTTCATTGAAAGAAATGGCACAGTAGAAAGCATGTGTGACAGGAGGCCCAAGTCCCAGTCCTTGCTGTACTGCTAAATGGCTGTGTGACTGTTAGCAAATAACTTAATCTCCTTGGGTCTCAGGTTCTTCCAAATATGAACAAGAGGAATGGCCTAGATTAGCAGCTTTCAAACTGCACTCTCAGGACAGTAGGGGTTCTGTAGGAAGGCTGAGGTGGGCCAGGCTCCCAAACCCATGCCATCCTGGCTTCAACCAAGGCCGCAATGTTACACGATTATACTGCGGACTATCCAGTACTTTTCAGTTGGAAAAATAACCAGATGTAGTGAATGTAAAAGTCTGCCTTGATTGAAACTTCATGCAAAGTTCACATGAATGGTGAGAACTTCCCCTCTCATTCTGCAATGTTGATTGACTGAAAAATTGGGGTTATAATAATAATAATAAAAAAATGCTCTAACAGTAAGCCCGCATACTTTTTTAACTTCCTGCCACAAAGACTAAATGAACAGTTTTGATATAGAGAAACTTAAAAATTCCTCTCCTTATTACCATTGAATGGTATAATTATGATACTCTGAGAAGACACAGCCCCCTGTTTCCCCCTTATACACACACATACACAAACCAGAGCTCTTTCTATAAACTGTTTGAAACAAAGGATAAAGTCTTGGGTAGAGGTAAAAAGTAGAACGCCTGGTTAAACAGAATCCTTGGAAGAGTGAAGAAATCCAGGATTTCTTTCCCAAAGCTCTTGCCACACCCTCCCATTTTGAATGTCAAAAATCATAGTATATGGAATATTACTCAGCCATAAGAAGAGATAAAATACTGCCATTTACAACAACATGGATGGACCGCGAGATAATCATGCTAAGCAAAATAAGCCAGACAGAAAAAGTTGAAAATCACATGGTATCACTTATATATGGGATATAAACTTAAAATCAACAAATGAACAGGACAAACAGAGACTCATGGACTAATGGTTACCAGAGGGTAGGGGGAGGGGGTTGAGGAGGGAGGTGGATGCGGTAAAGGGGGTCAAATATGTGGTAGCTGAAGGAAACTGGACTTTGGGTGGTGAACACACAAGAGAATATAGAGATGTCAAATTATAATGTACACCTGAAAATTATATAATTATATTAACTAATGTTACCCCAATAAACTTAATAAAAAAATTAAAAAAAACATACTATAAAAGACAAAGTGAAAAATTGAAAGGAGTATGGGATTCTCACAAATCATATATGACATAAACTTTTACAGAGTGCAACTTCCACATGTTTCAAGTTTCAACTTGTCTATCTCATTGGCATATACTCCTCATGCCAGTGGGAATTTCTGTCTCTTGTTCACTGTTATGCCCCGGCAACTAGAATAGTTCCTGGCAGCTCAACAGCTACTTGTCGAATGAGTGTATGTTGGGTAAGGTGGCTTTCTAAGACAACTCTGAGGGTGGCTGGAGTGGAGATTTCAAGCCCCTCTCTTGGCTAGTCTTGAAGACTACAAAAAAATGGGTTTCTCTCTGTAGAAGGAAGTTGGCTGATCATTGTTGTCACTGGGAAATGAGAAGAACCTAAGGCCTACGTGGTACAGTGGTTTCCACTTTTAAGGAAGGATTTTATTCTTAGTGATAAGAGGGGCAGACCGCAGGAATAGCTAGGACTTTGATGCTTAGTCTGGAAGCAAAATTACTTCTGGGGTTTGACAAGAGGATTGGGATGGTTTGACAGGAGTGGCTTGCAGGAAAGGAAGAAACCAAGAGCTCAGTGAAATGGTATTAAAAGTCCTCAGTGAAGAAGGCAAAATTCAGATAGAAAACTGTAAAAAGAAGTCTTAGTTATCAGAGAGAAGGTACATTTGTGTAGTACAATTTCTCAGGGTAATCAAAGGATTACTCTGATAACTTTTCTTTCTTCAACCTCAACAAAAGGAAGACATATTAACTCTACTGCTAAAAGAATTAAACTAATAATATTGTACTTTTTAATTTAAATGTATATTTATTATTATGTTGAATCTTAGACCCTTGTCTCTCATCATGTACCCTTTGAGGACATTTGAGGAATGTGCATGATCAGGTCAATCAGAAGGGATCTGTGGTAGAAACACACTGCATATATGAGGGCAGTTGAGAGATCGTGGGAAACCCAATTGAACTCCTTTGTGCAATGCCAGGGAAATTTATACAAGTGCTCTTTAATGCCAGCTATGAAAATAAAACCAGCAGGGACAGACATAATCCAGAATGAGTTGGATGTGTCTTTATACAACTGGAAACAAGTGAGGTATTTCTTCTTGGCTAACTGCTAGCTTCTGCTGTCATTTTAATTACTTAAGCAACATTTTGTGTTCTGTCTACTGGACAGTGTTTATTTTGTGGCTTCTTATGGCATCTACTCTGAAGGTGAGCCTTTTCTTTTCACACAGGAAGGTCTTACCTTTCAATAATGATTGTTTAGAAGCAGAAAAATACTCTCTTCAAAATCTCTATTCTTTAGTAAAACGTAGGCATCATATTTGACTATGAAGTATTACAATGGTGAAAATTCAACTTGAACTTCAGACAGTAGATCGTCCGTAACTGCACTGTCCCTAAGGTGCCCACTCTCACCTGCATATGTCCTTGCTCAGGACACAAACACCTCAAAGAAACACTTGATATTTCACTTGCCTATAGGTAAGGTGACACTTCCACCTTTAGCTCACTGTCATAAGGTTTTTGATCTGCTTTCACTTCAGATTCCAAGATTATAAGCTCTTTCAAGGGGAAGGATCAACTATACATGTTCAATTCTGTCATTGCTTACTTATGCTACTCATATATCTACTAGGGGTTTTGATGACTTCACATGGCATCCCTTGTGGGTTGCATTGCTTCCTTGGGTAGTTCTACCAAGTAGAGGCCCCAGCAGCAGATGACTATTTGTCCTAGAGATTTATTTTCAAAAAGATACTCAGGCTCCACTGATGCAGCTGCTCCTGGTTCTGACCTTTCATAAGGACCCTTAGGAATTTTCAAAGGATGAGAGAATTAAACAGCATACTTCAAACATATATAAATGATATGCTTGCGGCATAAAAGAGAAAAAGAGTGGAAAGAACTCTTGAGAAGTGGCATTTTTTCTTACACTTGAGTTTGTTTGCTCTTTATATTACTTCTCGTGAACTAATAATCTCAGTTGTGCATGTGGATATCAACACAGAGAAACTTGCCAACCTGCTGGATACTTCTTGGGTTGAAGCTTATGGAAGCAAATCTTCTGTGCATGTATATAGATAATCACACTTTAAAAGAGAAGGAGATTCTATGACTAGCATCGGAAAAGGAAGTCTACAGTAAGTCACTTTTAAAAGGTTGAAAAGCTTGAATAAGGAGAGACAAGCCAGTAGTTTGCTCTCTTGTCACTAACTTATCATCCTCGTCGTTAGAAGAAAATAACAATGGCTGTCATTCCCACAGGGATGTGGTAGCATCCTAGAGAAATATGAGGACCAAAAATTTGTGTCCATGAAATGTTTTACCCAATAATCTCTAAATACTAGTTATTAAAATGGAGCTATGCCCACCTGACATTCTGATTTATAGGTCTCTTTACACATTGATGGTTTTCTCCAATTTGTGTTTCTGAGGTATAGATTGCCAAGTGGATAAAGCGATTGATTAGAACTGCACCCCTAAGGCAACTGTCGGTGGAATCAGCAAGTCATAAGAATAAAATGCATTAGTTATAATCCCTGAGCAGTCTTTCACATTCTGGAGGATTTAAAAGTTTCATTATTTTTCAGTGTTATCAAGGGTTCAATTCTTTTTTAAGATCACATTGGTTAGGTGTTCTTTGTTACACACAAAAAGACACAAAACAAAACAAAAACCAAATCACGCTCAATTATTTAAAAGCTGATGTAGAAAACCCAGTAAACATGAACTTTGCCATAGTGGAATTATAGTGTTTGTTTTTACTAATTTCACAATTTGACTCTATAATTTCTATTAATAAAATGAAGCCTTGCTAGTCACTTTGTTTCTCAGGGCCTCTGCTTCTTTGATATCAAATGAGGTTAAACTAAATGATTATTAAGGTGCTTTCCAGCTGTAAAATATTTGATTCTGTGATATTAACCTAAATCCCGTGAAAAATAATTAACAAATTGTAGAAGCAGTCTCACAGCATACTAATGGCAAATATGTTTTTTTGTTTCATGCAAGAAACAAAACTAAAGGACCTGAGCTCCACTGGAGAACATTTTTCATTCAATTTGAACAAATATAGATTAAAAAACAACAGAAGAGGCAACATTTACTTGGAAGGGCTGCATCTGAGAAAGAGTTTCATTTTTTAATATGAGAGAAAGTAATAATTCTTTTGAAGAAATACCAACAATAATCAGTTATTCACTTAAAGTGCCTGAGGGAGTGCTGACATTCCGTAAGTGTAAATAATAACAATAAAGATTAGTATTTTGTTTATCTCACAAACTAAAAGGGCACGGAATAAGTAGCATATTGAAACCAATATCCTACTATAGGAACATTAATCAATGTGATATAAACATCAAGAGTTGCAATATAAAGGCGTCTTTGATTATCTATAACCCCATTTCTTCTAAGTCGTTACTAATTTAGCATTTTTCAGAGCAGTGGCTTTGGATAGAGAATGTACAATCTTTTAAAAAATCAATTTTAAAATAGTCTGAAGTCATTACACTTTTAGCACCTTTCTAAAATTCTGATTTCATCGAAGGAAACCAAATGATGAATATTTGAACACATTTATAGGCTTGATTCTCCACGAATATATCCACAGCAAATATCTAACCTCTACTCTTTTCACCCAATTTCACAATTTTATGTGGATGAAAGTGTAAGCTGTCCATGAGTACTCTCATTTTCTTCTCTGGATTTGAAATCATTCCCAAACTGCTTTTTCAAATAATCATTACTAGAACCTTAAGAGGGCATAAGTGGGCATTGCACCCTCAGGCAGGGTCAGTTACCTGTGAAATTCTAGTCTCTTCAATCAACAGAGAAAATTTCCTATTGCCTGTAAATTCACTGATTTTCTGTACGAAATCTATTTTTAGGAAAAGAGAGCCGTACTTACGGGCAAAGAATTAGTTTTATTAGTCTGTGGCATTTGCTTTTTAATCAGCAACCTCTCTGAGTCTCATTTCATTTATACTGGGTACTGTCACAGTATTTTGAATCCGAACATTGACCTTAAGCTATTACTTTAAAAAAATGTAAGAAAGGAAAGCAGCTAAGTTTAACAAGGACGTTACAATTTATTTTATTATTCAAAGGGAGGTGAATTTTCTCCAGTTTAGATACTACTGGCTATAATTTGAAATAATTGTTAAGGCACGAGAGGCTTAAATCTGTAAGTCCAGCACAGATTGAAGTTTTAAATAATACAAAATAAGGACAAAGTTTGGAATTTTAAAAATGCAAATGTGTAAGTATCTAGTAGATGATCTGACCAACCAACCAACCAACTAACCATCCGACCAAAAAGCACCTGCAGATATTGGAAGACACAATAGGACTTTACAAACTAGAAACGTAATCTTCTAAACACTACAGTACTAAATATGCTCAAGTCAGGTGACAGTTTTTCCTTCCTCACTCTCTTATTTTACATTATATTTTTGTCTTAGACTAGAAACCAATGGGTTTAGTAGGGGAAAGACTAGCATAGCATTTGAGTGAACTGAAAGTGACAAAAATAACTTAAAGATGTAAAATAGTACCTGGTACATTACCTGCCCTCCTCTCTCTCTCTGCAGGTCTCAGAAACACCCACCCTCTGCCGTACTGTAAAGACTGTCCTGCTATCAGAAGGGTCTCTTTAGGATAGGTTCTTTCCTTCTTTCATAGCGGTGGTGACATAATACTGATTTCAACATGGTAGTTGTTATATAAGGTATGGCAGGGAGTGGATATGTGTGAGTATGTAAGTGTGTGTGTATGTGTGTATGTAACTTTTAATAAATCTCAACTGATAAAGCATAAGCATAGCTGTTTTAACATCCTGGGTAGGGGGAGATCAGTTTTTACTTAAGAGGCATATTTCTAACCAAGCAAAAGTGTAGCCTCTTCTCTGTGCAAATGCATTTCAAATCTACCCTGGAAAAGCTTCTATTCTTGAGTTCTTGTACCATGCCAATCACTAACCATTTTAAGTATGCTATTCCATTATTCCTCACCCTAGGAGAGAGATACTAGGGAAGAAGAATTAATGTTTAAGAGCATACACTTTGGAATCAATCAAATGTGCTTTCAAACCTCAGCGTCACCTCTTGCTTACTCTATAACTTCAGACAAGATCTAAACATCTCAACATCTTCATCTGTAAATTGGGGGGAAATGAGAAAATACACAAAAAGATAATAGGCAGAGTTATTAAGAGCTCAAAAGATTTTTGCTTCTATTAATATCTTCAGTGTACAGATGAGGAGACAGAAGTTTGGAGAAGCTACAAAAATGTACACACAGTTGGCAGGTGGTGAAACTAGGATTTAAACCAGTGTTTTATGGTAAAATTTATCTTTTCAACCCCTATTCTGGACGACCCTCTAATACAAGTTATTGTTTTATCCATTGGCATAATTACTACCCTAAAACCCCTACTTTAAGAAGGATCAAGAGAAAGCAACCTTTCCACCAAGGAACTGAACTTGTTTTTTTTTTTTTTTTAATAATCAGAGTTGAAATTTCTAATATCCTTAGTCGAATAAAGGATCTTACATGGCTTAAGGTCCAATTCCTTGCTTCCTAAACTGCTCTTTTTAAAATTAAGTGTCTTTGGGGGCTGTCTACTGAGAGGCCCAGAATGGAGCCTGAACAAGTTGCTTTGGATTCTCTAACCCCCACCTTGGTCATGAGCACCCCCATTTTACCTTTTGCTCACTTTAAGGAGAGTTTTTACCATTTCTGGCTGTAATTTCGCGCCTGTCAATCCAATGTGACAAAACAGGAGACCACTGTGGCAGGGCTTCAGGAGCAGCATGTGTCCTCAAGTTTCCCAATAATTGTTTTTTTTTTAATGTCAGATTTATAATTCTCTTGAAATTTTAGTCACATATCCTCTCCACTCCTCCCCCTAACATCTACTGAACATCCGTGGCAAAAGAAAACAAGAACCAATCCCGACAAATTGTGATTTTCCTCTACTAGATAAATACATGTTTTTTTTCCTCTTTGAGGAATAGGACAAGAGATAATCTCCTTGATTCATATTGGAAAGAGGGAAATTTCCTCTGATGACAGATTTAAACAGGTCTGTACATGTTTAGTTTTGTTTGGAGATCAGTATTTAATTTAGAAATGCCTCGAGAGTTAAGATTTCTAATATCTTTTAGGCTAATAAAGTAAGAATCTTATATGGCTTAAGAAAGGCACAGTTACCGTATCTCTTCAGTTCATCTGGTGCATGAAAAGCTATTCCATTTGCATTAAAGCTAAAAAATTTCCGGGCTGCAAAAGCCTGCAAGGTATAGGAGGACATCAGCTGCCTGAAGCTTTACAACATCAAGTGCAATTTGGGGAGGACAAAAAAGCAGCCAGATGAGTCTTTCCTTTTATGGGAGGAAGAAGGCTTAGTTTCTAACTTGGCAGAGTGGACTCTTTTAGAAAAAGAAGGCTCCCTTGGTTTAAATCCCAATTTCTAAATCTCTCTTGGGAGATGAAGGCTCTTCTTGTGTGCCTTTCACAATCAAACAGTTGGTTATAGCCTCTCCCCTCCATGGCTTTGAAATCCTCTCCTATTCACATGGTCACAACAAGACAGCCCTGGGGCAGGGATGGCAATTGATTCCTGGGCTCTGTGCTGGCAGGGTTCCACTGGGCGGAAGGGCTTCCAGCATTAGGCAGGGCTGCCCTTGGATTTACAAATGCCCACCACTTGTCTGAACAACAGCCCCACGCAATCTCCCTGTCCCCAGATAGCCTCTTGCTACATTAATTGCATCATTGATGCATTAAAAAATTAAAGTGACCTTTTTATTCTAAGGCAACCATTGGAAGCAGAAAATATTCAAGACTAGCCTTTGTAACTTAAACTGATAACACTGCTTTTATTTTACTTTGCAGTTGTGGTCTCTGTGAGCAATGAGAAGCATATCTAGTGTGTTTGTAAAGAGTTATGCTCTATATTTTTATTGCATCATTTGCTAGAAAAGAACTCAACAAGATTGCTTTGGCCAAGAGTCTTAATAGAAAGATGCTAGTTCAACTCTAATGGAATCAGTTTTCAATATTTGGTCAGTCCCCAAAACACTGATAGGCTTTGGACAAAGGGTTACTTTAAACAGCTATGAGTTTAACTTCTTTATTTAAAAACTAACCAACAATCAAACCAAACAGAACCCTCACATGATTATCTCATTACCACAAAGAGTTAATAAACAGCCACTGAATTAATTTGCCCTGTGCGACTCATAGCTGCAGTCAGAGCCCCAAGTTCATAATGCAAAGAGACAAATAGATTTGACCGGGTGCCTGTGCATCTGCTCACCTTCTCAACCTGTATGAAGTGCATCCAGGTGCTCCCTGACAAATAAATGACCCTGGCCTACTAACCCCTGGGGCATCTGCTTTGGGTTAGGCTGCAGTGACCTGGGAAATCCCCTTAGTGTGTGCAGATTTCACACTCGCCTGCTGAAGGCAGACAGGGACAATGCCTTGTGCGTGTGATCCCTGACAGACAGAACAGATGTACCATCTCACAGACAAATGGCCTTGAGAAACAGGCCGATCTCTCATGAACTTGAGTCCCAGCTGGGTGGGAGGAGTAGGGGGTACTGACCTGGAAGATGAGCACTTTGAAATGGTTGCGTCTGAGGAGCTGGGCATGGTTGTTCTCCAGCCTCTTCACCTGCGCGCATTGCCTCTCCATGCGCTCCTTGACCGCGCGCGTGTGAGCGCTGACCTTGCGGGACTTCTCCAGGAGCTTGCTTACCGTGTTGCTGGTGGAGGCCTGGTACTTGGAGAGCTTGGTGAGGTCGTTCTGGATGCCCTTCACAGAGCCCTCTAGGCTGATCTGCCGCTGTTCCATCTTGTGCTGGTTGTCCTGCACGGCATCTAGCATGTTCACCAGCTTGTCCAGGAGTGTGAGCACCGTGACGGCGTTCACCTGCGAGTTGTCCCGAATGGCCTCGTCTGTGCTCCCCAGGTTCAGGCTGGGGCTTGGTGTGGAGGAAGGCACTGGGCTGGGGCTGGCTGGCCTCTCCTGCCGCAAGCCAGAACCCGGCTGCTGGAACTTTTCAGCTTGTGCAGCGTCCTCCCCCATGGCTGGACAGGTGGGAACGTTCTTCTTGCTCCAGTGGGGACAGCGGTGAGGAGTGCAGAGCAAGGCCGGCTGGTTTGAGCTCAGAGCACCTCTCCAGGACTGGCAGAAGTTCAGACAGGCAACAACTGGCTACACTGATCTGGGGAACTGCATTCCAGCTGCTCTTAAAAGCCCTACTCCACCCAGTGGGAGGCGAAGGTTACAGAACTGAGAACTACTCAGAGTTCAGAAGTCCGCTCACACTTCCTAACCACATTCTCCCCAGCCCAGGGCACTTTCCTGCAGGTTTAGCTTTTCTTTCCCACTCCTCTTCCCTTTTAAAAATAAGTTCAAGCCATATTTCAATCATGACTTCATCTAGGGGCGGAGAAAAACATGCTAACCTGGCCCAGCTCCACAGCCTCCAATTGGCTAAAGCTAGTAAACTTTTCTCTGGCTGCTATGCTACAGATGCAACAGAGTGCCTGGTTGGGTTTTTTTTTTTTTTTTCCTTCCTGGATACAAGTTATTGTAACGGAAAGAATTGTTTGCATTTGTCCTAGAACTGACTGACGGGCTGCAGAACACCTCGTGTCCTGAGAGAGGCCAAGTTTAAAAGGTACTTGGAGCCAGCTTGTGTTGTTAATTTCCGAAGGCATGGAAGTAATCCTGATAATGACAAAGAAAACAGCCCGGTTCTTATTATTACCCTTGTAATTGGCCATGCGAGATAAGTCGAATGAGACTGAGCTTCAGGGATGTTAAAACAGAAATGCTGTTTTTGGACTGTTATCATGTAATAGATGGAAAATTTTTGAACATTTTTTTTTTTTTAATAAATATGGAATTTCTTTTGAGAAGTAAAATCGAAAGAGGAGTCTCCTTCCCCCAGTAAATAAATCCTGGTCTCTTTAAGAACCTACCATGCTTATTCGTTTTAAATAATTTTCAATCCCTACTGAGATTTTCTCAAATACCCATCTCTGTAAGGCATTTATTGACATGTGCCCAGAAGTGTGACTGTCAGGCAGGTTGAGTTGGAGTTTCTGAAGTGCTTCTAATGTTTGACATTTCCAAATTCCTGTTCAGTGAAGTGGCACACCTGTTCTAAAACATGGCCCTTCTCATCTGAGCCCTTGAGATGTGGGGCTTATTTCCTAAAACGACTTTACATGCTTGAATTGGTTTTAAATGTATTCAGCCCTCGAAAGTGCTT
>NW_006442484.1:57193120-57204462 GCF_000325575.1 Pteropus alecto
AATAGGCCTTCTATGAACAGTTTTGAGAAGAACAAATGCCAGCTCATATTGGGTAGGGATTGATAATGGAAAAGTGCCATTCTACAGTGGCAAAATCTGCATGTAAGCCGATCAATCAGCAGGTCATTTGTTGTTACATTTATTGAATTTGTGAATTTCCACTATCTGCTCAATTCTATGATTGATGAACTATTAAGAAGATACTAATACAGCATGATCTAAGACCTTGCCCTCAGTGAGTATACCTCCTAGAGAGACAAATTAAAGATATTTAGAGACCCTCGATTTCCTCAGATAATTGGTAACCCCAAAACCTACTTAAAGTATTTATTTTTAAAAAATAAGGACAAAATATTAAAAGATTTGGTTGGAACTTTATTTTTTAAAAATGTAAGAAAATTATTAAAATTAATTTATCTTAATTTAACAAAATTTAATTGGTCGATGATGTTTTAAATATTAGAACAAAAGACGAATCAAGTGCTGGTTTTGAGAAGCATAATTTTCTAACAAAATTATATGGTATCAGGATATATCCCTTTACATTTAACTTCTGTGGGCAAATCATAAAGAGTCATTATTGTAAAAATATTTGAAGGCTTCATCAGTTTCCCAAGAGCCTTTCTTAAATTTTGACATTCAAATCATTCTCTTTTGAAGCACTTATTGTGCCATCATCTGTGTGGATTTTTTCTTCTTTAAATGTTAACTATTCCAGCTGCAGATTCTCATTCGTCAGAGAAGTTGCCCATGATTCAATGGCTTCTCTAACATTACTTTCATCAACTTCATGATTTCTTACATATTTTGAAAGACTTGCAATTTCACGTTATAATCACGTTGCCCTGATTTTGCATTGATTTCTACTGATTTTGCATCGCATTGTTGGATATTGTAGACTCTGTTGGATGAATAGTGACATTAAAGACATGAGGTTGAGGTGGGAAAGGAGAGAAGCTAGTTGTTAAACAGGAAGAAAGGTTTGCAAATGAGCTTATTTGTTTTTTAAAATTAATTTTGAGTAACATAAGTAACATATCCTAACAGTTCTCTATTGCTGTGTAACAAACCAGTCTCAAATTCGGAGACTGAAAAACACAACAGTCATGAGTTCTATTTAGTCATGATTGTGTGAATGGCTCGGCAGGGCTCAGCTGGAATGGGTCATCTCTGCCATGTTCATTCAGCTGTAATGGAATCTGAGGTGGTCTCCAGCACATGTCTGGCTCCTTAGCTGGCATGCGTAGAATGTGGGATTTCTCTCTCCTCAGTATTTTAGCCTCCAGCGACTCTTCCTCTGATCTCTCTAGTAGAGAAACCAGACTTCTTTATATGATGCCTCAGGATTACCAGGAAGTGGAAACAGAAGCTGCCAGGTCTCTTAAGACTAGGCTCTGGAACTCTCCCCTTGTCACTTCTACTACATCCTATCAGTCCAAGCAGATTACAGGCCAAGCTTGGATTGAAGGGGACAGGAGACTCCTTTTTATGGTAGGAGTAGTGAAGTCCCAAGGTAAAGGGGAAACAACGTGCGAGAGATCGTTGAAGCAATCTTTGGAAACAATCTACCTCAACCTAAATACGTTCTTTCAAAAGCTATTACAAATGAAGCTGAAAGCCCTTTCAAGCACTATTTTCATTCCATTCCCTTTCACTTCTTGTCAGAAGTAATCATTTTATGAACTTCGAGTACGTCTTTTGGAAATTATATTTAGAAGTGATCAATTCATTAGTGAATAGTTTGATGCTGTGATGTAATTTGCTCGGTTGCACAACCTTACAATTATGGGAATGATCAGGAGCTATGTAATGGAAACCTGTCCTGTACAAGACAGCATGTAACTAAGTAATAAACTGGGTCACAAACTCTAAGGGCATCAAGAGTTTATACATGGGGAAAGCAAAGGCAATAAAAGAAAGCATTGTTGTTCAGTTAAAGTTTGAGGTAAACCTGAGCGGCCACACTCACCATTTAGTTGCCCTGAATTAAGTTTGAGTTATGTCAGAGAAATGAGTGAAAGTCAGCAATCAACTCTTAAAAGAAAATTTTTGAGAAATTAAATCTACTTATTACATACTACCATGTTCCTTAGAAATAAGGTAGTGGAATTTCAACTTAATACAATGGCAGATAGGAGGCTCCTAGAGGTTTTTGAACATGTGAAAGTGTTGTGTTTAAGGATTATGGCAGCAATAAAATGTAGCAAGGGATTGTTCTGTTGGTAATGTTCGTTGAATGGGAAATAAGTACTAGACACTGAGAATGCAAAGATGAGTGACATATATCTGCTACTCTTCAAAAACTCCCACTTTACTGGGATAAGGAGGCAGGTTGACAAATATTGGGTACAGATGTACAGATGTGATGCTGGAGTCAGGTTACATGAGGGCTTTAGTCACAATGGTATGGTTAAAGGTCTGAATCCTCCAACTGATCGCCAGCTGCCTACTGTTACCTCAGGTCTCTAAGTCATATAAGGAGAGAGATCACTCCAGGAAAATGCTTGCTTTATTATAGGCTAGAGCATCAGTCATAATCTCTGTGAGGTTTCCCATTTTGGATCATTAGTAAGCCCCAAGGCTTGGTCACCCTTCAGCATAATTTCTAGACCTGAGGCAGCTCAATGTCTTCTTTGGTTGGCCTTTTCCATTTAAACCCCTTTGGGAATCCTGACATTCTAGGCCTTGCTACGCTTCCCACTGAGAGGTAGGATCTAATTCCCATTTCCTTATATCTGAAATAGCCTTAGTGACTTGCTTGGCCAAATAGAGTGTGTCAGAAATAACATGCTGGGACTTCTGAAGCTAGGATATAGGAAGGTTTGTGATTTGTTCCTCAGTTTCTTGGGACACTAACTCTAGGGGAAGCCAGCTCTGTCTTAAAAATCTGACTTTGTTGAGACTGCCATGCTGTGAGGAAGCCTAAGATAGCCACATGGAAAGGCTATGAGGAGAGAAAAATACCTGGCTATTTTCAGATGTGTCAACTATCTTCAGCCATTTGAATACCTCCTTTCCCCTGCCCTGCACATATGACTCTCTAGTCACTGAAAAGCAGAGATGTGCCATTCTTGCTGTGTCCTGCCTAAATTTCTAGTCCACAAAATTCATGCATAATAAAATGATTTTTGTTTCATGTCACTAAGCTTTGGGCTGGTTTGTTACACAGTAATAGATAACTGTGAACATGTAGTTTGCAATGAAAATGCAGCTCTTTAAGAATTATTATTTCCAGTCTAGTTTGTTCTCAGACTTCTGCATCCAATACTTTTTGTATGTACTACTGCTCTAAAACTTAACTCCTAAAATAATTTCACAAAAAACAAATAAATGAATATTTTTGTGTAATTGTTCTTACCTTAAGAAAGTCTTAACTCTGAGCTTGATACCAAAGGTGGAGGGATAATCATAAACTAAGATAAAAAGAATTTGGCAAAAAGGAAGGTGGAGTTGAAGGAACATCCAACCACATCTGGCTTAACTCTATAGTACATCCTTCAGTGGATACAGGTGAAGGTGAGGATGCAGTCTGTGGAAGGCCTGGAGGTCTTGCCTTATCCTTTGCTGTGGAAGTGCGGAGGAATTATATGTTCACTTTCACTAGAAATATTAATGATGAGCCCTTCCACCATATAAGGATACAATGAAAACTGTGACTCTGCAGAGGGCCCTCATCTGACCGTGCTGGCACCCTGATCTTGGACTTCCAGCCTCCAGAACTGTGAAGAAACTGAAGCAGAAGAAATTAAGTGACTAGACCAAGATCACGCAGTTTGAAAGAAACAAGTCCAAGGGAAAAAAAAATCGTAAAAAACAAAAAACAAAAATACTTGGAAGTCTTTTTTCAGAAATGACCAGAGGAAAGTGGAAGCTTCTGAAAGCAACAGAAAATTAATAGGCAGGGACACGAGAGGCAAACGTGGAGAGTTGAGTGTTCCACAGACAAGAAAAATCTGAGGGAGTTCATCACCACCAAAACAGTATTACGAGAAATGTGAAAGGGACTTCTTTAAGAAGAAGGAAAGAAATTAAAAAGATGAGTAAGAAAATATCACAAAGAAAAAAATATCTCACTGACTAAGGCAAACACATATTAAAAGCAGTGGATCGACCAACACTAAAGCTAATATAACGGTTAAAAGGCAAAAGTAGGAGGATCATGTGTAATTGCAACAGTAAATTAAGGGATACACACAAACATACATACAAAAGAAGTAAAAAATAATGATGAAAATATAAATGTGGAGGGAGTGAGTAAAAATGATAGCGATTTTAGAATCACTAAAGTGTTTTAACTTAAGCAGCCAACAACTTAAAGGAAACTTCTATAAACATAACTTGGTCTATGAAGCGCATGGTAACCACAAATCAAAAATCTACAAGAGATATACGGGAAATAAAGAAAAAGGAATCCAAACATACACTACAGAAAATCATCAATATACAAGAGAAGAGAGCAAGAGAATAAAAAAGGGGCAGAGAATAACAACAAAAATCAGAAAGCAATTAATAAAATGGCAATAACTACACACCTCTTAATAGTTACTTTAAATATAAATGGATTAAATGCTCCAATCGAAAGATGAATGGATAAACAGGATGTGGTACATATATACAATGAAATATTACTTGGCCATACAAAGAATGAAATCTTACTATTTGTGATGACATGGGTGGACCTAGAGAATCTTATGCTAGGTGAAATAAGACAGAGAAAGGCAAATACTATATGATTTAACTTATATGTGAAATCTAAAAAACAAAATAAATGAACAAACAAAACAGAAACAAAGTCATACAGAAAACAAACTGATGATTGCAGATGGAAAAAGCGTTGGGGGACTGGGTGAAAAAGGTGAAGAGATTAAGAAGCAAAATTGGCAGTTACAAAATAGTCATGGGATGTAAAGTACAGTTTGTAGTCAATAACATTGTAATAACTATACATGGTGTCAGGCGAGTGCAAGACTTGGAGGCGAGTGCAAGTGATTGGAGGATCACTTTGTAAACTATGTAAATGTCTAACCACTATGCTATATACCTGAAATTAATATAATATTGAATGTCAACTGTAATTGAAGAATTTAAAAACTTAAAAAAGAAATATTAATAATGAAAAGTACATGATTATATAACCTTAATCTCTCCCAACCAAAGTCCCCATATAACCTATCCATGATGTCAGTGTGAAATACAGCAGTATATAAGGAAATCCTATGTAAAGTGATGAAGCATAAATGATGTGTAGTGTTGACATAAAAGGTAGATTCCACTCCACTTCTCATGTGCTGTCACTTAAGCAATGCCACAATTTTTGGAAATTCTAGAGGAGCTTGCATTCTCGAGATCTCCTCTGCCTCTTAGATTTCAATTTCCCCATGTGCCATTTTCATTCTGCTCCGTACCTTCCCAATTGTGAACTCCGACCCCTGCTTTAAGCATCACAGAATCTACTCACATAAAGCTTTCGCTACCATAGTGAATGTTAATGAAACTTTAGGGCCACAGTCACGAAGATGGCTCTCATCTAACTGGTTTCTGTCCTCCCAGTTTCATGTATTCTGTTTTCTCCTTACCTCTACAGTCCATTTTATGAAGGAAAATTTTTCCTCAAATACAGGATCATGGTTTTATCCTTTACCCCAAGGAGATATGTTATTATTATTATCATAAAAGACAGTTTCCTACCTTCCTAAAAAGAATTCTGGTGCCAGTTAAGATAACTAAACTCTTTTTCATCTTGTTTTATTGTCAAAATCAGAGGCAAGGAGATGAGTAAGAAAACATTGTTCATTTATTATTTCTTCATTCATTCAACAAATATTACCGAGCAACAATTAGACAATGGGAATAATAGGAATGAACAAGAAACAAAGTCCTGGTTCATATGGAGCTTATGCTCTGACAGGTGGGGGTGAAGACAGATGATAATTAAAAATACAATGGGATTTCAGACAGTGATAAGAAGTACTGTGTGATCAGACAGTGCTATGAAGATAAATAAAGCAGAATAAGGAGCCAGAGGGTGATGATGGTACAATTTTAGGATGGTCAAGGAAGTCCTTTATGAAACAGGGCTATTTAAGCACTGATATGTTGCAAGAATCCAGGTGAGAGGAGAGAGCCTTTTTCTGCAGTACTACAGTGTTTTTAACACAGTGATAGAATTTTAGGTGGGCACATGTACACCTAGCTAAAGTAAAGATTACTCTTCCAGGTTCTCTTTAAGCTAGGTGTGGATGTGTCAACAAGTTCTGTTCAAAGGATGTAAGCAGAAGTGATATGGGCCACTTCCGAATGCTACCCTTCGAAGGATTGGGAATGTGCTCCACTGATTTCTATTCCTTTTTTCCCCATGTTTTTCCTAGGAGAGGGCAAACCTGGCTTAGATGCAGAAACAGAAACCACTGAATTAAAGATTGAAGATGGCAGCTCTTCCTCCTGCATACAGAAGAACCATTTCACTCCTCTAAAAATCTTCTGTGCTCCACCTGTTCATTACTGCTCTCTCCCTCTCTCTCTCTTTCTCTGTTTCTTTCTCATTACCCCTGCCCGGGTGATTTAGCTTGCACAGAGAATAATAGCTAAGAGGATAGATTCTCAAGCTAGACTTCTCAGGTTCAAATTTCAGGTTTTATGACTTTGGTCAAATTGCTTTTTCTTTCTTATTATAAAATGAGGATAATAATAATCCTTATTATTATAGGTTTTCATGAAGTTTAAATGAGTTAATGTTTGTGAAAAGCTTGGACCAGTGCATGTAACATGGTAAGTAGCATATGTGTTAAATACACAAATTAATTAAATAAAAATTCTTAATGCTACTGTCTAATTTAGCTTCTTAGCTTCAAAGACGTAATTTAATTTTTTTTTTCAAAAATATGTTCATGTCTTGCATTGCATATGCCATATTCAAAATTAAGACTGGCTTTCCCTTTCTGACTTGCTCATTACAGAGTACTTTGTGGTGTACTCAGAAGAAATGTGTGGGGGTGCCTCAACTTTCCCCCTAAAAAATTAATTAACTAGTTTCAGTGAGTTGCTACATGCTCAGTATAGACTTAGACAATACGAAAAAGCTTGTATCAAGGTCTTTGTCCTGGAGAAGTTCAAAGTCTTTTGGGAAAAGTGAGATTTACGCACAAGAAGCAATTAGAAGACAATGCAAGGCAATACCTAATGAGGCGTTGAAGTTGTCCCTTTTCAGTCTCAGGAAACCCCTTAACCTCGCAGTAACCTTAGCATTTGCTTTTCTCATTACAGAACCCTAAAGCAAACAGGAATTGAGGCAAAGAGATTTAAATTAGAAGAGTAACTTAATAGTAACGTCTTTTTTATAATTCAGTGCTTTTCATTGACATTGTCTCAAGATACTGTAAGACCTTGAAAAACAATAGTTGAAGGAAGTGGGAGGGAATTCTGCTGGTTTTTTTTTTTTTTTTCGGGATTTACTGATGCTTGGAGAGGCCCAGGGCCCTGAAAGAGCTGTGAGATGAGCAGATTAACGTGGCGCTCTCTTCCTTCCTCCTCTCTTCCCTCCTCGACAGAGCTTTCTTCCCCAGCTGCCGCCTCTGTTTTCCCTCCCTCTCCCCCTGTATTATGACGCTGTTTATTGAACTTAAATCTCCCTTAAGAAGAAAATTATGGAGTTTAATAGTCACCTGTTTCAGAGTTTAATGTCTTATTTTTAAATAGCTATTTTTGAGGTCTACTTTGTTCCTTGAGGTATCGTGATGAATGAACACTAAGAATTTTATCAGTTATTAAACACACACACACACACACACACAAAGACAACAACAAAAACTTCTCACCCTGTCTTAAAAGGAAGTTATATTAATTTGAAAGTTTTAAAGAAGGAAATTCCAAAACCATTTTGGTAACCACGTCTGTTATTTGTCAGGAAGTTCTTCATAGATAATTTAAATCCTTATTGTAGCAATATAAAACCATTTCCTCTCATTCTGTTCTGTTTTTTGAGTTAATAAACATTCACATAATGGATTTCTATAAATTACCTACTAATCATTTTTCTGTAATTTTTACATATTCATGTTAAAATTTAGGGTCCCTGGTTAAAATGAGGCAATATCTATATAGAACCCATACATATAAATGTTTATTATCAAAAATATTATGGCAATGCAACACATTTTAGTAATAAAATATTTTTTGTTGGTGAATAATGGTGGTAGCAAGAAGCACTTGCCTGGTAGGTTACACTTGGAAAGCACTCGAAGTATCTTGAATTATCTGTGAATGCTAAAAATGTGTGATTCCAAATTCCTCTCTCTCTGGGCTCACATTTGTTGGCCTCAAAGAACTGTTGTCTTAGTTGAAGCTATGGCTCTGTTCCAATTGGAAAAATAAATAACTACTGAGTAAGCCAGAAATCCAGGTAACAAGCATAGGCGACAAGTGCTGAGGGAGTAAGGGTTTAGCTGGTCGTCCTCATGTGTATGACTGCTTTATTAAAACGTATTTTGAGTATCTCTTTCTAAAACGATTTTAGGCTGTTGCTTAGACACAGTCATAATATCCGGCCTGATTAATGGCAAACATTATGGAATGTATTATAATGCAAGGAACTTTGTGTCTTCAGGCTTTTCTTTCTTCGTTTGTAAAACTTGTCCACTTGATTTCTAAGGCCTTTACTTGTGATAACATTTTATAATTTAATGAACTCATTAAGACATTTTTGCAGTGTAGTTTGCTAGCACTGTTTCAGATTCTCAATTTTAAAAACAATACTGACAAACTTGTGGATCTGAGATGTCCAGGAATGAGGGATCAGCCACTCTGCCCCACAGTAATGTACCCTCCAATGGATGGACGGCGTCACCTCTTTCTCCTCCTGGAGTAAGAACAGACCTGGGCTGGGCCTGGGGTGCCACATTGTGACTAGGAGTCCAGGTCTCCCCATGCCCGCCAGCCCTTAGGATGAGCTTCAGTTGGGTCCAAGAGTCTTTCTAGGTCGGGTGGATAAGTCACAGGTCCTAACCTATGACCTCTCCCAGAACTTCCAGCTGCCCTCCTTGCCCAGCTTATACCTCAAGCCCGGCACACAATCATCTTGAACAGATAGAGAAGAGGGTTTATGGCTCTCTCTCATAGTCCAAGAGGCTATAGGTCCCCTCTCATCCACAACCATTCCTTTCATTTAAAAAACAAACAAACAAACAAACTTAAAACAAAACAGACACAAAAAATACCCATGAAAACAATATATAAATAAAAACCTGAAACAAACAACACAGCATCTTTCGGATACTAGATTTCACCTCTGCTCACAGCCAAGGTAGTCTGACAAAGTATGGCATTTGAGTGGATTATGAAGTCAAAAGACCTGAACTTGAGTTTCAGCTCTGACACTATCTGGATGACACTGAGTACTCAACCTTGAGAAAATGAGTGTCCTTTTATGTAATATGAAGGGTTTGACTGGATGATCTAATTCAATTCAGTAAACATTTATTAATGGTTTCCTACATTCAAGACCCTTTGACAGGACATTAGGGTGGAGTTGAGGAAAATACAAAGTTAAAGATGTGGAGAAGCTTTCAATGAAATACATACCCAATGGGAATAAAGGCAGGTTAAGTATTGTAATAGAAAAAAAGGCACAAAATTCTAGGAGCACAAAGGAGGCTTGATGTGTGTTTGAGTTTTCAAGTATTGTGAAAGCTGATGTTCACCTATATCTGAAGAGCCTTTTAAGGAAAGGTGTGGTTGGTCTGCATTTTAGACATTGTAACTAGTGTATACAGTTCACTGCAGCAGCTACCGAGAACCATGATCTACTATAGTGATTAGGCATGTCCACCTCTCACTTCTAATGGCACCCTACAGGGTGTAAGAGAAATGAAAATGTAGGAAGATGGAGTTTTTCCAGTTCAGGGATTGACCTTTAAAAGAATCAGGGCAGAGAAAGGGTAATGAAGCCAGCAGATGAAACTGGTGTAAATATCTCTGACATAAAATTAAACTAATTTAGTTTAAATGGAAGGAAACCCAATCTAAATTAGAGAAAAATATTATCTAAATTATAGGATCTTTTTTTAATGCAATTATATTATTTTCAAGTATGTGTGGTAAGTTGAACTGATTGCTACAAAAGCATTTCTAAGTTTAAGTGCTATTGGAATCTTCTTGTAATGGATAGATAAGTTCTGATACATTAGGACTCTTTTGAATGCATATGATTTATGTGTTAATGTATTTAAAATAAAATGTATTTAAAATCAAGCTCTTTAAATTTTATTCATGCTGCTCATATGTTTAGTGACCTTCTTTTTTATTTAAACAGCTTAGAGGTAAACTTGAGTCCAATATACTTCCAGTTTCCAAAACTACAAATTAGTAAGATCTGGGCAGAGGCCGTCTCAATTTGGTTCTTATTTACTAGAAACCGTGCAGTTTTATTACAATCAGATCTGAAACTAAAAAAGCTTTTTTATCTCTAAAAAGCTGTCATTAAAAAAGTTATCAAAAAGGGAGGCCAGCTGGCTGCTTCAGGCTGTCATATGCCACACGAAGGGCGTGACTGATGGGCTTCTGGAAGCTCTTCTTGGGCACAGAAACATTGACAATCATTGGGAAGATGGAAGTAAAACAAAGAAAAGGAGAGTTCTTCACAGAATCTGCTCAAGCTTGGCTATAGGTCAGGAAAGAAGGAAGTCACAACCAGGCAAGAGCCGAGGAGAAGCTGAAAAGACAGAGTTTAAAAAGCACATCCTCTAAAGATAATCAGTCTGGATGCAGGAGCAGCCAGGAGCAAGGAAGTACTGGGTGGTTTTCCTGAAGAGCTTATGAAAACACGGGAAATATCGTGTAAACTCTCTGGGCCAGCTTTAAGAGCTTATCACCGTGGTATTAAAATGGCAGGAATTGTCATGAGCTGACCTTCCACTCTGTCCACCAGAGTCATGTGGTCTAAAATATCAAATTCTCCAGTTCGTAGGTCCAGAAGTTTAATCTTATCCACTCATTCTTAGACGATAAGGTTTTGGAGAAACTGACTCATGCTATTAAACACATAAGAGAGTGATTTATAAAGCATGTGTAGTAATTAACAAGGAGAGGATGACTTGGCATAACAAACCACAGTGGTCATTTCCTCTACCCTGGCTCACTGTCATGGAAGTTGTACCTCCTTTGGTACAAAATTACATGTTTGAAGGTCGTCAGTAAGTGCTGAAATAAAGCAAAAGAAAATAAGTATCTATTTTCTAGAAAATATTTTATTGAAGTGAGCATTGCCATATATACTGCCCTTTAATATTTTGGGCATACTTCTGTCTGTTCGCCAATGCCTGGCAATAAAGATATTTTCACAAATCTGT